>NW_021636705.1:0-448665 GCF_004799145.2 Neltuma alba
TTATATTATATCAAGAGTAGAATTTATTAGCTGATATTTTAACTTTTAATACCTTTTATTGACTCTTAGGGAACTTATTTCTAAGAATTTTTTTTTCATTAATATAACCTATTGTGCTTGTTTTAAATTGTGTGGAATGAGTCTAAGCATATTTTATGGGGAAATGACCAAAAAAGACCCCTAAATATACGAAATGGCGAATGGGTTCCTAAATTAACTTAGTTGCCTTAGGAGGCAGGGTCTTAAATTGAAATTATGAAATGTTGAAGAAAAGACTAAAACGTCCTCTTTCTCACATCCTCTTCCTTTTGAAATATAACGCTGATATGCTTCCATCACTTCTTCTGTTTCTCATTTTGGTCCTGTGGCTAAGGATTTTACACAGCTGTGACCATCTCCTTTTCCCCCTCTGACCACATTCATCTCAAAAAGACACATAAGCATCATTGGCGCATCATAGGCGATTTCAATTCTAATGGTGATTGGATGCCGGTGAACGGGCAAGGAAAGAAGGCAAGAAAGAAGAAGCACAAAAGAAATGTTTTTTCAAGAGGGAAGATTAATGTGGAGAGGATCACTCATAGAGAGGTATTAGTTTTCTCTACATCCTAATTCATCCTTCCCCGTTTCTTCTTCACCCTTCTATTCTTATATTGTGTGGGTTTTGGATTTGATAATCATACCATGGCATATCAATTTAATATCTACGGGACTCGTGACTTTGCCAAAAAACAAATGATAGTAAGAAAGAAAGCCTTTAATAATAGAGGAAGTTTTTTAGAGGCATGGCACCATAACTTTGGATATTATATGTTGAGTCGATACTAACATTGTAACTTCCCCCTCACATCTAGTGATAAGAATGAAAACTTTGCCCATGGACTGATGATTTGTTACTAGATTAAAATATTATTGATAGGTGTGTCAAGTTTGAACAAGTTGAGATGTTTGCATTTGTCAAGAAAAAGACCTGTCAAGAGAAAGAACATTATATGTTTGCATCTGTCAAGTTTGAAAAGATCTATTAAGAGAAGTTAATTATAATCACTAAAGTTAAGTTGTTATTTTCAATACTTGTTGTTTCAAACATGGAAGTTGTTATTTGTAACTGTGGGGTTTTTTCCTAAGTGAACTTGTTAACTTTTATTTGCATAAGTGAACTTGTTATTTACGAGTGCAAAGTTGTTATTTTGAATACCTAAGTTGTAATTTTCAACATTGTACTTAATGTGTTTGCTCCAAAATTTAACTTGTTATTTCCATAACTTAAGTTGTTATTTACAGAGTTTGGTTATGTAGCTTTGTACATTATGGCAATATGGTTAACAGTTCTTCCCTGTGAATATTGCAAAAAATAGTTGTCAAACATACTGGTTTTTTTATTATCAGTGATAACATTGTTGTTATTCTCATCAAGTGTTGTAACTACAAACTATGTGCATATGATGTCCCATGTGATATGTTTTGACTATGACTGCCAGGGGAGAAGATGTACATGAACAAAATGACATGCATGAGAAATTTGGAAGACAAGAAGTCATCGTCTGCATAGAACAGAGAAGCATCATCCATTACACCAGCAAAAAGGTCATCTTCATCATCTTGGTAGCCACCATTATTATTCTGTTGAGACCCTTGCTATGCTTGAACAAGAAAGTGAAAAATTCCCAAGTTCAAACTTGATTAAATGTAATATCCTTATAGGAAAGAGAAGAATATTCTATTAGTATTGCAAAAATAGTTGTTGTCATAGACACACTAGTTTTTTGTTATTAGTAACAAGAATATTATTATTTTCAATGTAACCATTGTTATAGCCTGTGATGGGTTTCTAATGAAATTAAGTCTTGTGAAAAGCTATCATTATTTTCACATTTCACTGTCAAATGATAAGAGTGGTAAGCTAGATAACAAGAGTGATAAGCTAAATAATAATTTTGGTAAGCAAAATTAGAAGTCTACGACTGGGTTTCTTATTAACTTTAGAACATTAAATAGATTTGCATTATTGCCATTTAGAACTGATAAATATAAAATGTTAACATTGTTTGCCATCATAGTAACAAGTCTATAGTTACAACACTACTAACCAAAATTACAAAAATGGTAAGCCAAATAACAAAAAACCAGAGGTACTTTGATAGCATCCATTTTTTGCAAGATTCAGTGGCAAGTACACCTCAAACTTTACTATTGCATTCAACTAAGCAAATCACTTACTAAGTTCTGCAAAACATTCAACATACAATCATTGACAACTATACAATCATTAATAATGTAGAGCTATTTAATGTTGTCTACTTAATAAAAAATGTGGTGACAAAAATGTAGTGATAGAAACATAGAAATTCTGTCACTTGCCTTACTGAACTTGTCATCTGTTAAAGAAATCTGAAAATTCTGTCATTTGAAGAGAAAAAATTAAATTCGTATGAAATGCATATTAGAAGTTGTCATTCGCCTTACTAAAATTGTCATTCACCTAACTAAACTTGTCATGAATTGCTTATCAGAACTTGTCATTTGCTAAATAAATGTGGAAACCATCATTTGAAAAGAGAAAATTAAATTTGTATGACTTGATTGTCACAGGTTGTCATTTGCCCTACTAAACTTGTCATTCGTCTAAGTAAATTTGTCATGAATTGCCTATCAGAACTTGTCATCTGCCTTACTAAACTTGTCATTCGCCTAAGTAAACTTGTCATGAATTACTTATCAGAATTTATCATCTGCTAAATAAATATGAAAATTGTCATTTAAAAGAGAAAATTAAATTTGTATGAATTGCTTATCAGAAATTGTCGTTCGCCTTACTAAACTTGTTATTTTCCAAAAAATTGTGAAAATTGTCAATTTAACACAGAATCTTAAATTTCTATGAATTGCTTATATGAAGTTGTGTTGTTTGTCTTACTAAACATGTCATTCACTAAGGAATTGTGAAAATTCTGTCATTTTGATATAGAAACTTAAATTTCTATGAAATGCTTATCAGAACTTGTCATATGCGCTACTAAACTTGTCATTCGATAAGGAATTGTGGAAATTGTCAATTTAACACAAAATCTTAAATTTTTATAAATTGCTAATCAGAAATTTCATGACAAGTTGCCATTATTTTCACATTATATAGTTACAACATTACCAAGCAAAATTACAACAATGGTAAGCCAAATAACAAAAAGATAGAGGTGCTTTGATAGCAACCAGTTTTTGCAAGATTCAATGATAAGTGCACCTCAAACTAACAACAACCTTGTCTAATTAACATTTTCATCAGCAACGTTACCTCTTATTTCCTCCCAATATATAAAACTATAGCATTAGAACTATCATAAGCCCCTCAAGAAGCATGCTCATATCAAATCAACATCAATGGCAAATGCACTATGACAATCATATCTACTCACAAGTACATCCTCAACCTTGAAATCCTACATGCAAACTGTCATATCATATGAACAATAAACGATCAAATTCCACATATAAGGCGAGAACTTATTCACCATACCACCTAGCGATGCCCATTTAGCACTATAATTGGAGCTCGTTTGTTTCTCACATCCCACACCTTAATTAATTTAGCCACTGCAATACAATTATCATACTTGATCCAATCACAAACTTGGAGAAGCTGTGGTGTGTTAGATAATTGGATAGAACCAGAGGAAAGAGAAGGACGAAGAGAGAGAGGAAGAGAAGAAGGAAAGGGAAGGAGATCTGGAGAGGAAGAAAGAGAAAAAAGAAGCGCACATTTTAGGTATTTCAGCATCATTTCATATTAACATATAGGACCGAGTCTCCTAAAGCCATTTTTCATATTGAGGAACCCATTTAGCAATTTCATATATTGGGGGGTTTATTTGCTATATTTTCTATTTTTATCCACTCTTCACATGAAATATAATTTTCTAAAGTTTCAATTTGAAGGTTATGGACTTATAGTGAAAATTTTAATGTCGTGTTAAAAAAGTACTCCCCCCGTCCTAAATATAGGACCTATTTTATAGTGTAATTTGCACTATAAAATGGGTTCTATATTTAAGACTGGAGGAATACTTCATAACTATATATATACATTGGTTGATTAGCATGTTCATAATTTTGTTTAAGAACTCATAGTATCTTATTTTATTTTTTTTGATTAATCTAAAGCTTTATAATTGCATTTTCAGATTAAGTCGATCGATTGGAAAGTAACAATTAAATAGTCTCCTTGATATTAATAACTTAATTTATTTTATAAGAGCCATCCAATAAAAAAAAATATGTTAAAATCTTAGATTATTAGTTTGAACATGATATATTTTTTTAGAATTGTTTATTATTATTATAAACAAATTATCGTGTGATTGGGAAAAAATATATATATATATTAATGTAGTTGAATCAAGTTTTCATGAGATATCATAATTGATAGCATTTTGTCATTTTATTGTAAATTTAAATTAAATTTATTTAAATAATTAAATCATATGTAAGTTTTATAGCATCAAACCTTATTTAAGGCGTGGCATATGACTCTAAATAGGTTTGGGGGGCCATATATAGGGTTGAAGGTATAAATGCATACATTTAAATAGACCTTTAAAAAGGTTTTAAGTCTAACTAGGTCTTTCAAAGGCTTATTCCTGGGCCTAAAAACAATCCTGTATACAGGTTTAGGCCTTATATCTTTGTTTCAGACTCATGTCTATTTAACTAAAAGCTGGCTGTTTTTACCCACATTTTTATGAATATAAAAATTTGAGTTGCAAGTAAAAATAGTTTGTCAATACAAGATCCCATTTATGTCCTGTCCAAACAGGATCATACATTCATTTGAGAGAGTCCCAAGGACATAGGTGTTTACAAATATATAGTGAATAATATGTAGAAGAGAGATATTTCAAAAATTATTTATTGGGTTGTAAAAAAACAATTCATTTTTAAATTAAGAGGGGAAAAATCAAAACAACATTAAAATGCGCTTGTTAGTCTTATAGGATCAACTTCCCAATCAACCCATCAACAAAACATGAACATAAGGAAAAAATCGACAATAAAAATTTCAACCATGACCAATTAATTGTTAGTTGAGATAGTAAACAGTTACTCCTGTAATTAGGAGGAAAACACAAGTTTAAATCCTAAGAATTATACTTGTTGAGAGGGCTTATAACCTTAACGCTCTTGGCTGACAAAGATTAGTTTTAAAACTAAAGTGACTTAAAGATACTATGAGTTATACCAAAAAAATTTCATCCATGTTTTAATTCAGAATTTAAAGACTTGTTTTTAGCAAGAAATCATTCGGATATCATTAATCAAACCAATTAAACACATTCACCAACACAACAAAGGAAAAAAAATACTCCTTCAATTTAAACATAAGAAGAGTTAGATAAATTTTATAAATGTCACAATTATACAAATTATATGTTGATTTCGAACAAGCCTCCAACAGGATACTTATACTCAATAAAAAAAAAAAAACTATCTATTCATTTCTTTGAAGTACCTTTTTAAATTTTTTGCATTAAAAACTACCCTATTAATGAATTTTTTTTAATATGTGTAATCAACAGAGAGAGCCTAGGAAAGAAATTATTAGTTTGGAAGACAAGGTAGATGAAAGTGTTATATTTAAAACCAAAGCAAACTCTTTTTCTAACCAAAAAAAAAAACAGAGAGAGAATAAATTCTCCTACTAACTTTTATATTTAGGAATGAAGAGGTATATATCAAATAAAAAGCTTTTCTTATGGCGAACCATTCTAACTCTACCTCTATGATAGATGTAGAGGTATAGAATCAATAAACAGTAATTTGACAGAAAGTTTTTGAATAAAAGATATACTAAAGTGGGAAATTCAAAATAATTCAACCAAGACAAAAATCCTTGGAGGCAATACTATGAAACCTTTAGCCTCTCTGAACTCATTCACAAAAACAATTGCTTGATCCACGAGGCCTTCTTGAGATACATATAAGCATATCTTTCCAAACTTCTCCAAAAGACACAAGCAACAAGAGACTTAATGTTTCTTGTACCCAAAAAAAAAAAGAATTAATGTTTCAGTTCCTCATATTTTAACAACAAATCATAAATCTTGTAATCAATTATTCAACTTCCTATAAGATAAATAAAGTAAAAATCTTTGGGATGTGGCTAATAAACAAATGCAATATAGCTTGGGACTTTATTGAACATATGAACAAAATACCTATGCTTCGACATAGGTTTCACAAGAAATTGATTCACAAAATGGAATCTTCTCTCTCCCAATTACTACTTCCGATTTTAAATATAAGAGCTAATTGAGGGATTAAATTTGGTCCTCAATATAAGATATCGATTCCCATTGTCTTTCAAATATAGAATGTTTTCTAAAAAATATTCCTATTGATCGTAAGAGGTTTCCAGCAAGTATATAAATAAATAGGATAATTTAGAAAAATTCAACATAGATTTATTATAAATAATTAATTTAACTAATTTTTTTAGTCTCTCTAAATTAATTATTTAGCTTATAAGGCTACTCCTAATTAATAAATATTGGTTGTTGCCGGCTTTCATAATCAAATTTATATATAATGCTTACAATATTTAATTTTGAAGCAAAAATACTACTTCAGGTACTTAAACTTCAGTTGAGTTTTGTTTTTAGTTCTATAATTTATTTTCATAATTCATCCTTTAATCTGTTTGAAACGTTACTTCCTCTATTTTGAAAAATGCTTAGAAAGACTATAAACTATTCTAAAATGTTTAATTTCGCTAAAGAGTTCAACGCCCCAGTGCTTCCCTTATGATCTTCTTACTCTCACTAGCCTTGAGTTGTTTTAAGTAAGTGGGATTCCTTTTTCTGTGCTTTAATATAATCAAACCAAGTTTTTAATAAGAAAATTTTGTAAATTTCAGGTTAGCATGTTTTTTTTAAGTCATTTGATGTGTTTACTATATCAATTAAGTTTATCTCAACAAAGTTAACACAGTTTAGTGGCCCATGGTCTTTTTATTCCTAAAAGGACTAACATTTCACATAGTAAAAAGAAAATAAAAGAACTTAAAGTGGCACGAGATAAACTATAGAAACAAAAACTAAAAAGACGATTAAAATATAGAAATTTGGATTGATATTTTTCTTATTTGTATAAAGAATATTATACAAAAACAATAATTTTTATCAGAGCCTGGTTTCGATCCAGGGACCTGTGGGTTATGGGCACACCACGCTTCCGCTGCGCCACTCTGATTGCTGAATTTTTAATTTATAGTGTTATATAGAACCTTAAAATTAATATAAGCCCTGAAGCTTTATTTTTTTTTTAATTTATTCCAAGAAAAACAGCCTATTAATCTAATTGAAGTTATTTTTTAATTTATTCCAAGAAAAACAGCGTATTGATCTAATTAAAGTATTTTTTTTACAAGTTTTTATATAATCTTATTGATATTATAAGTCAATCGCGTGGCATGTATATTTGTGTGCTCTCATAAAAAATCATTTTTTTAAAAAAAATACGAGATTAGTTTTTATCAGCTCTATTGTTAATCATCTACGACAATAATGAGAAAGTTATCTTCTTTATGTGCTTGAAATAAAGAAAAATGATTAATTTTGTGGTTTAACTAAAAATTATTAAGCTAAAACGATAAATTGGAGTCAATTTGAATTTGATATTGAAATGATTTTCGCATATTTAATATTCATAGATTTCATTTTGTTCAAAAATCATAATTTCATATTCAACGACAAAAATTAAAGTTTAATGCAGAAAATATTTAATATGATTTTTTGAAAATTTTTATCGTTGAGCCCTGTATATATAAACTATTATCATTATTGTTATTATTGTTGTTATTGATTTTGAAGTTATAATAGTTGAGGCCAATGTTGTGAATTCACGAGTTTAAGTAAATTTATGACAAGAATGTAAACTTAAATCGTAAACTCATAAAAATTTATTTTTATTAATAAATTACTATTAAAAATATATAATTAAATAATTAAGATATAATCAGGCCAAAAAATAATTAAAATAAAAAATGACAATTTTATTTAAATATATTTCAAATCCAAATAATTAAAATTAAATCCATCTCATAATTAAGATATAATCAGGCCAAAAAATAATTAAAATATAAAAATGAAAATTTTATTTAAATATATTTCAAATCCAAAATATTAAAATCAAATCCATCTACGTTCATCATTTACCCTATTTAATTAAAAAAATTTCTATAAAATTCATATATAAAGTGACTAATTATACTCAAATCCAAAAAGTTAGCACCAATTTAAAAGCAAGTTAATACAATTTGGTAAGTTAGAAACGTAAGAGCAGTAAACTCAGTAAGTAAATTTGTAAATTCAACCAAATTTACAGTTATAACTACTTTTAAGGGTGAGTCAACACAATTCTATATGATGCAAGGAATGAACTCATGAGTTTGACAATAATGGTTGAGGGAAACCAAGTAGGTACTAAGTGTAAAGTGAATTAAATATATCTTTCAAAACAAAAGATCTTGTGAAATGATAAACTGTAAATACGTTTTAATATATTAACTAACTAGTCGTGTGCTACTTTGCGTAATGTCCGGAAAGCTTATAAGTCTAGCTCAAATGGTAAGGTACTCACAGAGTCTCAGGTTTGTAAATTCAAAATATGATGGCTCCCAAGATGGCATGCATCCATTTGTGTGAACTATAAGATACAAAGCCTGATAGAACTTTTTTAAGAAGACATGGAAACTAGATAGCTAAGCAATATGTCGAATATGTTATAAGAGTATCATCATTTCAATGTGTTGTTCTAAGTCAAAACACTTGGCTTCTCCAAGGTTTTCCTATTGCTGTCTTTGAATGGATTCCCATTATGCTAATTACAAAAAGCATCTTTTAGCTCAGTTCATGTTCGAATTTAGATTGTGTGTCTTCTCATGGAAATATTATTCTGAAAATGTGGCCAACATGATTGGAGATCATACTGGTTAGATCTTTTTGGTTTATACATCATGGAGAATAGGAGATTCAGCGTCACAGAAATGGATGGAATTGAGGTTGCAGAACTGCGAGGACAGGTTCAAGGTCTAGATACTAGCACTCAAAGGAACAGTTTCTTTGGCGATGGTCAGGTTCATGGACAGAAGTGGGAATCATTTTCGCTAGGGCTTGATGAGCTTTTAACCAGATAAGCTCGTCCTGTGGAATGAGGATCAGGGCTAGAGACAACCTGGAATGGGGTAGTGCCATGGTTGTCTTCTTCATACTTAGGCTCCTCAAGTTATCTAATTTTATTATTTCGTTTTTGTCTTTTCTTGCTTTTACTTTGTAAGTTATGTTTGTTCTCGTTTGGATGGTTCAAGTGCTCACTACTTTATAAGCTTATGGCACACTTGAGGTTTTTTTTGGCCCAAATATGATAAACAGTAAAAATATTTAGTCAAATACAGTAAAATAAAAAAATATTTATCAAGATGCTATACCTGAAAATCGTTCAGACCGTGATCGAGTTTAAATTTGTACAGAATTCATTCAGACTAAGAACGAGTTCAGTGAGAACTACGTCACAAAACAACAGAACTTGTTCAGACCGTGATCGAGTTAAATTTGTACAGATTCATCAGACTAAGAACGAGTTCAGTGAGACTACGTCACAAAACAACAGAACTTCAGACCGAAAATGAGTTAGTGGGACCCATCTCACAAAATGAAACTCATTCTTGGTCTGAACAAGTTCAGTTGAACCCACCTCAAAAAAGTGAATCCCTTTGTCTTCTACCCACACCTTTCCCCATACACTCCACGTGCTTCTTTCTTTCTTTTTTGGCTAGACTTCACATGCTTCTTTTCTTTCAACCACACGCAAAGCTACTGCTCATGGACATGGTTATTTTCTTCCCCAAATATTCCCATTAGTATAGGGACACAGGGAGTAGTCAATTGAAGTGTCCTCAGCTCACGCTTGATAAGTATTATTTTGGCATGTGAGGGCATAGTCTACATTTCATTATTCTGTATATAATGCATGCAATTTCCCACTCAAATCTACCTTTCCTCTTGTTACTTCTCAAGTTCTCCTTCTCCTTCCATTTTTCTTTTTCCTTCCACACTTTCGTCTAGTGAAGTCGGTGGTGTGTGTGGTCTTACAAATATTGTATACGTTTTATCTCAACTTGAAACCTGATTTTTCTTTTGACTAAGGTACATTCTCTTGATTAAATTTTTTTTAAAATTTTTTGTATGTATTTTGCTAAACGATGGATAAGAATTTTATATTTAGTCATTTTATTTGTCGAGTTTCTTTTAATTAAAAAATGTAGACATATAATTAATTTTCATATAAAATAAATTGTAGTTAACTTTTTTATAATATGATTAAATATATATCTTTTTTTTTATAGTAGATAGCATTTGAGTAAATGTATAGTCAAATTAAATATGTATATGGTTAGATAGTGTTTTGTTGTGAGTTTAGTTTGGTTTTCTATATGGCCAATGAAAACTAGCACTAAATGGTGTCAAAATTTTCTTGATAAAAACAGCATTGATGGGGATTAATAATAATGAAAGAAAGGAGTTTCTTTTAATTTTTTGGGAAAATTAGAGAGGAGGACCTAGAAAAAGCAATATTTATTAAAGAGGATATTAAAAATTATAATTATTTAGGGAGACCAAAAAATAAAATATAAATTTAAAAACACGCAATTGCCCCTAATAAAATCTTCTGTATAATCTCTTGCCACACCTCCGTATCATCATAACCTCCTAATAATTTGAGGATTTCAGAACCTACGTGAAGTTGAAAGCTTCATGCTTTTTTTTTTGTTAAAAAAAAGAGATAGAAACACAAAAACAATATAGAGGATGATCCATCATCAAAGAGAGGCTTCAGGCTTTCAATTATAGGATGTAGCTTCTGCTTGATCAAAGCTTAAATTAAATTTTGCTTTTCATCATATTAAGTAATTATAATTTTTAAATAACTAGTGTGAAATATTTATTAACATTTATTTTTGTTCAATCATAAGGATAATTTTTTCGTCACTTAAATGGTACCCAAATAAAAATATCTTTCAAGAGTAATACCTAATATAAAATTACATAAGTGCATCCCTTGTAAGCTTATCATTGTTCAATCTAAATTTACCTTTATGTGTTGACCAAAATATATATCTCATCAAAAGTCTTTATTCACAATATAGAAGTTAGAGACTGAAAGGAATATAATTATTCTTTAATAATATATATAAATTAAAATTGAACATTTGAAATATGACGTTATAACAGTTTTTTTAAAAAAAATTTTTAACTGAAAAAATATAATAATGTATATAAATAATAATATTTTGTTATTATTAAATTAAAAAAAAAAAGAAACAGCTTTTCCACTGAATTTGGTGGAAAGTTGGGGCAATTGACTTAAGGAAAGAATTTTGGGGCAGGATAGTAAATGAGAGAAAGAAAATAGAGGAAGGGTAATTAGTGAAGAAGGGGGAAAAAAAAAAAAGGAAGGGACAATTGAACAAGGAAGGAGGCAGTTGAATATAAGAGGAGGAGGCCAATAGGAAAAGAAGAGAAAGACAGAGCGAGAGGTAGAGAGGAAAAGAGAGAGCAAGCGAGAAAGTTTGAAGAGTACGTGCTGTCTAAGGATAAGATAACATTTGAAGATCATTTGGTACACAAATATATTTCTTTTTATCAAAATTTTTTATGACTTTTTTTTTTATATATTTAGAGCTTTATACTATAAGTATCATTATAATGTTTAGAGAAAATTTTACCATTTGGGTATGGAGTAAGTATAGAATTTTGACAATATATGACCGTAGAAATTTAAAGATATATTATTAATGAATTTTAATCAGTTTATATTTGTTTGATTATTGCTTTGATAATTTTAAATTAATATTTCAGTTAAAAAATTTATTATTCAAGACATATAAATTTTTTTACTGATTAAATTTAAGTTAAATAATTTACTTAGGTTATTTAATATATTATTGAGATTTCAATCAGTTTAAATATTGAATAGGTTAAAAATATATTTTTGAAGGCTTGAAAAATTATAAATTGAGAATTTTCATATAAAATATTTAGATTTTGGGTAATAAAAATATATTTATTTAAGTTATTAAATTTAAATAGTCTTATATGAACATTTTTATTTTCAAAATAATATTATATCTATTATAAATAGCTAGATTTGTGAGAGTTAATATATTTTTGTAATTTTAGTTTAAAGGGTAGTCTTAGAATTTTAGAGTAGTTTTGAGTTTTATATTAATAAATATTTATGTGCAATTTTGTAGGCTCTTGAGAATTTTGGAGGAATCATTGTATGAATATTTGTAAGCTAAATAGTAGCCGGTAACTCTGAAAATTCTTTCATATGCATGTGAATTGTGTATGATTATATTGTGGATTTACTAATTTTTATTATACTAGATCCAAATATATGTATGTATTATAACTTTTCAAATAAATATTTTAATATGTTACTTTAATTTGTTAAGATTTATTTTTATTAATTATGATCAATATTTAAATATATTGATAGTTATTGATATAGATATTTTATTGTTATCTTATTTTTAATAATATATTTGAGGACGTACTTCTGATATAACATTATTTGCATATGACATATATATTGTTGGGCTAAGGATAGAAAGAGATCTGCATGAATATAAAATTACCAGTGGTATGTCATCACTCAGTGCTTGTGGATGGCACTGGTTAAGGCCCATTCTTCCATATTTTCCTTTGGCTGGGAATGTGGGATATATGACACCTCCTTATTTTATTTGTAAAGGAGGATAGCTATAGTCCGAATTTAAACTCTATATCTTTGGTTGAATATATCTCTAGTATCAATGAGCTTGGAATAATTTAGTAAAATGTGTTAGGATTATGGTTTTGATGATAACAAAGTTAGATTAAATTGGCTAAGTATGTTGATCGATCAAAAGATTATCGATAAGCTGTCAGATAACTGATCAGCATAAATCAGTTTAATGATAAGTAGTTTAATCGATGAGCTGTTCGATAATTCATTAATCGATAAAATGATCGACTATAGCTAACGAAAAAGTCATAAGGTAACTATCGATTATTGATAGATTGATCGATAATCCAAGATGATCGAACAAGTGACAGATAAAAAGAAGTGAATCTGAACTGATCTTATCGATCAAGTAATCGATAAAAGAGTTATCGATAACAACATCGATAAATGGTAAGACACTCTACCTGTTTTGATTATTGTTTTTATCATTGTTATCGATCACATTATCGATCATTTTTTTATCGATAATATGATCGAACATTAAACTCTAACCTTCTAAAATGTAGGTAATAGACTATTGATCGATAACTTTATCAATCACCAAATTATCGATAACATGATCGATAATCTGTGTGCCAGTTGCTTTTACTTGGTTTTTCCTAAAACTAAATTAGCGATAACCTTATCGATAATTAAGTTCTTCTGCATAACATTTTTTCAGATAACATGATCGATAAACAACTTTAGAACAAATTCTTTGCTTCACTGTTTATCGATAATTTGATCGAACATGTCTTGATCGATCACCTATTCGATAATTCTTGGTATCCTTGTTTTTCACTAAAGGCTTTACATTTAACTCTTATCGATAACATTATCGATCACAACCCTATCGATAATGTGTTCGATAAACTTGCACTAAAGCTTCAATTCAGTAACACTTGAATTATCGATAAATTGATCGATCAACCTTTACTCGATAAACTAATCGATCATTGACTTCTGTCAGTTTAATCTCAGCAAGCTATAACATCTCTCTTACTCACTTATCTACTTACTTCCAAACTAATTTTTAGCTTGCATAATCTTCATGATTACTTTACCAAGTAATGCATATTGAAAGGAACTCTGATTTACATTTTAACCTAAGATTTCCTATTACACTTTATCGATCACCTGATCGATAAACCATTGTTCCATCATCTGATCGATAAAACTCTTCAACTGATAAAAAACTTCTCTCTCTGTTTTTCGATAACCTAATCGATCACCACTTCGATCAACCATGTCCAGAATGTCTTTCTGTTCTTTTTACGGATAATTCATTTCATCTAGAATCATTGAGTAATCAATTAATCATTCTTCCTGGTTCATGACTAAAGCTTACACCGCAGGACTCTTACTTATTTAAGTTTAAAATATACAGATTACTATGAGAAATTACAACGGCTCTTCAACGGGATTACGTAGCCTGTAACCTACAGTGTTAGAAGCTAGACGCATTAATGGCCGAACCGTTAGAACTGGCGAAACAGGCAAATGAAGTCACAACGGCTAGAAGCTCTTCCGTCTAACGGTTATTTAACGACCTCAACTATAAAAGGCGCGAAGATACATTAATGAGAGGATTGAATACCGAAACTACCATCTGTGATTATTAAGTCTAGCATTCAATACTCTGTTTCTTCAACATTACTGAGCGTCAGTGTTCATCATTAAATTTCACTCTGTAAAAGAGTCGATATCTATCCTTTATTAATTATTGAGTGACACTCAAGAGTGTGGACTCTTGAGTGGGTTTGTATCCTTACAGGAGTAAGGGGGAGTGATTGAATGATTCAATTACTGTACTGAGGCACCAAGAGCCCGATCAATCTTGGAAGATAGTGAAATACTCAGAGGTGTTCTGAGGACTGGATGTAAGTCAAGTGGTTAAGACCGAACCAGTATAAATCCTGTGTCTTCCCTTCTGCGGTGAAATCCCTCTTAACTCTAACTCTCTGTTTCCGATATTGTCTCGTTATTTAATTTCGCAATATTTTTTTAACTCACCCAATTCACCCCCTCTTGGGTGAGATTGCTTCTAACATTTGGTATCAGAGTAGGTCTCTTCATTAAAGACTTAACAGTCCGAAGAGAGATCTAATGGCAAGATTCAGAGACAGTGTGCTACCGGAAGGATGCTCAACGTCCAAACCGCCAGGCTTCAGTGGAGAAAATTACACCTTCTGGAAAATGAGGATGAAGATCTTCATCAAGGCCACAGAGTATGGATTGTGGGACGTAATAGAGCACGGCAACTATGTCCCAATGAAAACAATAGATGGACATCAAGTACACAAGAGTCCCAGGGAGTTCGATAAGGAAGACAAGAAGCTGTGATCTTAAATGACAAAGCTATCAACATACTCACATGCGCACTCAGCCATAGGGAATATTTCAGAGTTTCAAGTCTGGAAACTGCAAAGGAGATGTGGGAAGCCCTGGAGATAGCTCACGAAGGAACCACCGGTGTAAAACAGAGCAGAATCAACACTCTCACCACCGAGTTCGAGTTATTCAGAATGAAGGAAGGAGAGAGTATCTGAGACATGAAGGTCAAATTCTCACATCTCATAAACCACCTCACTGCACTTGGAAAGAAATATAGTCAAGAAGATCAAGTGAGGAAATACTAAGCGGTCTCACAAAAGAATGGGAACTGAAAGTAACAGCAATTGAAGAAACCAAAGGAGAGTCCATTGGTTTTGTTGCAGTGCTATTCAGAAGCCTTGCTGAATACGAGAGCAAACAAAAATACAAAAAGGAGATGAATGAGAAGAACCGAAAAAGCATCACTCTTAAAACTCAAGAGAGCGAAGATGACAATGAAGATGATCTTGAAGATGATGAAATGGGCCTGATAGTCAGAAGGTTCAAGAAATTCTACAAGAACAAACTAGAAAGAAGTTCTAGCCGAAACGCAGAGTCTCAACATATCAGAATGAATCAAAGGATCCAATCATTTGCTTCGAATGCAAGAAGCCAGGACATATCAAGGCAGAATGTCCCCAACTATCCAGAATGAAGGATAAAGAAAAGAAGAAAGAAAGATTTAGAAAGAAAAAAGCCTTCGTTACATCAATCTGGGGAGATAGTTCTTCGGAGGAAGAAGAAGAAAGTGATGATGAAGAAACCGCTAACATCTGTCTAGTGGCCCAGGAAAACGAAGAATCAAGACAGATAAGGTAATAATTTCTGAACCATCTTATGATGAATTACAGTCTGAATACAATGCATTACATTTAGAATTAGTAAGAATTGCAAAGGAGTTGGTAAGCTCTAAGAAAAGAATAAAGTTTTTAGAAGAAAAACAATCAAAGGTTGAAGACAATGTAGATTCGCTCTCAGTTTACAAAGATTGCGAAATGAACAAAAAGAAGATTAAGGATCTTACCAGAACCTTAGAAAAATTCACTAAAGGTAGTGAAATGCTTAAAGTAATCCTAAGAGCTCAACGATGTTCAATGGACAAACCGGTATAGGATACGATCCAACTCAGGATAAGTCAAAGGGAAAGAAAAAGAGTAGTGGTAGATCATATCTTACATATTTTAGAAATTCTGTGCATTCTTCAAATCCATTTGCACTTTGCAACCGTAAAGGCCATTCAACCTCTTCTTGTTACTATAAGAAGAAAGGAGCCTACCGAACATTAAAATGGGTGCCTAAAGGTTTTTATGTACCAAAGACAACTCATACTAACCAAAAGGACCCAAGAAGGTATGGGTACCTAAAACATGATTGTAATTTTGCACGTATGTCTCAAGGCATCCAGAACAAATAAATGGTATATTGACAGCGGATGCTCCAGACACATGACAGGTGACACTGAGAAGTTTACATCACTCAAACTAAAAGAAGGAGGAAAAGTAAGTTTCAGAGGAAACCAATTCGGAAGAATTGCTGGAATCGGAGAAATTGGAAGTAGTATGGGCATGAAGGTCGAAGACGTATACTACGTGGAAGGTCTATGTCATAATCTCCTTAGCGTCAGTCAAAGTGCAGACAAAAACAACTGGGTGATCTTTATTCTGAAGAATGCTTAATCATAAGCAAAGATGACCTACCTTTGAAGAAAGAAGAATTGAATACAAAGCTGAGAGCTCTGAGGGACGGTAACTGTTATACACTTCAAATTGATTCTAAAACCTCTGAAAACTGTTTTATTAGTAAAAAGGAGGAAAGTTGGATTTGGCACAAGCGACTTGCACATGTTAACATGAATCAACTTTCAAAATTCATAAAAAGGGATTTAGTTGTCGGTTTACCAAAAATTCAATATGAACGTGATATTATCTGTGATGCATGTCAAAAGGGTAAACAAACAAAGTCTTTGTTTAAATCAAAGAAGACAGTCTCAACTAAAAGACCACTTCAAATGATTCACATGGATTTGGTTGGTCCATCAAGAGTAAAAAGCTTTGGTGGAAATCTGTATACTCTTGTAATAGTTGATGACTATTCGAGATTTACTTGGACTTTGTTTCTTTCCTCTAAAGATGAAACGTTTAATGCATTCATTATTTTTGCCAAAAAGGTTCAAAATGAGAAAGGTATATCTATTGTGTCAATCAGGTCTGATCACGGAGGAGAATTTGAAAACAACGAATTTGCAGACTACTGTGAGGAGCATGGAATTGACCACAACTTCTCTGCACCAAGAACTCCTCAACAGAATGGAGTAGTTGAATAAAAGAATAGAGTACTCACGGAAATGGCTAGAGCAATATTAAATGAGAAAGTGTCTCACAAGTGTTCTGGGCAGAGGCAATGAGCATAGCTTGCTATATATCCAATAGAGCCTACATCAAAACGTTGCTCGGAAAGACGCCATATGAATTGTACAAGGGGAGAAAATCCAACTTGACTCATCTAAGGATCTTCGGGAGCAGATGCTATATTCACAACAACAACAAAGAAAACTTGGGTAAATTCGATCCTAAAGCTGATGAGGGTTTGTTTCTTGGCTATTCTAATTGTAGTAAAGCTTACAGAATTTTCAATAAACGAACCTTTACAATAGAAGAATCAATTCATGTGGTATTTGCTGAAACTGAACCAATTTCCAAACCTTTGGATGATGATGCTGAGGTCGTTCAAAACTTTCAAAAACTGGATCTGAACAAAAATTCAAACAAATTAACTTCAGAAACCGTTTTTGAAAACAGAGATGATTTAAACGATCCTTCTTCACAAGAAAATCTAGAACAGCCAAAGGCATGGAGACATAACCGAGATCATCCACTGGAACAAGTCATTGGTAAAGTCAATGAAGGGGTCAAAACCCAGAGATAAGTGTTCAATGAAGTTTGTTTCTCTGCATTCATATCTCACATTGAACCCTCCAGTATTGACGAAGCACTATCCGATGAATTCTGGATAGTTGCAATGCAGGAAGAGCTTAACCAATTCAAGAGAAATCAAGTTTGGGAATTAGTACCCAGACCAGATGATCATCCAGTCATTGGTACCAAATGGGTATTCAAAAACAAGCTCGATGAATCCGCACAAATCGTCAGGAACAAAGCTAGATTGGTAGCTAAAGGTTATAATCAAGAAGAAGGAATCGATTATGAAGAAACGTATGCTCCAGTAGCCAGATTGGAAGCCATACGAGTTCTTTTGGCATTTGCTTGCACAAAGATTTCAAACTATATCAAATAGATGTTAAAAGTGCATTTCTGAATGGTTATATCTTAGAAGAGGTTTTTATCGAACAACCTCCCGGTTTTGAAAACTCAAATTTTCCTAATCACATTTACAAACTTAAAAAGGCTTTATACGGTTTAAAGCAAGCTCCTAGAGCCTGGTATGAACGTCTTAGCAACTTCTTAATGGAAAAAGGATTTGAAAGAGGTAAAGTGGATGCCACACTCTTCATTAAAAGAAATAAGAAAGATCTTTTGATTGTTCAGATTTATGTGGATGATATTATTTTCGGTGCTACTAACGAAGATCTTTGTCAAGAATTTACTAAGCTGATGCAGGAGAATTCGAGATGTCCATGATGGGAGAGCTAAATTTCTTTCTGGGATTACAAATCAAACAAAAGAAAAATGGCATATTTATATTCCAGACGAAATACGTGAAGGAGTTACTGAAGAAATTTGGAATGGAGAATGCCAAAAGTGTAAAGACTCCTATGAGCTCAACCTGTTCGCTTGATGTAGACGAAGATGGCAAAAACATAAATCTAACAAGATACAGAGGGATGATCGGCTCTTTACTATACCTCACTGCTAGTAGACCAGATATTCAATTCAGTGTGGGAATGTGCGCAAGATATCAATCAGCTCCAAAACAGTCACATGAAGAAGCTGTCAAGAGGATACTCAGATATCTTGTAGGAACTCAAAATTTAGGAATCTGGTATCCAAAAAAGGGAACTGAATATCTAATGGGATACTCAGACACAGATCATGGTGGATATAAGACGAACAGAAAAAGCACCAGTGGACAATGTCAATTTTTCGGAGGATGTCTCGTCTCATGGTCAAGTAAAAAGCAGAATACTGTGGCAATCTCCTCAACGGAATTAGAATATGTAGCCACTACCTGCTATTGCGCTCAGATCTTATGGTTAAAACAACAAATACAGGATTTAGGAATCAACTTACGTGAGATTCCAATCCTATGTGATAATACGAGCACGATAAGTCTGTCCAAGAATCCAGTCCATCATGCCCGAACCAAACACATCGATGTCCGACATCATTTCATTCGAGACCATGTTCAAAAGAAGGATGTAAAGGTTAGTTCATCCCCACTGAATATCAGATAGCTGACATCTTCACTAAACTTCTAGATCAACAAAAGTTCAACTTCTTTCGAAGAGAATTGGGAATGGTAAATCCCAATGAATTGTAAGAAATCTCATATTATCTCTCAAGACTAATTGTTTAAATTTAATGCTTTGATGATAAAATAACTAACTTAAGCATCGGAGTATGTAGAAATTTGTTTTGCAGGAAGCTCTGTTTCGATGAAGAAAAACAGAGGTAAACAGAGTATGAGATTATCGATCAAATGATCGATAATAATGAAGGCAAAAGGAAAGTAATTTATCGATTACCTGATCGATAAATCCAATTTGTGAGAAAAGGAAGTGCTCCAACACAATAATTATTGATGACTTGATCGATAAATGCCTTATCGATCAGAGCATCGATCAGGAGCCTCAAGGTTTCAAGACCTCTCTTTCAGAATTGGTAAGCATTAATCGATAAGCTGATCGATAAATAGATTATTGATCAAATGATCGATAAATTAAACCAGGTACGCATCTCTTTTACTGACTTTATCGATAATATGTTCGATAATTGCATGATCGATAGCGTGGTCGATAATTCTGTTCTGTGCTCATGTGTGTTCTTCATATTTATCGAACACGTGATCGATCATGAGTTGATCGATAACTTGATCGATAATTCTGAAGATTATAACGGTACCTTTTTGAAACCCCTCTGTCAGTTATCGAACCCTAACTCGAACAATACCTGTCCCCTGTTTCTCGCAACGGTCAGGAATCACTATTCTATTAAATTTCCAACCTCTCTTCCACTCGAATCCATTACTACTACCTTTTCAACCTTCACCGAGCTCCAAAAACACCATTTTAGCTGTTCAATTTCTCAGAAATCTCTTAATACCTCAGAAATGGCGCGAGTAAAACAACCAAGTGTGGAAAGGGAAGAAGGGCCGGAGAAACAAATCCAATCAAGCGACACCACTCCTTCGGGCACTCGAAAGCGATATAAACCAAAGGTAAGGGAAGAACCATCAAAGAAGAAGGGTGTTCTGAAAATTCACGAAAGTCAGGCCGAAGAACAATCGGTCCATCCAAGGAAATCTCCCCAGTCTAAATCAAAATTACCAATAGTCACTGAAGAATCAGAAACCGAGTCGAATGATGGGGCCTCAGTTCAGAAAGCTGTGGAGACCGCATTGAACATATCCATTCCCAAGCAACTAAGAAAGAAAAAGCAGAGGGCAAGTGAAGGAGTCGCACGGCAAATTCCCCCTGAAGGTATATCAACTGAGTTCTCTGAGTTGTTGACTGGCAATCTTGATAGTGACGTTAATATAGCAAAGTATAAAGCTGATTTAGCTGATTTTCAATAGAAAATTCTGTCCTATGGTATCTGTGGACTTAAAGGGTCTGAAGAAAAACAAACAGATTGACCTAGACTTAAGTGACCCACTGCGGCATTATTCAAATTGGTTAATCATTAGTGGTGAATACTGTCCTGAGGTAGTTAAAAGATTCTACTGTACTATGGAATCCGTAGAAGAGTATGATGATCAAGACAATCTGATAGAAAACTACTTAAGGGTCACACTGAGAGGCAGATCTTTCAAACTCACAAGTGTCAAAATAAATGAATTACTTGGGACTCAAGAATTTGTGAGAGGAGGCAACATGAATGAGGTAAAAGCCTACAAAATTTTAATGCAGAGTGAGATTACCCTGGTGAGCTGAATTTCCCTCCTAAGCAGATGTGTGATTACTATCGGATCATACATTACATCTACTCTTGGAGTATGGTAAATAAGTCTGGAAGCTTCTCACATCTCACTCAGGAGGACTATTTGCTCTTAGCAAGAATTATCAGTGGAGAGAAGCTCAATATTGGGGAACTTATCTACACTGAGATGAAGGACTTTGTCCTTAACAAATCCAAATACACCCCAATTCCCTATCCTCAACTGGCCACCTACCTTCTTCAGGCACATAATATTGCCCCATTTGAGCCTGGAGAGCTCAAGACCAAGGTACCTGCTTTTGGTCTCACACAGCTCCACAAGATGCGGATACCTGTTCCCTTCAAGCCATCACAGAAGATCTCTCAGAAGGATAAAGGGAAGCAACCAGCTGCCAGTACCTCCCACACTCAGGATGAAGCTGAATCCACTGTCGCTCCATCTCATGCCCCTGGTCCATCTTTTATGGAAAGGTCACTCAGGGAGATGGTTCAAGCTGAGCTTCAAGCATTTGAAAATAGAGTATACATCACTGCCAGAAAATATGGGGAAATCTCTGATCGAAAGTTTGATAGGATTTCCAAAATCTTGGACCTTCACCGACAAGCCATGATGGTTTTGGAAAAAGAAGTTTCAGAGAGATTTGATTCAGTGGACAAAGAACCTAGAGAGCTCAAAGGGATGGTTACTTCTCTCTGCAACAACTTCACTGCCCCCAGCACAAGTTTCAGCTATGAGGATCTCTTATTTCATCCACCCTCTCCTCTTCACCCTAAGCCTGCACCTCCTTCCTCTCCCTTACCTACTTCTCCTATTTCCACTTCTCCTTCTGTCCCATCTACCTCTGTCACTATCCCTACCACTCTTGCTCTTATCACAGTCCCTCAACCTATTCCTTCCTTCCATTTTCCATCTTTTTCTCCACTTTCTCGCCTTCCTCCTCTTCCTATTCCCTTGACCATTCCCTCTGTTCCTTCCCCTTCCCCCTTATCTGATGCTGACAAAAAGGGGGAGAAGAAAACTGATGTTTCTTAGTTGTTTTTATTTTCTTTTTCTATCATTTTTGTACCTTGATGATATATCTTTCGTCTACTAATGCTTTTTTAGAGGTTATTGATATATAGTTTGCATTTTCACTGATTATCTATGGCTGTGAATCTGTTTGATGTTTTGTTCATGGTTGTTTCTAATGATAGTTGGTTTATATTTCTTACTTATGTTTTGTTATCGTCAAAAAAGGGGAGAATGTTAGGATTATGGTTTTGATGATAACAAAGTTAGATTAAATTGGCTAAGTATGTTGATTGATCATTTGATCGATCAAATGATTATCGATAAGCTATCAGATAACTGTTCAGTATAAATCAGTTTAATGATAAGTAGTTTAATCAATGAGCTATTCGATAATTCATTAATCGATAAAATGATCGACTATAGCTAACGAAAAAGTCATAAGGTAACTATCGATTATTGATAGATTGATCGATAATCTACGATGATCGAACAAGTGACAGATAAAAAGAAGTGAATCTGAACTGATCTTATTGATCAAGTAATCGATAAAAGAGTTATCGATAACGACATCGATAAATGGTAAGACACTCTACCTGTTTTGATTATTGTTTTTATCATTGTTATCGATCACATTATCGATCATTTTTTTATCGATAATATGATCGAACATTGAACTCTAACCTTCTAAAATGCAGGTAATAGACTATTGATCAATAACTTTATCAATCACCAAATTATCGATAACATGATCGATAATCTATGTGCCAGTTGCTTTTACTTGGTTTTTCCTAAAACTAAATTATCAATAACCTTATCGATAATTAAGTTCTTCTGCATAACATTTTTTCAGATAACATGATCGATAAACAACTTTAAAACAAATTCTTTGCTTCACTGTTTATCGATAATCTAATCGAACATGTCTTGATCGATCACCTATTCGATAATTCTTGGTATCCTTGTTTTTCATTAAAGGCTTTACATTTAACTCTTATCGATAACATTATCGATCACAACCCTATCGATAATGTGTTCGATAAACTTGCACTAAAGCTTCAATTCAATAACACTTGAATTATTGATAAATTGATCGATCAACCTTTACTCGATAAACTAATCGATCATTGACTTCTGTCAGTTTAATCTCAGCAAGCTATAACATCTCCCTTACTCACTTATCTACTTACTTCCAAACTGATTTTTAGCTTGCATAATCTTCATGATTACTTTACCAAGTGATGCATATTGAAAGCAACTCTGATTTACATTTTAACCTAAGATTTCCTGTTACACTTTATCGATCACCTGATCGATAAACCATTGTTCCATCATCTGATCGATAAAACTCTTCAACTGATAAAAAACTTCTCTCTCTGTTTTTTGATAACCTAATCAATCAACCAGTAATCGATTACCACTTCGATCAACCATGTCCAGAATGTCTTTCTGTTCTTTTTACGGATAATTCATTTCATCTAGAATCATTGAGTAATCAATTAATCATTCTTCCTGATTCATGACTAAAGCTTACACCGCAGGACTCTTACTTATTTAAGTTTAAAATATGCAGATTACTAAGAGAAATTACAACGGCTCTTCAACGGGATTACGTAGCCTGTAACCTACATGTCAGAAGCTCAGACACATTAATGGCCGAACTGTTGGAACTGGCGAAACACGCAAACGAAGTCATAACGGCTAGAAGCTCTTCCGTCTAACGGTTATTTAACGACCTCAACTATAAAAGGCGCGAAGATGCATTAATGAGAGGATTGAATACCGGAACTACCATCTGTGATTATTAAGTCTAGCATTCAATACTCTGTTTCTTCAACATTACTGAGCGTCAGTGTTCATCATTAAATTTCACTCTGTAAAAGAGTCGATATCTATCCTTTATTAATCACTATTGAGTGACACTCAAGAGTGTGGACTCTTGAGTGGGTTTGTATCCTTACGGGAGTAAGGGGGAGTGATTGAGTGATTCAATTACTGTACTAAGGCACCAAGAGCCCGATCAATCTTGGAAGATAGTGAAATACTCAGAGGTGTTCTGAGGACTGGACGTAGGTCAAGTGGTTAAGACCGAACCAGTATAAATCCTGTGTCTTCCCTTCTGCGGTGAAATCCCTCTTAACTCTAACTCTCTGTTTCCGATATTGTCTCGTTATTTAATTTCGCAATATTTTTTTTAACTCACCCAGTTCACCCCCCTCTTAGGTGAGATTGCTTCTAACAAAATGGATTAGTTCCTATTGAACTATGTTTTAGCTTATGGCTCCAGTCAGTAGTATAAGGGTGGATGGTGATATAAGGGAGGATGCATATTACATTATTTTTATATATTGGAAAATGATGTTGGTATATTGCTAAATTGAAAATGAAATTAAGTTGAATGTATACATCTATGAACATATAATCAGATTTTTGTTTATCATATATGGTTTTTTTGTTTAGGTTAGAATTTCAGTTGTTATTGAGACGTTAGATCTCATCCTTTATATTAACATTTTTCAAGCGAATGATCTAGTAGGAATCAAGGGAAGGCGTCGATGGAGTAAGCCATGATGGCTTCTGTGCTCCTCAAGCACATGTTATGTTATATTTTTATTTGCCATGACTATAAGATTTCAATAGTTTATTTTGTTAAGCTATATTAGAAAAATGTTTTGAAACTATGACCTATTGTAAATGTTAGAAGGATGTATGGACTTTTAAATGAAATATTTTATCGTGTATGTAGATACAATGTGAGGTGTTAAAGACGTTGACTGAGATATGAAGTTGAAAGCAGAGGCAATTTTGAATAAAAAAAACCCGCACTTTCAAATAGATTTATTTAATCAAATATTTATCTAATTTAATCATTCAAAATATCTTGTAATGAAGCATAAGCTAGGAAATTTAAGGATGTAGTTAAGGGATACTTTAGTATTTTTAAATATATTTGACCCTTTCAAATAATTATAATTTTTTAGATTCTTTCTAATAACAAAGCATAGACAATTATTTTAGCTTATATTTTTTAATATTTAATTGTAATATTGTTTGAATAAAATGGAATGTATGAAATAATGAATAGAAAATTATTTATTTAATATATTTAAAATATGTAATTTATATTGTTAATTTTATATTTATATATTAGAATTTATAATATAAATTTAATATATAACATTTATTTTAAATTTAAGTTAATATTTTTTAATTTATTAAATTTAATATATTAATTTTTTTAATTCTAAATAAGTTTTTATGATGGATGTTCCACAGTTATTATTCATTTAAAGATATTACAGGTTACGACCTTACTTAAAAATATAAATGAGTTTCTTGATAAAAGAATAGCCTAATTTTTATAACTCTAAGTAAATGATTATTCCGCTACTCTCTTTTGAAAAATATATAAATAATTGGATTAAAAAAATAATGATATTATAGAGTTAATTTAGTTTTACAATTCATTTTTGCTTCATCAATAATTATAATATATTATTTAGGAAGCAGAATGGATTATAGAAAAGAGTTTGTGTGTATATTTGTAAATGGACCAATTTTTAACAGCCTAGTCGGTGCAACATTGGGGTGTAATAGAGTGAAAGTAGTGAAAGTTGATCTAAATATTATATTGTGTAGATTGAAGGAAGTTATTGAACGAAAGCTATGACTTCCTCCCAATAAAATTGTGACAAATCTAATATACAGATATTCTATGTACATAAATTCACCACAATACTAAGCATGCAATCTAGAAAATGATTTAAATGTACAATAAATGTGGTAAATGAGCTGTTGATTCTCAACTCAATTAACATGTGCAGGGTTGTATGCCAATACATGTGACTTGGAAGATGATGGTCATATTGAATCACAACTAATGGACAACAATGCTAGAAATAATCTTCCATCAAGTAGCAATCAAGTGAACATTGTAGAAGAAGAATCCATGTTTAGTGATCACATGAAAAATCTTCACCCATTTAAACCTCCCCTAGATGGTGGCAACAATGGGCCATCTTGTTCTATTCCTCAAATGGAAGATACTACAGATGAATTTGAGGATGAAGATGAATATGATTCTTATTTAAATATTGGTAATGGGAATGATAATGATGACAATTATGAGCATGACAAGATAATCTAGGATAATGAGCTAGCATCTACTTTCTTATTGCATATTAATGTTGAATCAACTATGGCTACTGAGTTTAGCAAATCAGAAGAAATTCTAACTTTCAGTCATAATAAAGAGTTACACATCAGAAAGATGTTTAGCAATGTTCATGTTCTAAAACGTGCAATCAAGTTATACTCTGTTTGAGTTCATCACACATTTAAGGTCTATTATTCATGTAAAAATTATGAAGAATATCGATGCATTAATTATGATGAAAACTGTAATTGAAGAGTAAGATCTTGTAAGGAGGAAAATAGAAAATTTTGGCAGATTACAAAATATGGTTCGCCCTGCACATGCTTAAGCACATCACTAACTCAAGACTATCCAAAGTTAGATGCTGATGTTATATCATCTTGTATCATAGTAACAGTAACTGACAAGTCAAATATGAAATTGTCTTAAATTATAGAGAGGATGCAATCCATGTTTAGTTATATAGTGTCATATAAGAAAGCATGGAATGTAAAACAATTAGCCATTGCTATTGCTTTAAGAAATTGGGAGATCTCATATTCCTTACTCCCAAGGTGTGTAACATCCAAACTTTTGGACCTAGAAGTATCAAAAATAGCTTGGATTGAATAGGCTACTAGACCCCTTTTGAGCAAAAGTCCCAAAGATCAGAAAAAAGCCAAAGCAATTTTAGGGACTAAATTGTAAAGTGAAAGTTTTTAGGGACTTAAGTGTAATCAAAGTTAGAGGCTCCAGTAAAGTCTTGAAGGCCTAAAAAGAGAAAAGAGACTAGTTACAGGCCAAGGGTTAAGTTAGAAGTCTCAAAGAGAGGATTATATGTAGCTAAGTCCAAACAGGGACTAAATCGTAAATTCAGAAAATTATGACCAATATGGATAAAAATGGAAGAGTACACAGAGAATTCCAAGAAAATCTCAAAAAAAAGGGGAAATAATATTCTAAGGCTCTTTTGTGAAGAGAAAAGACGAAAATACCCCTGAGACAGCTTTAATGGAATTTATGATGTTATTACCGGTAAAAAGTATACCATTTGAGGTAATTATTCAAAATAGCAAGAAACCTCAAAAATGCCTACAAAAATGAGATTAAATGGTTGAAAGGTTGTACTAATTTATAAAATTAGTTCCGCAACCAAAAGGCCAGTGGAGTGGCTTTAATAAATTAAAGAGCCGGTTTTGCCGATAAAAGGGTATTTTGGTAAATGAATTTTTATGCAAGGTTTAAAGGAAGTGTTATGGTCTAAGAAAATTCATAGATATTCTCTAGAATTAAAGAAAATTTATAGAGCAGACAAAAGAATTTTCTGAGTTCCGAAAGGCCATAAAGGAAGCCGGAGAAACGTGGACCAAGTAAATTCGAAGGAATTAAGTTTGATCCAACGGCTAGGATCTAATCTCCCATCTCCTCCACCATTTTCATGACACTTGGCATCTTCTAGAAGGATAAGATAAGCATGATGCAAGAAGATGATGCAATGATGATGTAAAAGTTAACTTGAAGTTCCAAGATTTCCCTTACCCTTTCTATTAGCCACCAAGGGCATTTTAGTCCATTCAAGTCAAATTTTTGGCTATAAATAGGCACTCCCTCCCCTTCATATTTTGGCCAAGCAAGGATCTATAGAGAAAACTCTGTCGCTGTTGCATCTAGAGAGAGAAAGAGCTATTTCTAGTGAGAGAAAGTCCACCTAAGTTCAAGCTTTAAGATCAAGTATGTGGTGGCTATAGCATCTGATTTGATGCCTATTTCAAATTAGTTGCTCTTCGTATCTGATTCTGAGATTTTTCATGGTTAAAGTACACTCTGTAAGCTTTAAATCCATGGGTATAACACTTCATTTGGATATGTGTACTATTTATGGTGATTTTTCGAAGTTAGGGTTTGAAATCTGGAAACAGTGTTAAACTTTTGGAAGAGTTTCGAGTTTTGTACAATTCCGGTATTGTTAATCATAGAATTGGTTCCTAAAAATATTTTTCTTGTAAATTTAACTTAAGGATATTTCAGTGGGACTTGGAACCACTCAATTTTGATTTTTCTAGAATTAATTATGAATTTTCAAATTTGAGCAAAAATTCTGGAGTTTCTGCATGAACAGTACCCGTGAATCAAAATTTCCATATTTGATATTCTTGAATCTAAGGCCATCTAAAGTAGTCCTAATTGACAAGAAATAGATCATAAGGATGGAAAATGATGAGATTTATGTTAGAAAAGCTAGAAAGAGAACCCTAAGACTAAGAGAAAGGGTTGAGGTTCAAGAAAGCTAGTCTTGAACTTTATGTAATCTAGTGGTCCTAATGGATTGTATGATAATTATGGTTATGTTTAGGACCTTTGAAACATCCAAGACGATGTTTGGTGATGTTAACCGAATACCCACATGGTTGGAAAGTCAAGGGAGTCAAAGGAAAAGCAAGAGGAAAGCTTGAGATGTAAGGTAGTGAACTTATCTATTGTCATTGCTTGATGTTGTATGCTTGTGTGTTGCCGTATACATGTTATTGAATGTTATTGTGACATGTTTTAGCTGCTGTAATTGCTATTTATGATGAGTAGATTATGTCTCCATGGCCATGCATCAAGAAGTTAGCTTTGAGCATGCTAATATATCACCAATTAATAAGAGAATAAACAAGTTACGTGTAGTGCATTAGCATCCATCTAGCATGATTATGTGGTATTGTTTGCTACTGAGATTCCCCTGAATCTCACCCCTCCCTAACCAACCATATAGGTCAATCATCAATGGGCAATAATGGCATGAGAAGCAAGGAGAAGAAAGTGGAGAATTATTGATGTTAATGAATGATATTATTATTCATTGTGTAATTCTCTTATTATGTAATTTATGTTATGGATGCATATGATGCCATGTATTTAATTATAATACTTATGGCATGTATAGAAATGTATGAGCATGACCGGGAAAGAGTAAGCCCATGTTATGTATGCCAAAAAAATAAAAAGAATTAAAGTAAAGAGATGTTAAGGGATAAAACGTAGGTTCTGGAGCAGTGAGTTTGTAGATCCAGTTTGACCTACCAAAAAAATGAGTTAAGTCACGAGATTTGGTAAACTCATAGTACACGTCCCAAGCTTTAAAATGAGAGGTAGATCATCTCAATTGGATGTGTACACAAGGAGATACGAATTTCTAAAGTTGAGGCACAGAATCTGGAAGTTCCAGATTTTACGAAATGAACTGTAATGTTTATTAATTAAACTGTATGAATTGGGCAAGGATAAGTCTAATTGGATATTTTTTCCTTAAATAGTATCGAAATAGCTTTCTGTAGAATTTTACAACACCCTAATATGATTTGTATGGAATTAGTTATGAATTTTTGAAGTTGGACTTGTAATCTGAAAATTTAATAGTGAATAGTAACCCGAGTAATTATGTTAAAATTTTAAATCCGTGGGCTTGTGCCATGATCTGCTTGAACCATAACGCTTATAAATGCGTGCTCTGAGGGGTTAAAGGTAGGACGTTTCAAGGTGGTTGGCCATAGTACAATACTTCATGCTTGGATTATACGTACAATTTTCAAATAAACAGTGTTCTCAAATCAATGCGAATAGGCAACTGATTGAAATGTTTTGTCATGTGTTTTGGGCATTCAAGCCATGCATTGATGCGTTTCCACACCTAAAGCCCATTATACAAGTTGATGGAACATTTTTATATGAAAAATTTAAGGACATGTTACTTATGCCATATCACAAGACAGTTATAGAAATGTTGTACTACTTGCATTTGCGGTAGTTGAAGAGGAGACAAGATCTGCTGGGACATTACTCTTATACTATGTGCATCACTGTATGTAAAAGATAGAATAAAAATTTGTTTAATTTTAGACAGACATTGTTTAATTTTGGTTGCAGTTTCTGATCGTCAACATAGATGGCAGCCACCACATATACATCATGTTTTTTATCTGCATCACGTGGCTTCAAATCTTCACAAAGCATATGAAAAAAATTGGTTGAAAGAGAAATTTATAAACATCAATGTGATTCTTTATATTTTTTTAATGATATGATAACTTTATGATTTTATGATTATTTTTAACAAGTTAGTAACTACTTATAGGGTATGGATATGAACATCATGTCGTTGACTAACAATTAGCAGAGATAGCATTGCAACATGCACTTGCTGCTAGATGAATTTAAGCAATCCCAAAAGAAAAATGGTTATGTGTATATGACGTTGAAGGTTGACGTTTTGGTCGCATGACAACTAATCTTACAGAGTGCATGAATGGTGTATTTAAAGGTCTTTGAACTCTACCAATAACTGGTTTGGTAAAAGTGACCATGTATAGAGTAAACAATTATTTGGTGAAGCGTGCCTAACAAGTTCATACACAAATTGTAGCTGGTCAAGTGTTTTCTGAGGCACTAACAAAGAAGTTAGACATAGTAACACAAGGCGCATTTGCATGTGTCGTTTGAGTATTTGATAGAATATCAATGTCATTTGAAGTTATGGAGCCATACAATATTTAACTTCATCAATTTTTTCGATGTTGTAAGGTTAAGTTGATTGACAGAAAATGTGATTGTGAAGAGTTTCAAGTAGAAAAGTTTCCATGTATACATACTATCACAGCTTGCTCATGAGTAGGCATTAACCATTTGCAATATGTTGATCCTATTTTTATGTTGGAAACCATGAAAATTGAAACATCCTTCTTTTAACCCCTCAGAGTACGCGCCTGGAAGCGTTATGGTTTAAACGATTCCCAAAACAAGCCTGTAAATTGAACTTGGGATTCATTCTCGGGTTACTGTTTACTGGGTATTTTCCAAATTACTGGTCCAATTTCGGGAGGGCATAACTCTTAGCACACACATCTTTTAAAGTGATCTACCACTTGTTTTAAAGCTCAGGATGTGTACTTTACTCATGTCAAATTTTATGAGCAGAGTCAATCATTTGCCATACTTCTACTCTATCACTATTTTGTTACTCAATTAGGGATAGCTTATCCCTTGACTTGCACTAATAGTTCATTATTAATACTTTTTATACATAATACCAGTCTATTCATATACTAACCATTCCCATACATTATCATAGCTAATTACACAAGCCAACATCATCATTTATCATCATATACCATCAATAGCACATTTACCACATACATTGGTATATACAGTGTACAATGAAATACAACAAATTTCCTCCAATCTTTTCTTCTTTCCTTGCTTCCACTTCATGTATCCTTCGCTTGATCATATCACCTATTATGGTTGGTTAAGCGAGGATGAGATTCTGGAGAATCTCAGGAGCAAACAATAACCACCCCAAACATACATGGCAAGCTTGGCATTCATAACATGCTTGCAACTTAACATTTCTATAACATAGTAACATGTTTGGAAATCATCATGCATTAACCATAAAACACATAGGCCTATGGCATATTTCAAACATATTCACAATCACAACACATGAGTTCATAAAATCATATAACATAGAAACATGTCATACATGCAAGCAAATACCAAGCATAAAAGAGTAAGATCAAGTTTGCTACCTTGTGTCCTTAAGCTTTCTTCTTACTCCCTTTTTGTTTCCAAACATTAAAGTTTCTTGCCCAACCACATCCAAACCTTCTCTTGAATGCCTCAAGATCCTAATCACAGTCACAAGGGTCACATTACTCATTAGGACCAAGAATTACACAATATGGAAGACTTAAGTCCTTAAACATAATCCCTTTTTTCTTAATTTATAATATAGTGTTCTAGCTTTGTAAAAATTGTTCCCTTAGACCAATCCCACACAATTTTGCCCAATAAATCCAAATATGAGCTTAGATTTATCAAACTCCAATTCCTTCCCCTGGTTCTAGGCCAAAAACGAAATCTGCCACTTATTTTCAGTTTTGATTCCAATGCTTCCAACTTCATTCTTTCATCTTATCCCTACACAATTTTTCATTTTAAACACATTGGAAGCATCTAAATCATCAAAATCACATCTTAGGTACAAGAACCAGGTTTGGCAGAAACAGTACTCAAGTTACACAATTATGAAGTTCAACCAACTTCAGCATAAAACCACTTGATTCGTGTTCCTTTCAAGCCGTTAAACATTAATCTAACATCAATTTCATCATATCCTAACCCAATCAAATTCATGCAGCACCTCTCCCAAGGGTTCCAAGCTCCCAAAAATCATTAAAATCTATAACCAAGCTCAACAACAAAAAGAGTAGTGAAAACTACATCAAAAACCATAAACATACAAACTACATCAGAAACCATAAACATATCTTGTTTTAGAGCTTGATTTTACATGGGACCACTTGGCCTTTCTTTCTCTCTCTTCTTTCTCTCTCTAGAAACTATTTTTCCAGAGCTTCCCCAAGGTTTCCATGAGCTTGGATGAAATGAGAGGGAGGGGAGGGGGTATTTACAGAAAATAAGACTGAATCTTAGTCGTCGATCTTAAAAATGTGTGGCTTGATCTGGATCGTCCATTTTCTCTTTTAATCTTATGGTGACAAGTGTCCTATGACATCATGCTTACCTCATCATGATGACATCATACTTACACATCAATCCACATGCTTTTAATCCAACTGTACACATGTCTTGTATCCAGCCATACACGTAATACCTTCTTTTCCCATCACACCGTACACTTATCTCTTCCATTTTCTTTCATCATTAAGGCATTAAAGTAGGGAGGAAATTAATATAAAATTCGTGCAAAATACCACCATTAGGCATTCCTTCACCTATCTTGCCATTCTGCACCGTATAAAGTACTTTTTCTGGCCCTGACCTACCCAGAACTACTAGGACATGTTCTGGTACCATTTTTTCTCCTCAAATAAATTCACATGACATTATATAACATGCCCAAAGAGAGAGTGATGCTCTTCCCTTGTTCTTCCATTAAAATAATTAATAATATTTATTTCGGAGTGATCTTGACCGAATTCTTTCTACCGATCCACAACTCTGAGAATCTATCTCCAGGTACCAATACTATTTATTCATCATAGGGAATTCCTCTAATTTTTCTTAAGTCCAAAGTCAACCTCTAGACATTTGACTTTGACTTTCCCTAGATAGTGTATAAATAGGCTTTAAATTCCATTAAAGTTAATCTCTTCGCTTTCTGGGGACAGAATTATTTTTAAAACCTGTGATAATTCCTCAAGTATTTAACCTCATTCTCTTCCAATTATCTGAGGCCTCCCTGTACTTTAAATAATTCATTTTCAATAACATTCAAAATCAGTCAAAACCCTGGGAATTCCACAAATTCCTTTTAGGGGGATTTTCATCATTTTTAGCCTCATATAGGTCTCTGAACCTTATTTCTATTTTTATGAAATTTTTCTAAAGTGTTCGGGCCTTAACCTATCATTTCCCATTTTCTGGGATTTTTCTGAGATTTTCAGGCATAATTTCCATTTTTGCCCTTACTAGCCCAAAACTTTGTGAAATTACAGTTTTGCCCCTAATTGGCTTAACCTCAAAATTCACTTCATTGAGGCCTCCAACATAATCTTTAGCCTACATTTATCTCTATTTCTCATTCCTGGGCCCTGAGATTTCATCTGAGTCTTTAACTTTCTCTTTTCTCAGTCTCAGAAAACTTTCCTTTTACGATTTAGTCCTTAGGAATCTCTCTGTCCTTCTAGGGTATCTCTGGGACCTCTGCCAAAAGGGGCCTGGTAGTCTACCTATTTCAGGCTAATTCTGGTACTTCTAGGCCTAAAATTTGGGATGTGACGCAAATGACTTATAGTAACAACTTTCATCTAATAGGAGATGAGACTTACTGGCCATAAATTAATTGCCATACTCTAATACCTGACCCATTAATGATTAGAAATAAAGGTTGTCCTCATTCAAGCCCTATTACCTCTTCCAATCTAACTCAATTTTACCCTCATCACATGCTATCATCATCAACATAATCCTTCTCAATTTCAATCTTTCATGTCTTTATTTGATGATCCCACATTATTTACGGATCAATATAACACTTCTACTTTTCAGCAAGGTAATCCATCAAATGAAGCATTTTCCACCCCTCGACAATTAATTTCTTTAGTCGAATCACCTTGGTTTGATTTAAATGCTCTAACTATGCAGACAAATGAGATATTAAATCAAACTCAAGAAGTGAATATATAGCAACGACCACAAGGTACGGGTAGGAGACCAAGATCTTGCACTGGGAGTCATTATTTGAGGTAAATTAATTTTTATATCTTGTTCATCTCAATTTAATTTTTATTTATTATTAATTTTATAAAACTTAATCATTACTTATTTTCATTAATCACTTTTTAATTAATGTAGTATTAATTATTACTATTATCATTATATAATGATTAACTCATTATTCTAAGGATGTGATCATTATTAAAATTATTGTAAGAGTATTTGTGTGGTGAGAGATTGTAAATAAGTTATTCAAATGCTAATAAAGTTTAGAAGTTGTTTACATCAAGATGAAATTCAATTACATGCCAAACGATGCTTATTGAAGAAATTGTTCTTGATTGGATGAATTTTAAAAGTTATTTAAGTCAAGAACAACTTGGACTATAGTATTTGAGGAAATAATTCTCACTACGTAGCATTTGAAGAATTTCTTTTACTGATTGTGGCCTATTAATAAAAAATTCCCACATTTGATGCTGTTCCCAGGCTTCGCTCTAACACCAGTGGTTGAAACATCCAAGTATCCAGTTATTCTGGTGCTTCACGGGGGCATTTCTTTCTAGGCCTTGCACGCTTAGTTTATTAGTCACCCGTAGTACCAGAACTCGGCTATTCATATCGAAGTAAGTCAAGTTTTGCATGTCGAAAGACTTGGGCTATCGCTCATTTCTTAGGAGCTGATGTTTGTGTGGGCCTTCAATCACATTTGGTTTTGAACTCAAGTGTCCATTATGTTTGTTTAACTTTTTTTTTCCAATTAAAAAAATAGTTTTGGGAAAAAAATTGCTATTTATATTTAGAATTTAGTTTGAGCTCTAAACGAACCAAGCTAGATGTTCCGCTAGATGATGATCTTCATGTCTCAGACTCGGGAGGTTTCCAAGTTACTGAGTTTAAACGGATAAGTCTAAAAATTTTGAGTGCAAATTTTTTGAAATTCACTCCCACTATGTCTCAAACACACATTAATAGAAGATGGTCGCCTCTTCCTCCTCACCACTTTGACGTTTAGTTTCATATCTTTGGAGCCATTCTTCTTTAGAAGAAGAACGAGGGAAGAGTCTCATGCTCAAGTTCTAGGTTCTAGGGGAGCTTGTGGGAAAAAGCTCTGCACATGCGGATGATAACTTTTGTCTTTAGGTGTTCTTTTATTTTCTAATTGCTGTTTCATTAATAAAGTTTTGGCTGTTTGCTGCTTTGCTTGCTTTCATCTTCATAGTTTTGTTCTGTCTGGTCAGTTCTCCTTCCCAGCATCACTTCATCAAGGTTCTTGGCAAGGTCGTGCTAAGACAACTTTTAATAGCTTAAAAACTATCAACATCATGGGTCTCTAATAGGAGTCAATTGTCTGTGGTGGCTACCTTTCTTGTCCCTCTTTTTTGTTTTTTTTTTTGTTTTGTCGACTAGCATCTCTTTTTGGTTGTTGTCAACTAACATCTAATCTCTTTGGGACTTTAAGCAGTGTTTTTGGTAGTATAACAGCTCGTTTGAAATGAGATTTAGACTTTGATTGGTTTTTGAAGTGCTGATCATTTTCTGAGCCTATTGTTTGAAGCATCATATTTTATCTATTTAAGATGTTGAATGTGTCAATGGTTTTTAGACTTTAAGCTTTCAATTTGGTCCTGATTCAAGATCACTTGATGGTTTTTATATGCATCGTATTATTATTTATCATAAATATATCACGACATTAGAAAATAATTAAATGACAAAAAAATTTTCCTGGATGGAGACATGTGAAAATATCATTAAATCTGAAAATTATTCGTTTTTCCTGAACTAAAGATTAAAAATTATCAAATAATAATTTTTCAAACGACGGAACTACAAATTTATGATCTCAAATCATAGAAGCAAATTGAGGGAAATTAACAGAGAAAAATCCTTCAAATCATTGGATGGTCAAGTATAAGTAATTAAAAACAAAGCCATTACTAGTGAGGAAGTATAACTAACCGCCTCTACTAATTGAATAGAATAAATTTCAGAGTAAAAATCCTCATTTAAATACTTCAACCACACTAGTTGGGCGAGTCAACTATATGGATGACACGACACACTGAGAACCTCATACTTCTTATTTAAATATTCTATAAAATATTATACACCAATTAATTAAATATTCAAAATTGTACGTTGGAAACTAGAATTCAAAAATCCCACTGAAAACTTGCGTGAAATTCTAGCCTATCGTTGTAAATTTCTATCAAGCTTCCACAAGCACAGAGAAAAATCCAAACACAACCACTAGTCGGTTAAAAACAAGCAGTATAGAAAAGTTTTTTTCCTTGCCCTTGTTAGAGAATTGGTACAAGAAGTCCAAAACCTTTTATACAAGATGATCAACACGAACAAGAAAACCAGGGTAGAAATGCTCTTTTAAAGGCTATAAAAAGGCCTTCTTATATTAGCTATAACAAATTTGAAGTATTCATGTGCTTGTTGAAAAAGAAACAGAAGCCTAATAATTAACCATAGTGATTTATTTCCGTTCAAGGTCTGTATATGCTTGTTAAAATGGCAATGGAGCAGATTCCTAACACATACCACATAGAGAAGCCAAATAGATTAAATCCTATAATTAACTGTACACAAACCAAAAAATCAAATTTGCAAGAGCTAAATACAAACATATTATTTTGAAAAAGACCTAACATATTCGAAATTTGAAGCTTGCAAGCGTATCATTGCCATTTCAATTTCACGAGTTTCACATTGCTCGGGTCTAACACACGCATGCACATTTACTATTTAGCAGTGGAGACTATATGTCAATAAGAGATCCCTTGTCAATAATTTGCAAAAATTCTGTAAATCAATTGCATCACTGCTAATGAGCATCGAATAAAGTTGATAGATATTCTATAATCATGTTCAAATCATCAGCTAGCAAGCTATGATATATGGCATTTCATTTTTGAAGGATATATCAGTATACACTATACTGTGGATCAATACATTATTATGCTGACAGTTTTTATAGTCAGTGAAAGGCGCATCTTGAACTCTCTAAATCGAGATATGATGAATCGATGGACACAAAAACCAAAAAGATACAAGAACTTTGCTACAAGAAACTTTAACTTGACACATGACTAGAACTTTGCAACAAGAAACTTTAGCTTGATACATGACTATCATCAAACTTTCATAGATTATAATTTTTGATTCTGCAGTCTATACCTATTATCCCCTCCCTAGGGCTTCCAGTCTCATCTTGGCTTCCTTTAGTATTAAGAATACATCACCTACAGGACAAATTCATGTAAACAGTGTTACAATTAATATCAATAGTTGTTTTATCCCTTCTTCATCGATTGTGTTGTTCTCAGGTTCTCAGTCACAAGTGTTGAAAGTGGGCTCATTCTCATTAGGCCCAAACCGGAGATTTAATTCCAGTTGTTTTACTTAGCATCAGTTTTTCTGTTTTTATTTTTTCCAGATCTGTTACGGATAGATTTAGGATTGATTTAGATAAGATTATATGCGAGATTGTCGCATCTTCCTCTCCTATATGTATCGACCTCGTTAGTTGAATAAAACAAGGTCTTTTCTACGTTCGATTACCATCATGGTATCAGAGCGATGGCTCGGTCCTTCAGAGACGCAGTGATCGGATCATCACGAGCATTCGCCACCGGCAGCGACTCTACCCAGAATCCGTCGAGGAGCGACACTACCCAGAATCCGTCGAGGAGCGACACTACCCAGAATCCGTCGAGAGCTGCAGTCGACTCCCACGCGATGGCCGAATCCGAAGGAAGCCGCCAAATTGGAGCGTCGTGTTCGACGGGAACCCCAGCTGTTGACTCCTTCTCACAAACGATGATTACTCACCGACTAAATGGAAAAAACTATTTACAATGGTCCAGGAATGTTCTGATGTTCATAAGAGGACGAAACAAGGAACATTACCTAACATGGGACCCGAAACCACCAGAACCAGAGGACCCAAAGTATGCAGCCTGGTGCGCCGAGAATAATCTGGTGATGACATGGTTAATTCATTCCATGAATACCGAGATTAGCGAAAATTATCTCCTGGCCAACTCTGCTTGAGAAATATGGGAATCGGCCAAGAGTACCTTCTCTGCTAAAGATAACACAGCGGCACTCCTTCAAGTCAAACGAATGTTGCGGTCTCTCACGCAGGGGGAGAAGACGGTGACCCAATACTTCAGTGCACTAATGAAGCTATGGCAGCAACTCGACTTATATGCGGTATGTCATTGGGCGTGCCAATCTGATAGAATAAACTTTAAAAAATTAACAGAACAAGAACGATGCTTTGACTTTCTTCTCGGTCTCAACGACACATTTGAGGATGTAAGAGGACGCATAATGGGAATGCAACCACTCCCATCCCTTGAAGAAATCTTCAGTATGGTCAGATATGAGGAGAGCCGAAAAGAACTCATTCACATCACCTCTGGTGTTACCTCTCCTTTTCAGTCTCTTTCCCTTGCACCAGCGACAGAGGGATCGGCTATGGTCACACGAAGTAACCAGGGAGGAGACCAGAAGGGGAGGAAGCCATCCTTGAGATGTGATCATTGTAATAAGAATGGGCATACTCGGGACACTTGCTGGAAAATTCATGGAAAGCCAGCACACTTGAAGCAACGAAACAGGGGAGATAGTAAAAGTCTTACAGTGAATTCCGATAGTGGGAATCTGAGTGTTGATGAACTCATGTTGCTTAGACAGATTCTGGACAAGAACTCTGGTGAGAAAAATAATGAGAAATCTACCCCTTCTGTTACCTTAGCTCATTCAGGTACTCTTTTACTCGCTGCACTAAGCACTGTAACCGGGTCCAAAAATATATGGATTATTGATTCAGGCGCCACTGATCATATTACCGGGTTTCAGGAATTATTTTCTGAATTTAGACCATATTCTGAACATAGTCAAGTTCAAGTTGCTAACAATACATATGCTAAGGTTAAGGGATCAGGAACTGTTACTATTTCAGACACTATAGTTCTAAAAAATGTCCTTTATGTTCCAGAAATCCCTTGCAACTTGTTGTCTGTAAATTGTGCAACCCATGAATTAAACTGTCTCATTATCTTTGATAAGCTTCACTGTGATTTTCAGGACTTAATCTTGGGGAGGATGATTGGCAAAGCTAAGGAACATAATGGGCTGTACTACCTTGAAGGAACTACAACTAAGAGATATGTGGCTGCAACTACTTCCCAAACCTCTAGTTTTTCTTCTAAAGAAGACTTTATGTTATGGCATTTTAGACTTGGACACCCAAGTATTGATTACATGAAATTGTTGTTTCCAAATTCTATGAATAAAAAGAATTTTCAGTTTTATTGCGAAACTTGTCAACTAGCCAAACAGACTCGTACCTCTTACCCATCCCATGCCTACACACCTACACAACCTTTTGCTCTCATTCATAGTGATGTTTGGGGTCCTTCTAGGTTTGCTACTACTTCTAAGGCCAGATGGTTTGTAACATTTATAGATGATCATACTCGCTTAACGTGGCTATTTTTGATGAAAGACAAATCTGAGGTATTCTCTATTTTTTAAAACTTTTATACCTTTGTCCAAAATCAATTCCAGGCCTCAATTAAGATTTTTCGGAGTGATAATGGAAAGGAATTTGTTAATTCTCATCTCATAACCTTTTTTACTGAAAAAGGCATTCTCCATCAAACCTCCTGTGCCAATACACCCCAACAAAATGGAGTAGCTGAACGCAAGAACCGACATCTCCTAGAAGTAACTAGATCCTTGTTACTAAGTCAAAATGTACCAAGATTTTTCGGAGTGATAATGGAAAGGAATTTGTTAATTCTCATCTCACAACCTTTTTTACTGAAAAAGGCATTCTCCATCAAACCTCCTGTGCCAATACACCCCAACAAAATGGAGTAGCTGAACGCAAGAACCGACATCTCCTAGAAGTAACTAGATCCTTGTTACTAAGTCAAAATGTACCAAACTTTTATTGGGGAGATGCTGTACTTACTGCTGCATATTTGATCAATCGTATGCCATCAAAAACCTTAAAGTTTCAGACTCCAATTCAAAAGTTCTTGGCAACTTATCCTCACTCTTATCTCATTCATTCTCTTCCTCCACGAGTTTTTGGGTGTACAACATTTGTGTTTGATGGTGACAAAGGAAAACTCGAGTCTAGATCAATTAAATGTATATTTCTAGGGTACTCTCCCACTCAAAAGGGTTACAAGTGTTATTCTCCTATCACAAAGCGAGTTTATATCACTATGAATGTTAAATTTTTTGAAAACCTGCCTTTCTATCCCAAATTACCCATTCAGGGGGAGAGAGGTAGTGAATGGCCAATCTGGATAAATCAACAAGCTGAACAGCAGAGTAGCAATCCTACTAATAACACCCAGACATCTCTAGATGACCAAACATCATTAGATGTCACCTTTCTTGATCCTGAAGTAACTGAACCACCCTCTTTAGCCACAGAAATCACACCCAACACACCAGAAACTACCTCTAACACACTAGAATTCCAACCCGAGACCACAACTAGATCTGCTTCTCCTCTCCCTAACCATACCGAGTCCTTTTTTGAGCCAGTAATAAGTGAGATACAGGGAACTCAGGAAGAACAGACAGCTACCGGTGAAGACCCCATTAATGTTCCAAGGCCAAGTCATGAATCCATATCCGAGGTTAATCCTGCAGATCTCCAATGGCCCATAGCTCTCAGAAAGGGAAAAAGGAGCTGTACGCGGTACCCGATAAGTAGGTATGTTTCGTATGATAAACTCACTTCTCGATTTAAGACCTTTGTTGTCAATATAGACAGAGAAGAGATACCGAGAACATTTAATGAGGCAATGGTTGACCATAATTGGAAATTGGCAATTGAGGAAGAACTAAGGGCCCTGATTAAAAATGGAACGTGGAATATTGTTGATTTGCCTCAAGGGAAAACTGTGGTAGGAAGTAAATGGGTATTTACTAAAAAGTATAATCCAGATGGAAGTACCAACAAGTACAAAGCAAGATTGGTAGCAAAAGGCTTCACCCAAACATATGGTATAGATTACCAAGAAACCTTTGCACCAGTAGCTAAATTCAACACTATCAATGTTTTGCTCTCATTAGCCGCAAACTTGGATTGGCCATTATATCAATTGGATATAAAAAATGCCTTTTTGAATGGCGACCTGGAAGAGGAAGTTTACATGGAAATACCCCTTGGGCTCAGAGAATCAAGAAATGAAGGGAAGGTATGTAGGCTACGCAAGTCTCTATATGGACTTAAACAATCACCAAGAGCGTGGTTTGGAAGGTTCATGAGGGTAGTCACTGGATTTGGCTACAAACAGTGCCAAACAGACCACACACTATTTGTCAAACGCATTGATCATAAAATAACTGTGTTAATTGTCTATGTGGATGACATTGTGTTAACAGGGAATGATGACAATGAAATCACAGCATTGAAGAGGAAATTAGCCTCAGAATTTGAAGTAAAGGATTTAGGCCACCTAAGGTACTTCCTGGGATTGGAGGTTGCCAGATCACAAAAAGGCATCAGCTTGTCTCAAAGGAAATATACGCTAGATCTTCTCAAGGAAACCGGGATGTTAGGAGCAAGACCAGCAGAAACTCCCATGGAACAGAATTGCAAACTAGAAATAAAGCCAGACGGAAAAACGGTGAACAAAGAGAGGTACCAGAAGTTGGTCGGAAAATTAATATATCTATCCCACACAAGGCCAGACATATCATTTGCAGTCAGGGTTGTAAGTCAATTTGCAAGCAATCCTCAAAAGGAACATATGGAGGCGATTGAGCGAATTCTCAGATATCTCAAGAGAACACCAGGTAAGGGTCTCTTCTTCTCAAAAGGAGATCAGAAGGCAATTGAGATATATACCGATGCAAACAAGAGGGCACCTGATATAGAAGATAGTAGAAACATAGAGGTGTACACTGATGCCGACTGGGCTGGAGCAGTTAATGACAGACGTTCCACTACCGGTTACTGTACATTCGTCTGGGGAAACCTTGTTACTTGGAGAAGCAAGAAATAGCCGGTTGTGTCAAGGAGTTCAGCAGAATCAGAATTTAGAGCTTTGGCTCTAGGAATTTGTGAGGGGATATGGATTGTTAGCCTACTACGAGAATTAGGCATTGAAGTAAATACACCAGTTCAGATGTGGTGCGACAGCTTGGCAGCCCTAAAAATTGCCAACAATCCCGTTCAACATGATCGAATGAAGCATGTAGAAATTGACCGTCACTTCATCAAAGAAAAAATAGAAGCTAAAGTGGTTGATCTGGCTTACATCTCCTCAGGAAGACAAGTTGCAGACATGATGACCAAACCTTTGATCAAGGCCAAGTTCGAAGAGCTCACAAACAAGCTAGGAATGATCAACATCTATTCGCCAGCTTGAGGGGGAGTGTTGAAAGTGGGCTCATTCTCATTAGGCCCAAACCGGAGATTTAATTCCAGTTGTTTTACTTAGCATCAGTTTTTCTGTTTTTATTTTTTCCAGATCTGTTACGGATAGATTTAGGATTGATTTAGATAAGATTATATGCGAGATTGTCGCATCTTCCTCTCCTATATGTATCGACCTCGTTAGTTGAATAAAACAAGGTCTTTTCTACGTTCGATTACCATCAACAAGTAATAAGTTTAGTGTAATTTTGACAGTTAAAAATATGGATCTGTAGGAGAATGCCAATGAAATGCAAATCCTTGAATCACCCGACAATCTTCTTATATATATGAGTAAACTGCAAACTACAACTCTATGTATCACTAACGGAAGTCAAGCGACAATCAGAAAAATCATGAGGGAAAATACAATTTGATGTGCACAGTGGTAGACGGGAGCATACTGGTGTTATAGACCTGTTAAATCCAACAAGAAACTGTTAGGGACCTGAATCTGAAATAAGCCATCTGAGGAGAAAAGAGAAAAGAGAAAAGCTTCTACTAGAAAATGTCATAAGAATCTGACAACACTCACTAGCAGACCAATGGAGAATCTCGAATTTAGGAAACACACTCTGTAATGATCGACAGATTGACCTTTGTTTATAAATTCGCCCATTCCTTCCAACTCCCAAGTCAATATGGTGAGGCCTCCCTGTGGTGGGGGGAACTTGGTTGCTTTGTTCAAGATGAGAATTGCCAACTTGGGTTTTCAGGCCAAGCTTAGCACTAATAGTGTCAGGAAGGGATAGGATATAAGATAGTCGTAATGATATATAACCCGTGGAACAAGTGCATGATGGGAAGGAAGAGGTTGGGGCAAGAAGGCTAGCAGAAGGGGTGAGGATCATCTTTGAATCAACCTAATTCTGATGCCAAATGATAGAACCTAAAAATGGAAACTGAAATTAAGACGCTGAATAAATTTTATTTAGAATATTTAAGCAAGAATCTCAATTAAATATAACTCGATAGCCAAAGATAAATATACTAAAAACACTCAAGCAAGTATCTCACTTGAATGATTTCTAGTAGCTAGGAGAATCTCTGATAAAAAGACAGATATTGAATTAATTTCTCTCAAGAGATTTACATATATCAAGCCTCACTATTTATAGACATAAAATTAACTATGACTCCCTAAATTTTAGGCCTACTAAAGCATGAATTAAAAAAATAACAGATCTAATAAAAATAAAATATTTAACTCCATAAATAATCCTAATCCTAACCGATTCCACTTGCTCCAAAACTTGTGCTTCACTTAAACTACCCACTAGAGCCACTACTAAACCCACTAAAATAAATATTAATGAAATGAAATCAGGTTAATTTAATTCCTCACATTCACTGCACGTTTGGTACTCTATCAGAAACATCTGGTATTGAATACTTACATCCATTCCACATAACACATCTAAAGGGCATCAAACCTTAATTATCATCACATAATGATCTAAACTGACGTTGGATTAATTTCCACTAAAATATTTAGACAAAGCAATTTTGCATGGTAATAATTAACCTTTAAGATCAATGTTCTTCAAGGTGCATGGTGCCAACCGGTACAAGGCTCTCCACATGATTCAAAACATCAGGAATGCCAGCATGTCTGGGGATGGCAATCGTATTCAATTCATTAGTAGAGATATTGATCAGATACAGATGGAAGTTTTGTTTACCATTTTGCAACTTATGTCCACCTTCATTTGTAACTCTAGGCATTTCAAAACTAAAACAGACAATTTCATTCCTCCAAATGGTCCCAAGGTATAACATGGATGGACAAGGATCGCTAGTATATTTCTTAGTTCAACCCCACCTCTCCGTGGATGAACCTATACCCTCCTCTAGTACCCACAAATCAATCAGAGAATGTTGATAGTTTGGAAAGTGACCCGTCCTTGAGAGAGAAAGCATAGCAAACTTATCTTCATACACAGTAAACTTAGAACGTGCAATGTCAGATAGAGGAGGCCGTGGTATCAATGTAAACACTTCCATGGCTATGTCAAATTAAACTATCAAATCAATACAATCTTCACCCTCCTCTTCCACACCGTGCCTTTCACCACACCAAAAGATAGCTCCATTGGCACTGATAGTCTCACCAGAAAATGCAGATGGTCAAGTGCAGATGGTCAAGTCTATTATTCCGTTTGAGAAGAAGTGATGGGTTTTGGAAAGGGCAGTGAAGGAGGTGGTCAACGACGAAGGATGGGGTTTTGGGGAGATTTTTCCAACGTCTACACACACACTGGGAACGAATTATGGATTTCAAAGGGAGCCGTTTGAGAATGTTTCGCATAATCTCTTCGCAAAGAAATGACGCCTCGCCTTGCACTGCCATCTGCGTCTAGTGCCAGAGATAAAAGAACAGATAACTCAGAGGAATACACAAGAAACTAAAGGCTGAGAGTAAAAAGGATGTACCTGAGTTTCCAGTCGTCAACCGATATGACGGAATCTCGAGTAGCAAAGCCGCCGCATTCAACTGGGGACCACTAGGGTGACACAAGAAAAGATAGTGTGATTGAACTTTGAAGACGATGGTCGCAACCATTTAGTTGATATTTCAGTTGTCTTATAAGAAAATTTACTTTGGATTAATTATTTGACCAATTTCCACTCACTAATTTTAGCACGGGATGTCCTTTTTACTTTATAAGAAGCTAGATAACCATCAACGTGCAATTAGTAATCTGGCGTCGATATTTTTAGAATAACATACTTATATTAAATTCTTTATATCCATCATTTTAAGTTTTCAATCACAAATGATGATATGTTTTATTTTTAACATATTTATATTTAATAGTATTTAATTCTAAATACACATGAAACCAAAAAAAGAAAAAGAAAAAAAGATATATGATCCTATCTAAGTTCCCAGTCACATTATTTCTGTCTTTTTTAACAATTAATAAATTGGACAGTAATGCTTTATATTCTTATAGTTTAATATTAAATTTGATCATAAATATAATACTTCAATCGACTTTGTCTCTCATATTTATCTACTTTTTTTAAAATAGTCCTTGTAATAGTTGTGTATATTAAAAGTTCTATTAAATAATAATTTTAGATTTCTAACTAATATATATGATTAGCATAGGAAAGATAACATGTATTTATTATATAGGGAAAATATATTTGCCAGTCCTTATAGTTTGATCAGATTTTGAATTAAGTCCCTATAATTTTATTTTTTTTAATTGAATCCTTCTAGTTAATTTTGTTAAATTCATCAGTCCTTCTGTTAGTAGAAGTTGCAAATGCCGTTAATGTAAAGCGGTAGAGGGTGATGTGGCACTCTCTCTCTCTCACCCAAGTATGTGGCTCTCCCTATCATTCGTCTCTCTCATCTCTCCAAGCTAACCACAATGAGTTCGACGGCGACCAGATTTTCCCAGCCCACAAGCTAAACCAAATCCCATATTTCCTCAACTCAGAAGCGTTCTTGGTGAGCCCAACCATGGCATGCTTTAAAGCTTTATAAGCATGAGGACCCAGTCCTCCTATGACTTCGACGGCGCTCGACATCGATATGATATGCCCAGATTGCCTTGGTATCATCGCTCTACCGCATGCTTGATTTCGAGAGCTACACCCTTTATGTTCACTCACCCGACTCTGTCGAACTCGTTGGTGTCGAAGTTGACAATCTTTTGTTCTTTGATTGATTCCCTAACACCTCAACATTGTTGAAGATTATGTCAAGCTAGTCGTATGTGGATTTCACTAAGTTTTCCATGTCTTCTTCGGACAATGGAAGAAGTGGCTGACAGAAATAATGCCTCTTCAAGTAGAGATCCAAGCGCGTCTTCAACGTCGGTGATCACAACTTTCACTCTTTTCTTCACGAACAGTCTTACCATTCCTTCGCCTATTCCTCTCACTCCTCCGATCACTATGGCCACTTTTCCTTTCAATCTGTGGAAAAATACAAGATTTTTGTGGGGAGTTTCAGTTCATTCTCTTGGTTCTGTTTCATGATGCTTGAAACAGGAGAAAACAGAGCATATATAAATAGAGAAAAGAAATGAAAGGAATACCTTCTAGCTGAAGAGAAAGTATGGTCCTTTACCGTGAGAAAGACACCCTAAAGATTTGGCTCAAGCACTACTTCGGTGACAATCATGGCTGACCTCTTAAATGGAGCTTCTTGCAATTGCGACCGACGCAGAGAGGGACAAAGACAAGAGAAGATGGTAAGTGCTTGGAAGTTTTAGTTCAATTAAGGAGCACTAGATTCGATCACGTGACTTGATGGAAGACACCATATTGCTTCACCATTAGCATAGAGGCAAAATTTTGAATTGCGTAATTGCTTGGAAGTTGGGATATCAAGCGAGGTATAGGGAGTATTAATGCGGGACTTCGTCTTTCTTTACTTAAAAGTTTTTCAATATAATCAGACTTCTGAACTTTTAAATTTAAACAAACCAGCAACTTTGAAGGAGTCCTTCTTCACTCCTTTTCGGAGTTTGGGAGTGGTTAGCTTGGAGAGATGAGAGAGACAGGTGGTAGAGAGAGGAGCAAACTTGGTGTGTGAGAGAGCACCAAATCACACTCTGTCCTTTTACATTAACAGCATTTGCAACCTTTACTAACGGAAGGACTGATAAATTTAACAAAATTAACTACAAGGATTCAATAAAAAGAAATAAAATTATAGGGACCTAATTCAAAATGTGATCAAACTATAAGGACTGGCAAATATATTTTCCCTATTATATACAACAAACTTAACAAACTCTCTCAACCTACTCAAATTAGTTAATTAATTTTTATATTAAAAATAAAAGGTGGTAGTTTACTGTTAGTCTCTAAGATAAAATCATGCATCGCAGGTCTAGCTGCAGCCAAAAGAACTTCCTTAGGTGCCATACATTTAGCCCTACACAGAGAACTTGCAGAAATACTTTCCCTTCCCAAACTACCAATCATTTTTCCAAAACTGTTTCTACAACTTACTCCTATACCTCCAGCATCCGAGGTATTGTAGGACCCATCTATAAACTCAGAATTTTCATCCATGTGCTTGGCTTCAAACCATTCCTAAAACTAGTCTATGAGCATCTCTAATTACCTTTTCTACCTATACTTTTTCACCCACTGAGAACCCATACACCTCCTTCACCAAATGTTTCAACATAACACAACAACCATCGTCTTACCCTTTCCATAAAAAACTACTTGTATTTCCCAAAAAAAAAAAAAAAAAACCTATGTCAAATTTTTCAATCATGTACCGCTATGCGTATCACTTCTTTTTATGTAAATTTATAACTAAATGCTATTAAATATTAATATTTTAAAAATAGAATATATACTTATCTGTTATTGGAGAACTTGACATAATAATTAATGAATATATACAACTTGATTTTCCTAAAAACCTCCATAAACCAATATAGGACATTTTTAAAATTTTCCTTTTCAATTGTCATACCCAAGCAACAACCAAACCAACAAACTGGAGACCAATGACCGAAAAACAAATCTTAGCTTCCACTTCAACAGTGCATAGTGAGAAAACCATGGGAAGGAGCATTCAGGACCTCCTTTCTTTCTCTCTCTTTCTTCTTTTTGCCAATGTTTAGGACCCCTTTTTCTGTTTTCCAGCAGAGTATTCCTTTGCAACTTTATATCCAAACTTCAGAGAATAAAGCAAATAAGAGTAAAATACATCAACCTCTCCTCTATTTAATTTAAATTGCGTAAGTTTCTCTTTTATTTTAAAAATCTATATGAACTTCTCTTAAAATCAAAATATATATTGCACAAACCTTCATCCTAGTTTTGATGTTCAACTTTTATCCATATAACAGTTAGTTGACTATCAAATCACAGCGTTAACCCATCATTTTGACCTACGTGTCTCTCCTTAACACAAATGCTACTTAATAATTATTATCTAATTACATATGACAAACCTTTATCCAAAATTAAAAATAATTTTACCACATATTCTAACATTTTTTGTTATATTATTAAATCGATTACCATATTATAAATTTAATTAATTTTATAAATATACATTTTTAAATAATTATAGAAAATAGACCCCAAAAAAAAAAAAACTATCATACCTATCAGAGCCTGGTTTCGATCCATGGACCTGTGGGTTATGGGCCCACCACGCTTCTGCTGCACCACTCTGATTGGTAAACTTTTAATTCATAATTTTACATAAAGTCTTAAAATTAAAAGGAGCCCTAAAGCTTTAGCTTTTTATTCCAAGAAGAATAATGTATATTTGTATGTATAATTCAAGTATTTTTATACAATTATATTGATATTTATAATTCAATTCTGGGATGTATATTTGTATACACTTATAATCAATCATAAGAATTTTTTTAAGAAAAATGAGATTTTTTTTCAGCTCTACTGCTAATCATCTAAGACAATCATGAGACGGTTATCTTCTTTAGGTGCTTGAAATGACGAAAAATAAGTAATTTTATTATTTAATTAATAATCACTAAGATAAAAACTTAAATTTAATATTTATAAATTCCATTTATTCAAAAATCATAATTTAAGGGTTAATACAAATTTGGTTCCCTAAAATTTGGTTCTATTTTGGTATTGGTTCCTGAAATTTAAAACCCATGGTATTAGTCCCTTAAATTATATCCGTTTCTAGCTGTTGGTCCCTGATAGCTTTAAACTATCAAATTTGTCTGAGTTGGCACTAACTCTGTTAACATATTACGTGGCATTTGACTTAGCAACTAAAACTTGATGATATGATATGAGCAAGGGAAGGTTGACCTGGACAACAAGGGAAGAAGAAAAATAAAACAAATTGAGGCAAGACGCATACCAAACCTAAGCTGTACACACCAAATACTCTGGGTTTCAAGTACAGCCCAAAAGCAGGAAGGCCATGGAAGTTTCAATAGGAGCGAAGGTTGACACAAGCGATGGAGGCAAGAGGAGGAGCAATTGGAGCGAGAGAAACATCGATAAAGGTAGAGAAATTTGGTGAATGTAAGAGGAGGTCGATAGAAGTAATTTTTTGTGTGATCTTGTCTTATAGTAGTCACATACCAAACCTAAACTTTGAAACTCTTCTTTTGCTACAGTGAAGTTTAATGGCTTCTAATAAAAACTCATCTTCACACAATATAGGCAAAAGAGTGGGTGAAAGGAGTATGCAAAGATGTAGATATGGAGATGAAGTTATAGTGCTCACTTTATGGATGTGGCAAAATTACGATAGAAGATTTCTTAAATGCCCAATTCAAGGTTAGCAAGTGATATGTTTAATTTGAAATCTGATTGAGTTGTTGGCCTTCTGAATTTCTCTTATGAATTTAATAGGTTCAATTCATATGTTTCACATTTAGGAGAGATGGGCATGCAATTACTTTGATTGACTTGATGAACTACTTGAAAATCCAATAAAGAAGATAAAGGAAGAGAATGTGGAGTGTCAAAGGAGGCTGAAGAAATTGGAATGGATAGTTTATGCTATGGCTACTATAAATATATTTATGCTATGTAAAGTGTTGATGTAGCAACAAACTTAGCTTGTTATTTCTTTTTGGTTTAGAATGAATTATGATTATGATGTAGCAGGAAGTTGAAATTTCAATGGTTTCTGTAAACTTTTATTTTCTATTCTACTTCCCCACATGAATTTGATTGCAATATATATGGAAACTTTATTTTGTAAACTGGAGGATTGGCTATATGTATGTGTGTAGACATGTAAACTTAGCATGTTTAATGATGAAGTCAAAAAATCGATCATTATATATATAGTTTGCTGGCAAAGTGGTCTAGAGTATACAAACTTTAATGTGAGTGCTATAGTTGATCTACTAGAATGAAGAGGGAGATTAACTGACAATCAGCTGCTAATAGACGGTGTAATGGATCAGAAGATCATATAGACAATGCCTTGGGTATTTTGCTCCACTACGGGAAAATGACAGGTTCAATTCCAAAGAAAACAAACATTTTACCTGACCATTTAGAATAAATGGCTTGAAGGCTCACTCCTATTGTCATTCTCAAGACAATATTTTGAGTCCATTAAATTCCAAAAAAAATCGAAACATTAGACCTAGAAGCTGTTTCATAGGAACAAAAATGAAATTGAGACCAAGACAAAGCATTAACTTAGCATTCATTTTATTTCCCTTCACTTGTGAAATATTAAGCATCTATTATCATCAATTACCTGACATTATCATTATCTATAATCCTCCTACATTGTTAGGAAATTAGTTTCAATTAAAATGTCCAGATAGCAAACATGGAAACATATGACGTTAATGAGAACAGTTAAAGAGATAAATGGCTTATGGGAAGCAAGATACAAGATAGTTGAACGTAATAAGCTTCATCCATCAACACCTTAGTTACTTTAGCAATGCTTTTGAATTACATTCTTGGTCCTTTACTCTTGCATAATGCTAGTTTAGACACAATATTGTACTTATGCCTTCACTTTTTCAGGTGCTATAGAAATAAATGCATTGAGGTTTGGGTAACAGAGATTAACACAGGGTACATGTAATAAACACAATAAATAAACTACTTGTAACGAGTATGGCTACTGAAATGCAGAAAATATATCTAGTATAGTCACCATTGGTTTAGAACCTTCCAATGGTTCTGAGCTTTCCTTATATGCACAAATACATAGCATCACCACCAAGTCATAAAATACATATATGGTTGACCAAATACATAGCATTGCCATCATAATCAAGTCACAAAATACATAGTGCCTTATCCTTTAACTAGTGAATGATGTGGTCTACAAAATAAGCTTCACAAAATGAACAACATTGTCACCATAACTACTCAAGTCAACATGACTAATGAACCCTAAGGTTGACTACTCCCTGGAGGAGTTGACATAATTAACTTTTCTATGGAAGAAGGTTGTTTTCTTTTGATTTGAAGCTTGTCAGGTCTCCTTGGTTCCTTGCAAGTCTGCCAGTTGTGTCGTTGTTTCCCATAAGTGGAACACTGAAAAATATGGTATTGCCGCCTCTCATTTTCACCCATGGATTGTATCCTTACTTCTTCATCCGGTCTCTTTTTCTTTTCTTCGATGGCATTCTAGGATGTTTATGATAGACTGGTGGATCAATACGCTAACCATCAGCTTTCTCCCATATTAGCTCACCATTGATCAACTCGATAATAGGAGAGTAACAAACAATATATGATTACAATGTCAAGTACTTGTCCACATAGCCCTATGGGTCATGTTTCTTAGCATATATGCAAACAATTGCATGTCTATATATAAGATAAACACTGATTAGATATCAAACTTTTAAAATACTCACAAGTTATATAAATGTATATAGCACATGTATGAACCCTTAGGTATAATATTGTCCACATTTAATAATAGTGACTGAATATGGATCTTATTAATATTGTTCGCATGTAATATTGTTTAGATTTAATAATATTCATAATATTATATAATCATAACAGCACATGGATCCTAATAATGAAACCAGAAGGCAACAACAAAATCAAAATATTAGAAACAAAAATCAACATCTAAAGTAGATAGCAGCAATGAAACCAACAAACAGTAGCTTATCTTAGCAACATATCATAATTATTTTGCAATAGTCTTTGACCCGACAATGAACACATATTTATTTACTAATTATATAACAAAAACCAATAGAAGCAATAAAAACTTGTCTACATGGAATACCATTAAGCTGCCACTAGTAACAATTACATGTTATAGTGGTGAGATCAACCTTAAACTTATCACTATTACATGACACCTTATATCGATTATGGCCCGCATATCTAACCTCCTATTTTTAGCACTCTTGAACTTCTTTATCCAATTATTTCTGAAGCCATGGGCACACAACTCTCTTATCACAATACTTTTCAGCTTTGACATGATTTTCAGCAAAATGCATCATCAAATATGTTCTTATCCATATGAGCAAGCTTATGATTGGAAATTCCCGTGCTTCCAACAAGCGTCCATTGAAAGATTCCTTGATATTGTTGGTGATCATATCATAGTTGCAATACTCCTCAAAATGAGATTTGGTCTAGCAACTTGGAAGGATTGCTATCAAGTGACCATGAGCTCTACTAGAAATAGCCTTTGACTCATTCTTCTAGTCTCTTCATTCAGATTTCATAGTGGCCTTTACAGGACAAAAAACTAAATCACGAATGATAGTTCCTCCTCTATGCTTTGCCTTAATATTAGAATACAAGTGGTGAATACAAAATCGATATTCGACACCTTCAAGTAACTCTTCAAATATCAAAACAAGACCTTACAAGCCGATAACACAATTGGTTCAGTGTGTAATAAAAAATTTAATTAAAAAAATTAATACAAGTCATTGAAAAAAAATATTTCTATCTTACCTTTTGCTATTCGAACATCAACACCCATTGTCTTTCTTGCATACCACCAATGTCATCAAATAGATCATTTAGAAACTACATCCACGAGTCTTTACTTTCAGCCTTAACCTTAGCCCATGCTAATAGAAAGTATTGGTCATTAGCATCTCATCCCACGGCCATAAGTAATATCCCTCCATATGAACCCTTCAAGAAACACCTATCCAACCCAATGATGGGTCTACAACCCGCTAGAAATCCTTGGTTCATAGCTCTTATGTACTCATATATTCTCTTGAATATAGGAGGATAATCTATGTGAAGTTGATTAATAACTAAGGCAAATGATGTTCCTGAGTTATATTTCCTCATTTCATTGCAATAGTCTCTCAATTTATGGTACTTCTCCTTGTAATCACCATCAATAATTGCCCTGGCCCTCTTAGCCATATTGGCCTTTCACATTGACACATCAACCATGTAGTGATTTCTAAGTGACGCAATAATATCTACTAACTTGATGGACACTTTTCTCTTCATGATGTCAACTATCCTCTCAGTAACCCACTTGTAGCTAGCATTCTTACCCTTCATAGAAACCCCACATGTATGCTTAGACTAGAGTGTCTTTAACTAATAGGTCAATTAACCCCTTACTTGGCTAACAAAAATTAACCAATTGCATTCCTCTTTTGCACATCTCATCGGCACCTAACCCTATCATTCTTTAAAAATGTTGCTTCATATCCATGTAACAATGCATACTCAGAACAGCATTCTTAAACTGATCAATTGAAGAAAACTCCATGCCTAACATAAACTAAAACTCTTCACATATTTCTACTAGATTATATTTAACATTATCCACTTTACCAGCTGTGTCATCTTCTTTATCACTTGACCTTTCCCCTTAAACAATTTTCTCAGTAAATGATCAGATAATAAGCTTAATATATCTTCCTCCCTTGTTTAGTCGTGTTATTTTGGCTTGTCTCATTAGGTTCTTCTCTCATACACTATGAACTATGAACAACTTCATCTAGCACATCGCTTACTCCCATATCAACATATTCTGAGAAATCATCATCATCAATATGCTGGTCTTCACTATTTTTAAGGTCTGAGAAATTAGACCCTGAGTTCATTTCACTCTCTCCCTCTCCACAACTTTCACAACTCTTACTTCTCTCTTCCTCATCCATATTTAATTTGTAGAACAAAATAATAATCTAAAACAAAACTAATGAACCAGAGCAACACAACACATAAAGAATCACTGCCATTGCACTTCATTATGCATAAAAGAGAGCATACATTGCTAATAAAGCAAAAAACCCTTCCATGTTGATACAGAACAACATAGTCAAAGCTCAAAGCAACAAGTTAATGCTCCAAAGTACAACCAAATGAAATAAAAATTCATTTAATCATCATACCACAGTCTTTCCATTCGAGAAATGAGAACATAGCATACTTAAACACATACCACGCAAGAACAGCTACATCAGACGGATTAATGGGTAAAGATCAAACGCACTACACCTCTCAAATATGCCTTAATTGAAGAAAAAATTATCAGAAACAAACATGCAGAGCTTACTGAAACACTGTTATGGCTTCAACTAGTAAAACTTGTTGAAAATCAACCTTTGTTTTCTCACACTGTAATAGTTACTACGAGAATGTGTTAACATATAGAACAGATTCTCACATTTCAACTAGCAAAACTCGCAAAAAATATTGTTACTATTTCTTCCCTAGACAGCCATCTAAAAATCACGTCCCTTCAATGACGGACACATCACGGTTCTCAGATAAGCATGGGTCTGCTTCACTCTTGACCTAAAGCCTTCTTCCCCTTTCTTTTCTCGCATTGTTCATCCTTTTTATTGCTCGTTGTTGTGTCTGTCTGTTATGTTCTCAACTCGTTTTCTTTTTCTTTTTCCCTCATTGTCCAGGTCAGCCTTCCCTCGGTCATACCACATCATCAAGCTTTAGTTGCTAAGTCAAACACCACGCCACAGGTTAACAGAGTTAGTACCAACTCAAATGAATTTGACGGCCTAAAGCTATCAGGAACCAATGGCCAAAAACAAATATAATTTGAGGGACCAATACTACAGGTTTTAGATTTTAGAGACCAATACTGAAAAATGCCTAAATTTAAGAGACTAAAATTTATATTAACCTAAACTAAAAATATGAAACTTTAATGTAGAAAATATGTAATATGATTTTGTTAAAACCTTTATCTTTGAGACTATATATATATATATATATACACACTACTTCCGTTCGTAATTATAAGACCTTATTTGTAAACTACAGATGAGATCTTATAATTAGGATCAGAAGTAGTGTGTGTGTGTGTGTGTCAACTTATTGCTGTTGTAGTTGATTTTGAAGTTATAATAGGTAAGGCAAACAAAGTAGATGCTAAGAGTAAAGTGAATTAAAGAGATCCTTTTAAAATAAAGGATCTTGTCAAATGATAAAGCATAAATATTATTCTCTCTGTCTCTTTTTATAAAAAAAAAATATTTGACTAAATTATGTGCATTTAAAAGTTAGTTAAAATTGGTTAAAAATAATAAATATGTAAAAATTATAAGTTTTTTCTTAAAAATGAGAATAATGCTTCAAAAAATAAGATAATAAATGTATTGAGTAATAAAATAAGTAATTAGTTAATGGAGGCAAAATGTGTATAAAAAGTGGAGGAAAACTAGAAAATTAATTAAAAAATTTTAAGACATTTTACATATGTTTCTGACAAGTAGAAATAAGGTAAAGCCATGGATGCTTAGCGGGGATCCTCGTACATGGTGAATAACCAAATTCCAATTGAAATGAAATCTTTAGGATAAATCAACGCAATTTAGGAAGACTCAATTATAATATACTTTCTAATTAAAAAAATTATCTTTTTGGAATATTTTTAACAGAGTTAATGGTTTGGACTTGACTATATATTTTTTAAATAGATGAGAGATTCATGTAATTAAGTCAAAATGTAAGGGAGTTAGAGTATTTTCTTATGATTCACTGTTAATTTTCCCTGATATTTTTCTATGATTTTAGATCTTAAATTTGTATTGCCTTTTTTGGTAATATAGTATCATCGTTTGCTATATAGAGATTTTGTAACGAAATTTAAATATAATTTTTCTTGTATATGAATTGGACAATAAGATATAAGATTGAAGTATCTAGTGCTAGCAATTTTACTAAATATTCACATAAAAAATTTCCACCGGATATTATATTAACAAGCAATCTGACCCATTTTGACATTCACTGAGTATTGCAAAATTTTATAGACAAATAGATTGACGAGTCGTGTGCTACCCTACAAATATACATGAAAATATTATTAAATTTGAAAATAAATAAATAGTAAAAATTATTTTTCTTTTGAATGGGGATATATGAAAATATCATCAAATCTGAAAATTTTTTTTCCTGAACTGAAGTTTAAAAATCATTAAGTAATAATTTTTTAAATTTCGTTACAAAATCTCTATATAATAATTCACTTTTTGTAAGCAAACGATGATACTATATTGCCAAAAAAGGCAATACAAATTTAAGATCTAAAATCATAGAAAAATATCAGGCAAAATTAACAGTGAATCAGAAGAAAATACTCTAACTCCCTTACATTTTGACTTAATTATTAAAAAATACATAGTCAAGTCCAAACCATTAACTCTGTTAAAAATATTCCAAAAAAGATAATTTTTTAATTAAAAAGTATATTATAAAATTTTATATTTATTGATTTACGCGTGATCATGCTAAATCCATATTTACTGGTTTTTTCTTTTCCTTAATTTTATTTTTTATTTGTTCAACCATTTATTTGTTTAATGTTTTTGATACAAAAACTTAAATAAATTAATTAATGTAGACCTAAAAAATTTGATTAATTCTTTAAATAAATTTATAATTAAGTAAATATGTTTATAAATGTCTGTAACAAAAATTTTGTTTGAAAATTTTAAATACTTGTATAATTTCTTAAACTTACATCATGTATATTATGTGATAAAAAAAAGTTCATTTAAAATATTTTTTAGTCATCTAAAAGAAACTAAATAAATAGATTTGAATTGATATGATGAAAAATTAAAACTATAAAATTTTATAATCTAATCAAAATTGATAAATTTTACAACATATTAGGGGTTTAAAAATAGATGTATTAAAATAATTTTTGGTTGCATAAAAAAGTATTTTTTTAACAAATATAAATTTTTGGCATAAAAATAAATATAAATGTTTAAATAATTTTAATGTGATGGAGGGGTATTTTGGTCAAAATAAAAGCTCACAAGTCAAACTTAACATATAAGTAATAGTTGAATAGATAGAAATAGAATCTCAAATGTATTGGTAAGGTTTGTATAACATATATTTTAGGAAGAATTAGAGAGAAGGACCAACAAGGAGGGATATTTATGAGAGAAGATCATAAAAATTAAAATTATTTTAAAGGACCAAATATTCAAATATAAATTTAAAAATAACATATTGTCCCTATCTAAACCTCCTATATTTTCTCCTACATTTTATTTTTAAAACTAATAAGAATTAATAAAATTTACTAAATTAAACTTGATTTCTTTCAAAATTTACAACATACGTAAAAAAATCAATTAAAAAATATGCAAACTTATTCAGTCAAGTAAAAATTAAAGTTTATTTTCTGTATAAGAAAATAATTTTTTTTAACCATCACAAAATTTAATTAAAATAAAATTTATATAATTTTATTAAAATTTAGATTATTATATAATATAATATATACATAATTTTAAAAAATTTAAAGAAAATTTGTATAATTTTTTTATTTTATAAATTTTTTTTAAATTTAGAAATAAAAAATTCATACATTACTAAGAAAGTTAGATAATTCAGATAATCTTTTTATAATTTTATGCAAAATATGTAACCACGATTGCTTTTATTGGACAGTACTTTATCGTAATCCAAAAAATATTGTCAATACAAACTGTATAAACAATTGATAATAAGTTTTTTCTTTCTTTTGGGGAAAATGATGATTTTTTATTATCTTAATCTACTAATTATGAAAATATTAGGTAGAAATTTTAACATAGTAAAAATTAGTTTATTTTACAAAAAATATTTCTTAGGGATATATCCCCTTGTTGCCATTCGTTGAAGTGAAATACAATTTCTTTTATATTTGTTAATTTTTTATATCTTATATTTTACTTATACTAATATATCATATAATTAGGTGGCTCTTGTCAAATGATGTTGAGAAGGGGTCTTACAAAATTATACTCCTCCGATCCTTAATATAAGACTTATTTAACTAATTTGATTATATTAAGGAAGTTAGATAAGTTAGTTAATTATAAGAAAAGTGACACATTTTTTCTAAAACACTATAATCATCTTTCTTAATACCTCATCTCCCTCTTTTACTTGATTATAGTTCAGGGAGTATCCATAGGGGTAATTTAAAAAAAATTTGATAAATATGATAAATGAGTCTTATATTTATGATCAAAACTAACTCAATAATTGAGTCCTATATTAAGGACCGGAGAAGTAATAATTATCTGAATTCTTGAAATTTCTTATCATTGCATGAATTTGTTATTTTAAATCTGACATAAATTTCTTATAAAATAAAAAATTAATTATACAAAGTTTTTTATTTTTTAAAATTTTGTATATAATATATTATGTAATAATATAAATTTTCATAAAATTATATAACTTTCATTTTCAATCAAAATCTGTGTTGGTTTTGAAAATAAAATTTTACTTTTTATATAGAAAACAAAAATTTAATTTTCACATCACTGAACAATGTCTGCATATTTTTTTTAATTGATTTTTGCATACGTTGTAAACTTTAAGAGAAATCAAGTTTAATTTGATAAAATTTATTAATTTTTATTAGTTTTAAAAATAAAATGTATGAGGGAATATAGGAGAAATAGGAGGTTTGGTAGGAACAATATGATATTTTTAGATTTATATTGGAATATTTGGTCCTTTTAAATAATTTTGATTTTTATGATCCTCTCTCATAAATATCACCCTCTATTAGTCATTTTCTCTAATTCTTCCTATATTTTAATCTCAAAAGAAGTCCACATATGTTTTCAAAATAAATGAGAAGCTTTTATAATTTCAATAAAATAGAAGGGTGATTAGAGCATTTTACTCTAAAAATAACCGTTATTAGTGAGAGAATATAACTAACCATCCCTAATAATTAAATGAAATAGAGTTCAAAGAGTAAAAATGTCATATTAAATTTCTGGTAGAAAAAAGTCATATTAAAATAATTTAAGTAATCATAAAATCACAATATCTAATATATGACCCTTATTTAAATGATTCAACAAGCCATATCCTACGTAACTAGATAAGGGTAAACCAGGACACTGCTGGGCTCATAATTCTAATTTAAATATTATGAAAAATATTAAACACCAATTTATTAAATAATATAGATATCTAATAGGATACAACTTTAAAAGCTGGCTGAGATTTAACTAGGTAAGGGTTAAATGACACTACTGACTTCATACTTCTAATTTAAGTATTATAAAAAAAATATTAAACACCAATTTATTAAATAATATAGATATCTAACTTGATGCAACTTTGAAAAACTGATTGAGATTTTAAAAAGACGAAAAGTAATCTCCACCCCAAGGAACAAAAAATAGACTAGGCTGGTTGGTTGAGACCAAAAACCAGTAAACTTGCCTGAAGTCTGATCTGGTTTATAGCCTAAACTGAAAACCGGTTTGATCCGCTATGATCGATCAAACTGAGGTGAACTGGTTTGTATGATGATATTCTTATTGTTTTTATTTTTTTCATCATTTAGTTCCGAACATTTCAATCACTGCAAATTTAAGTGAATTTTATTAATAATTTTGGTATCAATTATTATTAATTTTAGTTGTTGAAGAATTGTAACAATAAATATTTCTCAATGTTGTACCTTTTTATTGTTACTATCAAACTATTATCATATTTCCCTATATTTTATTATTTTTTATTAAATTTATTATTTTAATATAATTGTTTTTACCCCAACTTGACTTTGATTTGAGTCATTAATCCTCGAATCACTATCTGGATTGGTTCACCACTAGGTCTAGCTTTTTTAACCTTGGTCCATCCTATTAGTTTGTGGCATTGCTATTGCAAACTTTTTTTCTCTCTCTCTTCTGTTCCGCAGATTTCTGTAATTCAAATTATATGTTGAAAACGGTAATTCAAAAATCCCATTGAAAAGCTTGCGCGAAATTCTTGCCACGTGCATAGGAAAAAAATGCAAACAAAACCGCCACTCAGTTAACAACAACCGCTGCAGATTTTTTTTTTTTTAATACTGGTTAAAGAATTGGTACAGAAAATCTAAAGCCTTTTATACCGGTTGTATCAAAAGTAGTTAGAAAAATAATATGGAGCATTCATGTGGTTGTTGAAATAGAAACAGAAACTAGTAATTAACAATAGTGATTTATTTCTGTTCTAAGTCAGCATATGCTTGCTGAAATGACTATGAAGCAGATTCCGAACATAACACATAGCAAGGCCAAGTAGAGTCCATCCTAAATTTGTATTTTAATCGTCTTTTTATTTTAAAAAAAAAAATTGGAATAGCTAAATGCAAACATACTATTTTAAAAAAGACCTAGCATATTGAAAATTTCTCTAACAGAAATTTGAACATTGTCAGAGAATCATTGCCATCTCACGAACTTCACATTGCTGTCTCCGACATTAAGGATAGAGCAAGCACATTCCCTACTTAGCAGTGAAAACTATTTCTCCAAAAAAGATTCCTTGCGAATAATTTCCAAAAATTCGCTGCATCACATGCATCATCATTAATGAGCATCCAATAAAGTTGATATGAAAATTCCATAACCGTGCCCAAATCATCATGTATTTTTCTTGAATAATTGCAACATCAGAACTACCATGTTATATGGCATTTCATTTTGTAGCTTGGCTATAAGAAACTCTAGCTTGATACATGACTGTCATCAAACTTACCTCAACTTACTTCAAAACCTAGCAGATCATAGATTATAATTTTTAATTCTGCAGACCATACCTGTTATCCCGTCCCTAGAGATTCCAGTCTGATGTTGGTTTCCTTTAGTATTAAGAATACATCACCTACAAGACAAATTTACGTAGACAGTGTTGCAAATAATGCCAACAGGTGTTTTATCCCTTCTTTGTTGATTGTGTTGTTCCTTGGTTCTCAGTCACAACTAATAAGGTTAGTGTAATTTTGACAGCTAAACATATGGATCTCTAGCAAATTACTAATGGAATACAAATCCTAGAATCACCCGACAATCTTCTAATAACAACAGTTACATTTATGATTGCTTGATATATGAGTAAATTGCAAACCACAATATCACCATGGAGGTTAAGCGACAATCAACAAATTCATGAGGGAAAATACAATTTGATGTGCATAGTGGTAGAGGTGAGCATACTGATATTATAGACCTGTCAAATCCAAGAAGAAACATCTGGTATTGAATATTTACATACATTCCACATAACATATCTAAAGGCATCAAGCCTTAATTAGCAAATTCGCATAGTAATAATTAATCTTTAATATCAATGTTCTTCAAAGTGAATGTTGCCAAGCGGTACAAGGCTTTCTACATGATTGAAAACATTAGGAACACAGCTACGTCTAGGGATAGCAATCGTGTTCACTTCATTAGTAAAGATATTGAACAGATATAGATGAACGTTTTGTTCATCATCCTGCGTTTCATGTCCACTCTCATTTCTAACTCTAGGCTTTCCAAAACCAACACAGACAATTTCATTCCTGCAAACAGTCCCGAGAAGTAACACAGATGGCCAAGGATTGCCAGTATATTTCTTAGTCCAACCCCACCTCTCCGTGGATGAACCTATAACCTCCTCTAGCACCCACAAATCAATGAAAGAATGTTCATAGTTTGGAAAGTGACCAGTCTTTGAGAGAGAAAGTATGGCAAGTTTGCCTTCCTACATAGTAGGCTTGGAACATCCATTATCAGATAGAGGAGGCCATGGTATCAATGTAAAAAGTTCCATGGCTATGTCAAATGAAACTATCAGATCAATAGCATCTTCATCCTCCTCTTCCATACCTTGCCTTTCACCATGCCAAAAGATAGCTCCATTGGCACTGATAGTCTCACCAAAACAACATACACCCTCTGTACTTCCAAATTCTATTTCTTTCCATGAACCTGTGCTTAATGAATACACTTGAACTCCACTAGTCACATCACCAGAAATAGTATAAATTTTCACTATCCTATAATCATTAACAACTGCACTGTACCCAAATCCCACGATGCAATCCTCACCCTGATCAAAGCTAACAGTCCTGGTTCTAGAGATCTGTCTTACTTCTCCAATAGCAGGATTCCACAATAAAAGGGAATTACATAAAAAATAGGAAAAAGTATCAGACACATCGATTGCAACACATAGCAAGCCATAGCTGGAACCCACGATCCAAACGTCCGGCAAGGAACCGATCAAAGGTGGGTTCTGAAATTCATGGATATGCGTCTCACAATCGATCAGACACAAGTGCAGAGGGTCATTTAACTTATTCCGTTGGAGAAGAAGTGAAGGGTTTTGAGAAGGGCAGTGGAGGAGGTGGTCAGCGACGAAAGATGGGGTTTTGAAGAGATTTTTTCAACCTCTACACACACATTGGAAACGAATTATGGATTTCACAGGGAGCCGTTTAAGAATGTTTTGCACAATCCCTTCAGGAAGAAATGGCGTGTCGCCTTGCACTGCCATCTGCGTCATAGTGCTAGAGAGAAAAGAACAGATATCTCAAAGGAAGGCTGAGAGTAACAAGGGTGTACGTACCTCAGTTTCTAGTCGTCAACTGATACGAAGGAATCTCACGGAGCTGAACCGCCGCATTCAGTTGGGAGTATTAGGGATGACAGAAGAAAAGAAAATGAGATTGAGAAAAAGATGGTCGTGACCGTTGGCAAAAAAAGAAAAGGTGGTCGTGACCTTTGGTTCAGATTTTAGCTGTTTTACGAAAAAGAAAAAAAAAGTCAGGTTTGAATATAAATAAGAAAACATCCTTTTTTTTTACTTATAAAAAGTCAAATAACCATCAACATAAATATTCTTGAAATTCAATAAGTAATATGGGATTGACATTTTTATAATACTCCCCCATCTTTAATTTAATTTTAATAGAAGACCCTATTAATTAATTTAAAAAAATTATGAAAATTACTGAATTAATTAAAACTGTTTATATTTATCATTTTTCTGCATATTAACTTGCCTCACTTATAAATTAATATATAATATAATGATGATGTAAAAATTTTAAAGATATCATATAACATACATCATGATTGAATACTTTAGCAATTTCCTTTATCTTTCCAAATCAGTCAACTATATTTTATATTAAGTACTAGAGGTAGTATTTTCTTGAAAATACTAAAAGAAAATACACACATTAATAACTAGGAAAAAAAACTCAAAAAAAATCCTAAAATTGCAACCTAAACCACAGAAAATCACATGCATCTACAAGCTATCTGCTGAATTCTTCAATTCTAGAAGCTCTCTAATCATGTCCACGCATTGCTAATCACATGATTTTTTTTCCCATTAATAAGTTTTACAGTTTCTTACAATCCGTCTCTAAGATAAAATCATGTATCCCAAGTCTAGTTGTAGTTCTTTTTAAAAAAACATCTTTATTAAATGCCATACATCCGGCCATAAACGAAGAACTTGTACTAATTTTCTAATCCAAACCCCCAATCATTTTTTTCTGAACAGCTTACTACAACTTACTCCTATACCAATAAATAGCGGTGTTTACGGGATGGGACTAGACAAGACCATCCCAATTCGGTCTTGGTGAAAAATGACGGGACGGGATTTTTGTCTTGTGTGCCATCCTATTTCCTTGGTTTTGTTAAATTCACTTTTAGACTTAACAATTTATGATTTTTTTTTTTGCCTGAATGAAAAATGATTAAAAATTCTTCTTGTTCATGCTTTTTGGGCCTAACATTATTGCTGCCTAGGAAAAAAAAAATATGGACAAGTTCACTTTGGGCCTTTGAAATTAGTGGACAAGTTTATGTAAAATAATTTGTAACAAATGCAATTGGATACTTTTATTAGTTAATTTCCCTGCCTCTTTCAACATCATCATTCAGTGGCAAATAACAATAATTGTATTTCAACTCTCAAACATCACATTTTAATATAATTGGTTCGACCCTAACTTGACTTCAATCCGTACCACTGATCCTTGATTCACTGTCTGGATTGGTTTATCACCAGGTCTAGTTTTTTTAACCTTCCTCGACCCTATTACTTTGTGTTATTGATATTGCAATTTTTGTTCCTCTTCTGTTCTGCAAATTTCTGTAATTCAAATTGTATGTTGAAAACAGTAGTTCTAAAATCCCATTGATAGCTTGCGTGAAATTCTTGCCACGTACATAGAAAAAAAATGCAAACAAAACCACAACTCAGTTAACAACAACCACTGTAGGATTTTTTTTAAGGGAAAATTCTAAAAAAGGTCCTTGGAATATAAGAAATTCCAGATTGGGTCCTAGAATTCTGAAAATGACAAAAAGGGTTAGTGACCCGATTTTTCATTTGTGAAATTAAGACAAATTGACAATTTTGCCCCTGGCTAAGCAAAAGTGAGTAGTTATTCTCTAAACAAATCTAGGTAACACTTACACTGTTCTAGAGATTACAAGATTAGTTGTAGTTAATAATAAGGTACCTGACTATGAAAAAGTGAGTAGTTATTCTCTACACGAATCTAGGAAATGCTTACATTGTTTTAGTGATTACAAAATTAGTTGTAGTTAATAACAAGACACCTGACTATGAAAAAGTGAGTAGTTATTCGCTACACGAATCTAGATAACGCCTAAACCCTTATAGTGATTCCTTAAATCATTATAGTGAATGAATACAAATGAGGGCAAAGTTGTCAATTCCTTTTAATTTTACAAATGACAGATTGGGTCACTAACCCTTTCTATGATTTTCAGAATTCCAAGACCTAATCTGGAATTTCTTATATTCAAAGGACCTTTCTTGGAATTTTCCCTTTTTTTAATACCGGTTAAAGAATTGGTGTAGAGAATCCAAAGCCCTTTATGTCGGTTGCATGAAAACTAATATGAAGCATTCATGTGGTGGTGGAAATAGAAACAGAAACAGAAACCTAATAATTAACAATAGTGATTTATTTCTTTTCTAAGTCAGCATATGCAGAAAATCATTGCCATCTCACGAACTTCACATTGTGTCTCCAACATTAAGGATAGAGCAAGCACATTTACTACTTAGCAGTGAAAACTATTTCTCAAAAAAGACTCCTTGCGAATAGTTTGTAAAAATTCAGTGCATCTAATGCATCATCGTTAATGAGCATCTAATAAAGTTGACATGAAAATTCCATAATCGTGTCCAAATCATCATGCGTTTTTCTTGGATAATTTTAACATCAGAACTACCAAGTTATGTTATATGGCATTTCATTTTGTAGCCTTGCTATAAGAAACTCTAGCTTGATACATGACTATCATCAAACTTATGCCTCACCTTACTTCAAAACCTAGCAGATCATAGATTATAATTTTTAATTCTGTGGCCTATACCCATTATCCCATCCCTGGAGATTCCAATCTGATGTGGGTTTCCTTTAGTATAAAGAATACATCACTTACAAGACAAATTTATGGAGATAGTGTTGCAAATAATGCCAAACAAGTGTTTTATCCCTTCTTTGTTGATTGTGTTGTTCTCTGGTTCTCAGTCACAACTAACAAGTTTAGTGTAATTTTGACAGTTAAAAATATAGATATGTAGCAGATTGCTAATGGAATACAAATCCCAGAGTCACCCGACAATCTTCTAACAACAACAACAACTACATTAATGATTGCTTGATATATGAGTAAATTGCAAACTACAATACCACTGACGGAGGTTAAGCGACAATCAGCAAATTCATGGGGGAAAATACAATTTGATGTGCATAGTGGTAGAGGTGAGCATACTGATATTATAGACTTGTCAAATCCAACAAGAGACATCTGGTATTGAATATTTACATACATTCCACATAACATATCTAAAAGGCATCAAGCCTTAATTAGCAAATTTACATAGTAATAATTAACTTTTGATATCAATGTTCTTCAAAGTGAATGTTGCCAAGCGGTACAAGGCTTTCCACATGATTGAAAACATCAGGAACACCACTACATCTAGGGATGACAATCGTGTTCAATTCATTAGTAGAGATATTGAACAGATATAGATGAACGTTCTGTTCATCATCCTGCGTTTCATGTCCACTCTCATTTCTAACTATAGGCATTCCAAAATCAACACAGGCAATTTCATTCCTCCAAATGGTTCCAAGATGTAATATGGATGGCCAAGGACTGTTGGTATATTTCTTATTCCAACCCCACCTCTCCGTGGATGAACCTATGTCCTCCTATAGCACCCACAAATCAATCAAAAAATGTAGTTAATTTAAAAAGTCACCAGTCATTGAGAGAGAAAGTATAGCAAACTTGCCTTCATACACAGTAGGCCTGGAAAGTGCATTATCAGATAGGGGAGGCCATGGTATCAATGAAAATACTTTCATGGCTATGTCAAATGAAACTATCAAATCAATATCATCTTCATCCTCCTCTCCCATACCTTGCCTTACACCATGCCAAAAGATAGCTCCATTGGCACTGACAGTCTCGCTAAAAAGACATACGCCCTCTATGCTTCCAAATTCTATTTCTTTCCATGGACCTGTGCTTGATGAATACACTTCAACTCCACTAATCACATCACCAGACGCAGCATAAATTTTCACTATCCTATAATCATTTACAACTGCACTGTACCCAAATCCCACGATGCAATCCTCACCCTTATTAAAGTTGATAGTCCTAGTGCTAGAGATCTGTCTTACTTCTCCAATAGCAGCTTTCCACAATAAAAGGGAATTACATAGAAAACAGGAAAAAGTATTAGACCCATCGATTGCAACACAGAGCAAGCCATAACTGGAACCGAGGATCCTAACATCCGGCAAGGAACCGATCAAAGGTGGGTTCTAAAGTTCATGGACATGCGTCTCACAATCGATCAGACATAATTGCAGAGGGTCAATTCTTATTCTGTTTGAGAAGAAGTGAAGGGTTTTGAGAAGGGTAGTGGAGGAGGTGGTCAGCGACGAAAGATGGGGTTTGGAAGAGATTTTTCTAACGTCTATACACACATTAGAAACGAATTATGGATTTCATAGGGAGCCGTTTGAGAATGTTTTGCATAATCTCTTTGAGAAGAAATGGCGTGTTGACTTGCACTACCATCTGCGTCATAGTGCTAGAGAGAAAAGAACTAATATCTTAGAGGAATGCACAAGAAACTAAAGGCTAAGGGTAAAAAGGATGTATGTACCTGAGCTTCTAGTTGTCAACTGACACGAAGGAATCTCATGGAGCAAAGCCGCCGCATTCAATTGGGAACATTACAGTCCGTTTGGTAGGATTTGGAGGGGAGAGGAGGGAGGAGGGGGGATTTTAATTACTTGCCTTTGTTTGGTAATATTAACATTTTCCCTCTCCTCCCCTCAAAGCTGCTGCATTCATTTAGAACCATTGGAGTGTGTTTGGCTCAATAGAAGGAATAGAAAGGGAGGAATTTTAATGTTATCTTGTTTGGTTTAGGAAGAGAGGGGAGGCAAAATATTTTTATATGAAGAAGTTTACCTTCATATTATTTAAGTTGATTTTTACAAGCTTTATAGAGTAATTAATAAAATATAATTATAAATAATATTTAATATATGAGATCAACTTTTTATAATTAGCAAAATTAACTAAATATAATGATAACACATGCTTAATAACTACTGTATATCCAATAACTATAGTTGTATTTATATCCAGAATCTAGTCTAATGAAGTACATATATTTAATTTGAGAATTTTTTTCCAGCTTTTATTTTTCTCTGCATTGTTGATACGATTAGTCAAATAACTTTTTCAATAACGATATAGATGACTTATTTATATGTTTTTGTTTTGAATACTTGATTTGCATTTGGAAATTAAAATATATTTGATAACAACTTTTTTTTATAAAATATTTGATAACATATAAATGAGGAAAGAGAGGCATGATTGAATCTATAGTTATACCAAACCACATTCAACAGTGAAAAGTAACATGGGATTATTAGAAAATAATGTAGGCATATTAGTCAACACAAGCCAAAATATTATCCTTTCTCTCCAAATTTTCTTAATTTTGGAGGGGAGGCTTATGAGGGGAGGGGAGGGAAAATGTTACAAAATTCTTCCTCCCCTCCTAAAATTTTTATCTTGCCAAATAAGAAAAAATTATTAAAATATCTCTTTCTCCCTCCCCTTCTCTCCAAATCCTTCATACCAAATGGACCATTAGGGATGACAGAAGAAAAGAAAATGAGATTGAGAAAAAGATGGTCGCGACCCTTAACTCATATTTCAGTTGTTTTATGAGGGAAAAAAAATCAGGTTTGAGTATACAAAGTTGCCATTATAAAAATAATTTAGGATTAATTCTTTAACTAATTTCCAATCACTAATTTGGTCGTTTTTTAACATCAAATGTCCTTTTTTTACTTAATAAGAGGTTAAATAACCATCAACATAAACATTCTTCAAACGCAATAGGTAATATGGGATTGATATTTTTATGATACTCCCTCATCTTTTGTTTACTTTTAATAGAAGACCCAGTTAATTAATTTTAAAAATTAAGAAAATTATTAAATTAATTAAAACTATTTATATTTATTGTTTTTCTAGAAACTAATTTGCCTTACTTATAAATTAATATATAATATAATGATCTATGTAAGAATTTTGTAGAGACCATATAACATATGTTATAATTAAGTAATTTAGTAACTTTTTTTTATCTCTCAAAATTAATCAACTGTGTTTTACATTAGGTACCAGAAGTATTATTTTCTTGAAAAAAACTGAAAGAAAATACACACATCAACGCTAAAAATAAAAGAAAACACTAAAAAAAAAATCCTAAAATTACAACCTAACCCACAGCAAATCACATGCCTTTATAACCCATATGCTGAATTCTTCAATTCTAGAAGCTCTCTAATCAGGTTCACACGTTGCTAATCACATGATTTTTTAAAAAAAATTTTCCCATTAATAAGTATCTGTCTCTAAGATAAAATCATGCATCCCAAGTCTAGTTGTAGTAAAAAAAGCCTTCTTTATTAGGTGCCATACATCCAGCCATAAACGAAGACCTTGTAGTAATTTTCTAACCCAAACTACCAATCATTTTCTGAACTGTTTCCTGCAACTTACTCCTATACCAACAACATCCAAGGTATTAATGTAGGACCCATCTACGTAATTTATACTGCCCACTTTGTAGGAGGAAACCACTGCAACAGCCTGATTCTAATTTTAAAGGGTGTTTGAAAAATACCAAAATCACTTGAAAAAAGTGTTTTTTTTTTTTTTTGCATATTAATCTCATATCCTGTTATATCACTTCTAAAAAGCTAATTTAAACATCTCGTCAGTCTCAATAAACCCAGCATTTTCATCCAAGTGGTTGGCTTCATAGCATTCATAATCCAATTTATAAGCATCTCTAATTACCTTTTCTATTACTACTTCACCATTGAAAACCTAGTTATACCTCTTCCAAATGTTTCAACATAACAGAGCAACCATTGCCCTGCCCTTTTCATCAAAATCACTTGTATTTCCAAAAATCTTCATAAACCAATATCTAATATTTTTAAAATTTGCCTTTTCAATTCTCATACCCTAGCAACAACCAAACCAACCAACATCAATATCTTCTAAACAAATGGGCCAAATTGCAGAATCAGAACATTTTCTTTTGAACATATAATGCATATCTTTGGCAGGTATAACCACCGTAACAACTATCCATAGAAAGTGCTTCACTTTTACATGGACAATAAGTCTCCAAATTTGCATCTACAAAGATCAAGGAACTTTTTTTTCCTTGATAAATTGATGAGTTTTATTAAAATAGAAAGATGAGTACGTAAAGACACTTACATCTTAGATAGCAACACATTTTTTACAGCAGCACGCATCAGATATTGACATAAAAGAGCACACACAAGGTAGAATATATAAAACCCAAACATAACAATTATAACACCCTTATGAATTACATTATTAGACCACAAACATAAATTTGAGACTCCATTCTTAAAATATGAGCAAGTGATAAGCTCAATGAAAGTTCCTCATACTTCAATATTGTATAATGGAAAACCCATTAAAAGGAGCATTCATGACCCCCTTTCTGTTTTTGAGTAAAGCATTCCTTTGAAATTTTATATCTAGACTTCATAGAAGAAATCAAATAAATATGTAACATTAATATAAGTAGATTAAGAAAATCAAATAAATTAGTTAATTAAAATAAACATAGCATTGTCTCCTTAAAATACTAATATATAGCATTAGATTTCTTTTTTTTCGCCAAAACATTAGATTATATTTGGTGTGGAGAAAAATATAATAGATATAAAATATAAAGTAGATGAAAATCTTATATTTAAGAGGACATCCAACCATCCAATTAGCCAAGAAAGTATGGGGTTAATATAATCTTTACTCCCTCAAATTTGTCTTTATCTTGGTTTTAGTTTCTCAAGTTTCAAACTATAAGATTTGGTCCCTCAAAGGGCACAATGGTTCAGATTTTTATTGGATTATAGAGATTAATGTTTTAGATGAAAAGAAACTTTAGATATCAAAACCCATGATTTGAAACTTGAAGAATCAAAACTCAAACCCAGAAAGTATTATTTGTATTACAAACAAATGTAATGATAGTAACCTCAATCCAAAATCACATATGAATTTTGTTGACAAAACGAATTAGCTAAAATAGTGAGCATGGCATTGAACTCTTAACATTTTTGGTAAAAAGTCAAAATATAATTAAAACAGTAAAATATTATAAGGTTCCAAAGTAGATAGAACAATAGTACCTTGAGTGAAATTAAGAAAGAAGAAATGGATACAACCCTAGAATTATAGTTCTTAAAATAAAATAAAAAGAAAAAAATCCTTCTGAATCTAATTGTCTGGAGGTGGTGGTTACTGAGGTATTTTGATGAATCTTCTATTGATACAACAAATTGTCAGAGAGTTGTGGTCATTTTCCCTTGCAGAAGCCTTCGTTTCTCCAAGCAAGACAACATCAGTTAGCCCTTTGTAAAGTTTTGCATGTAGCACTCTTTATTGCTTTCTTGTGTAGGTTATGCTCCAAGATTCTATCATCATGTATCCATCTACCAAGATTGCTGAAGTAGCTTACCATCATATAAGATTAGTGACCATGCCTTCTCTTTTTTGGAGTTAATAAGTAAAGTATTCTCTCATGGAAACATACGAGTCTCTCTCTTGGTTTGGACAATGATATTGATCATGAGGTATCTTCTTAGTAAAACCTCCTATGCCATAAGGGAATAGCATCGGATATTGCAAAGGAAGGAAATTAGAGTAGAGCTCATGTATGTGCTCAGGCCTCCCATTCTTGTGATGGACAATAATATCTCGCCTTTGCCCACTCTAACCCATGTCACCATCTATCAAAGTAGGAACCTCGTTAATGTTGGTTGGCAAATTATATTGGTGGCCTTCAACTCCTTAGCAGTTAATGATTTTTTAAAAAAAAAAAAAAATTTGCTCCTTTATGTGCATGAACAAAATCTCTAGCTTGCTGAAATGTTTTCACCAAAAAATTGAATTGATCAAGCATTTGTTGGAGACTTTCAATCACCTTGTCATTTAGCCTATTTTCTTTACCGATGCATCCACTGTAACATGCAATAAAACGATGGTTTTAGTATATAGAACAAATTCAGTCTCATGAAGGGGACATTAATGATAATATAAATATGGTGTCATCACAATAATATTAGATGCACAATTGTTTTTGTATGGTACCTTACTACTGCTGCTCTATTGGAAACTTCACTGGCAATGTCATATATATATACAACTATGCAAATTTAGGAGCCACTCCATTAATTGGTAAAATGCTTCCAATTAAATGAACATTTTGACCACTCATTATGTAAACATATGGGCCTCATCCATCATTGATATTTCTATCTATTTTGCTTCCCATGGATGTGAACACAAACATTATGTTATAAGAACAAATATTGGAACAAAAATTTCTTATTGTGTGGGTGTGTTCCATCCAAATAAGATCTCAACAGAGGGGAACATTCTGAAAGTGGCAAAAGTCTGACTTTTTGTTGGAGGCAACACATAACAAGTTGGGGAATGGCCTTGTTCCTATCTTTACAGAGTCGCTTATCGTAACACATGAGTACGTGATAATGTGAGCACACTAAGGTTTGATCACCCAGATGAGTGTAAATTGCATAATCTATCAGCATAAACCGATAGTAAGTTTGAAATTTTGCACACTAAGTTTTATATAAGCTTTTAGTAATATATAGTCAACAAATATAGGGGTCAAACATAGAATAGCGTATCAAATCAAATATTGGATTGATTACAAATTTCGGCTCACTATTATTCTAGGTTGCACTTGACCTAGTACTTGGACACCTTTCAATGTGTCTAGTGGACCCATGGGTTCCACGACATGCACTCCCACGATATGGACCTTAAATACAAAGACAAACCTTTTCAATAACAATGGTGATTTTAGTCAACATAATTGGATTAATATAAAGTTTTTATGTAGAGTTCTAATAGAAGACATATGTCACTATGTAATTAGGGGGTACGTGATATCAGCTGAAATTATACTAGTGATAATAACAAAGAAGAAAAATGGAAACAATAATTTCTTGATGTTTATCAAAGTTTTGGTGATACCTGGTGCATGACTTGCAGCCTTGACACAGGCAACACGAGTGTTCAGTGCCATAGGACCTCCGATGTTTACTTCTTATAGCATGAGAAAGAGAATATATTATCAGTGCACTCTGCAACTGATCGGACTAGATTGTCATGTAGTATAGGATGCAACCACTCATTCTTCTTGAGAAGCTTGTTATTGGAAATCCTAGTATAGATTGGTTATCAAAAACATTGTTAATTTAGGTTAAGAAAAAAGGGGCTTTGATTTATAAAACAATGGTGCAAAATGGACAAAATGCAAAGTAGTAGATCTTTTTGGTCTTTTAAATGAATGAAGGAATGATTTGGATTAAGTGGGGAAGTATAATGAAATAGACTCTTGATGATAGAGAGTCTGCTATCACTGCTCTAAAACTGATTGGGAGTTTTGAAACCTCTAAGTCTAAAAGAAGCCCCAAGTAATCACTTGGGTCTAATGTTTAATTACTGAAAACTCACTGGTAAGAAGCCCCAACAAGAGACATCTGGTATTGAATATTTACATACATTCCACATAACATATCCAAAGAGCATCAAGCCTTAATTAGCAAATTTGCATAGTAATAATTAACCTTTAGTATCAATGTTCTTCAAAGTGAATGTTGCCAAGCGGTACAGGGCTTTCCACATGATTGAAAACATCAAAAACACTGCTACATCTAGGGATGGCAATTGTGTTCAATTCATTAGTAGAGATATTGAACAGATATAGATGAATGTTTTGTTCATCATCCTACGTTTCCTGTCCACTCTCATTTCTAACTCTAGGCATTCCAAATTCAACACAAGCAATTTCATTCCTCCAAATAGTCCCAAGATGTAATATGGATGGCCAAGGATTGCTGGTATATTTCTTAGTTCAACCCCACCTCTTCGTGGATGAACCTCTATCCTCCTTTAGCACCCACAAATCAATCAAAGAACGTAGGCAGTTGAAGTCACCAGTCAATGAGAGAGAAAGGATAGCAAACTTGCCTTCATACACAATAGGCTTGGCAAGTGCATTATAAGATAGCGTAGGCCATCATATCAATGTAGAGACTTCCATAGCTATGTCAAATGAAACTATCAAATCAATATCATCTTCACCCTCCTCCTCTACACCACGCCTTTTATCACACCAAAAGATAGCTCCATTGGCACTGACAGTCTCACCAAAAAGACGCACCCCTCTATGCTTCCAAATTCCATTTCCTTCCATGAACCTGTGCTTAATAAGTACATTTTAGCGTCACTAATCACATCACCATGTGCAACATAAGTTTTCACTATCTTATAATCATTAACAATTGGACTGTACCTAAATCCCACGATGCAAGCACACTCACCAAATTTAGCGGCATTGGTTATAGGGATCTATCTCACTTCTCCAATAGCAGGATTCCACAATAAAAGGGAATTACATAAAAAACAGAAAAAAAAAGTATCAGACTCATCGATTGCAACACATAGCAAGTAATAACTAGAACCCACGACCCTAAGGTCTTGCAAGAAACCGATTAAAGGTGGGTTTTGAACTGCATGGACATGAGTCTCACAATCGATCAGACATAAGTGCAGAGGGTCAGTTCTTTTTTTCCATTTGAGAAGTGAGGGGTTTTGAGAAGCGTTTTGTGAAGGGCAGTGGAGGAGGCGGTCAACAACGAAAGATGGGGTTTTGAAAAGATTTTTCTAATGTTTACACACACAATGAAAACGAATTATGGATTTCACAACTGTTTCAGAATGTTTTGCATAATCTCTTCGGGAAGAAATGGCGTGTTCCCTTGCACTGCCATCTGCATCATAGTGCTAGAGAGAAAAGAATAGATATCTCAGAGGAATGCACAAGAAACTAAAGGTTGAGAGTAAAAATGATGTATGTACCTGAGCTTCTAATCGCCAACCAATACGAAGGAATCTCATGCAGCAAAGCCACTGCATTCATTTGGACCAATAGGGATGACAAGAAAAAACAAGAAAATGACACTAGGGTCCTACATAAGACAAAATACTATAAAAGAGTCCCTTGAAACCTGATAATTAATCTGAGGTCCAAGGGGACCTAGTTGCAATTAGAAAAAGGTGAAAAGACTATATTGTCCTTGCTAAACCTATGTTTTATTTCATCCAGACTCCCTTAAACTATTTCCTTAGGAAAAAAAAGGGACTCCCATAGGTCTTCCATTGCTGTCGCTCAATTCACGTTTCCAGTCTCTGCTCACCGTCACTTTCACTCTCAACCTCTCTGCAGTTCTCACAGTCGCATCTGATGCCATTGTCACTTGAATACCATTCTCGATGCTTGTTTCGCTACCTTAACCTCAACTTTCAGACTTGCGTTCAAAGACCACTCACTCCCTCTTGTCCTTTTGCAATTCTACTTTTCCCTTTAACTCCTCATTAGGTAAGATCCCATTTTATTGATGTCTTCTTATTTGAATGCAGGATGTGAATAGTTACTTCTTGTTCTCTACCTGTTGAATTCCATTTCCAAACCCTACAAATGAATTTTAGGTTTTCTATTTTTGTTTGGTAACTTGGAATATATTGGAGGTTAGTTTATGGATATATTCTATATAAAATTTGGAGCACTTATTGCCGACTCTTTAGACAAATTTCAGTAGGCTAAACAGGAAAGACAGCTTTATGCTGATATGTTTGTAAATAGGTTTTCATGTACCTAGATGGAAAATAACATTAGAATTCACAATGTTTTTGGTTTAGTTATGTCTTTTTAGCTTATCATCAATGATTGAATTTCTTTTAGCCTCATTCTACTCCACTGTGATTTCTTTAAGGAATTTATTTGTTCCTTTAAAGGAAAATATTATTGATGGTTCAAATTCGCGAGCATTATGTTGTTTGAAAATACAACCCCAATAATTTCCTACTCCTCTTGTAAGATTTTAACAAGCCTTTATATGGTCTTGAGTTTGCTTGATGTTAGATTAAATGTCTTTTTTTGTGTCACTTCTATTATGAGAAGTAATGTAACTTTTGGTTGGAAGAAAAATATTTGATTTCATGTTTTAAGTTATATCACATTTATAATTTATGTTGTGGTATCTATCTAAGGATTATTATTCAAATCTAACATGAACCGCTTTCTGATCTATGCATACAGTGTAGTTGGCTTAGTATGTTGGCTTTGTATGTTTTATAGCATTGCAACTCTACTTGTATAAAATATTAAGTAACTTGTCGTTCTTTTCTGTATTCTAATCAGGTGGTTTTATCCTATCTTATTTAGCATCGAAATTTTTTCCATTTGGATTATTCCAATGGCTGCATATAATTCTGGTAGTCAATCTATTCATGATTGCCGATGCATATAACTTGATCGCGTATGTCTTTACGAACAATAATTATGTAATAAAGCCATTGAAAGTGGTATTGCAACCCACCATCCTACTACATTTAAACAAGCTTGAAGACTTGAAGTTCATGTTTTCAATTTTTAGGTACGAGTGAAAGCTGCTCTTAGATGATAGTTCAAGACTTGTAGGATTGGACCAAACTGTTTTGGTATCATCAAGTCTAGTGAATGTAAAATTGGAATCATGCTAGGTTACATTCATAAACCTAAGAAGACAGAGGAATCTGAGAAAGAGTCCAAGAAGAAGGGAGAAAGAAAGCAGATTGTATGAAATCCATTAAAAGATCTTCTCTTTGTAGTTCAGTATTTATGTGGTTTACTTGCAACCACATGTACTTATTTAAAATTGTAATCTATATTAGATTTGAATGAATGCAATTGTTTGTCGGTTTTGAAAACTATAATGTGATGCATAGAATCTAATGAACAAATTTTAGATTTTGATATAAGTGACTTGTCATCTCAAACACCATTGTTTGTCATTGCAAGTAATCTTACTTGTCGATGCTTGCACCTTGAATCATCTTGTCAATCCTTGTAAGTTGTACCTTGAGTTGTCATTTTCATGTTTTCAAAAGCCTGATATAAGGTTATATTTTTTAATATAGTATGATATTAAGTTTTATATTATGTTATAAAATGATATAAAATTACATGTGCTCATGTAATCTATTTTGTATATAATCTTATGCATAAATTTTAGATTTTGATACATATGAAGTTCATCCCAGGCACCGCCACTTGTCATTGCAAGCCTCTTACTTGTCAATACTTGCACCTTAAGTTGTCGTTTTCAAATGATTTAGATTTTAAACAAAAAATTGAGAATAATTTTGAAAATAAGAGAATAGTTATCAAAATCACATATTAACAAATGAAGGCCCCAATATTAACAATTAAGCCACTATATGTTAGCAAGTGACAGAGCTAACATTAACAAGTGTGTTGTTAATGACAAGTGACCATATATTAGTATTTTGTGTTCCATGAGACCAGTGTCATTTTCCCAAAAGAAAATGAAATCGAGAAAAAGATGGTCACAACCCTTAGTTCATATAAAAATAATTTAGGATTAATCCTTTAACTAATTTCCAATAACTAATTTAGTCGTTTTTTAACATCAAATGTCCTTTTTTACTTTTTAAGAAGTTAAATAACCATCAACGTAAGTATTCTTCAAATGCAATAAGTAATATGCTATCGATATTTTTATAATACTCCCTCATCTTTAATTTAATTTTAATAGAAGACCCAATTCAGCTAAAAAAAAGAAAGAAGAACTAATTAATTAATTTAAAAAAATTAAGAAAATTACTGAATTAATTAAAATTACTTATATTTATCCTTTTCTGCCAACTAATTTGCCTCCCTTATAAATTGATATATAATAATTTAATAATTTCTTCTATCTCTCTAAATTAATCAACTGTGTTTTATATTAGGTATCGGAAGTAGCATTTTTTTTTAAATTGTAAAAGAAAATAGACACATTAATAACTAAAAACAAAAGAAAACTCTAAAAAAAAAATCATAAAATTACAACCTAACCCATAGAAAATCACATGCATCTATAACCCATCTGCTGAATTCTTCAATTCTAGAAGCTCTCTAATCAGATCCACACATTGCTAATCACATGATTTTTCTTTTATATTTTTCCCCATTAATAAGTGAAACAGTTCTTTGCAATCCGTCTCTAAGATAAAATCATGCATCCCCAAGTCTAGTTGTGGTTAAGAAAACCCTCTTTATTTAGTGCCACACATCCAGCCATAAACGAAGAACTTGTAGTAATTTTCTACCCAAGCTACCAATCTTTTTTTTTTTTTTCTGAACTGTTTCTTGCAACTTTCTCCTATACCAACAACATCAAGGTATTAATGTAGGACCCATCTACATAATTTTTACTACCCACTTTATAGGAGGAAACCACTGCAATAGCCTAATTCTAATTTTATGGGTGTTTGGAAAATACCAAAATTATTTGAAAAATGTGTTTTTGTGCAAGTCAAGCCTTTCACATATTTATCCGTAATATCAGTTCTAAAAAGCTAATCCAAAAACCTTCTCAACTTCAATAAACCCAGCATTTTCATCTATGTGGTTGGCTTCATAGAATTCATAATATAGTTCATGAGCATCTCTAATTACCTTTTCTATCACTACTTCTTCACCATTGAAAACCCAGTTATACCTCTTCCAAATATTTCAACATAACAGAGCAATTGTTGCCTTACCCTTTTCATCAAAATCACTTGTATTTCCAAAAATCTTCATAAACCAATATCTAATATTTTTAAAATTTTTCTTTTCAATCCTCATTAACCAAACCAACCAAAATTGATATCTTTGGGCCGAATTGTAGAATCAGAACATTTTCTTTTGAACATACAAGGCGTATCTTTGGCAGGTATTGGCCCCGTAATAACTCTCCATAGAAAATTCTTCACTTTTGCATGGACAAAGAGTCTCCAAATTTGCATCTGCAAAGATCAAGGAACTTTTTTTTTTCTTGATCAAATGATGAGTTAGATTAAAATAAAAAGATAAGCACATAAAGACACTTACATTTTAGATAGCAGCAAACATCCTACAGTAGCATGCATAAGATATTGACATAAAAGAGCATACACAAGGTAGAACATATAAAACCAAACACAACAGTTATAACACCCTTGTGAATTAAACTATCGAATCACAAACATAAATTTGAGACTCCATTCTCAAAATATGAGCAAGTGATAAGCTCAATGAAAGTTTCTTGTACTTCAGCACTATATAATGGGAACCTACTAAAAGGAGCATTCATGACCCCTTTTCTGTTTTTGAGCAAAGCATTCTTTTGCAATTTTAAATATAGACTTCACAGACAAAATCAAATAAATATATAACACTAATATAAATAGATTAAGAAATTCAAACAAATTAGTTAATTAAAATAAATATGGCATTGTCTCCTTAAGATAATCATATATAACATCAGATTTTATTTTTTTTAACCAAAACATTCGATTATATTTAGTGTGGAGAAAGATATAATAGATATAAAATATAAAGTAGATGAAAATCTTATATTTAAGAGGAAATCCAACCATCCAATTAGCCGTGTCTTTAGTCCCTTAAGTTTATCCTATTTTGATTTTAATATCTTAAGTTTCAGACTTCGGGAATTAGTCCTTCAAGGCGCAAAATGGTCTATATTTTTATTGGATTATAGGGAATGTTTATGTTTTAAATAAAAAGAAACTTGAGGGACCAAAACCTATAGTTTGAAACTTGAGGAATCAAAACTCAAACCCAAAAAGTATTATTTGTGTTTTAGAAAAATGTAATGATAATGACCTCAATCCAAAACCACATATGAATTTTGTTGACAAAAACAAATTAGCTGAAATAATAAGTATGGTATTGAACTCTTAACATTTTTTGGTAAAAAGTCAAAATGTAATTAAAACAATAAAGTATTATAAGGTTCCAAAGTAGACAGAGCAATCGTACCTTGAGTGAAATTTAAAAAAGAAGAAATAGATATGACTGCAGAATTACAGTTCTTAAAACAAGATAAAAAGGTAAAAATCCTTCTGAATTTGATTGTTTGATGGCAGTGGTTTTGGAGGTATTTTGATGAATCTTCTATTGATACAAGAAATTATCAAAGAGTTGTGGTCATTTTCCTCCAAAATTCTAGAAGTCATTAGCTATAATAGTATTGCTGCCTGAAAACAAACCTAGAGAAATATTTGACCCCTATAGTCTTTACTTCTCCAAAGGAAAGTTTGAACTAAAGATACTTAAAGGCAAACAATACCCTGACAATGTGATATCCTCTATTTCTTGAATTTATGAAGAATGATATCATATCCCAACGGGTAAGAAAAAGTATAATCACCATCAATTGATCGAGAAATAAAAATTAGAGAGAGGATTTTGAAGTAAAGAAAAGTTAGGTCAAATAAGGTAATACAACCATTAATTTCTTTGATAATATCCTACACTGTAGTGAAATTTTTCCTCCTTGGTGTATGACAGAATTTCTTTTTCTCCATAAAACATTCAGTTTTGGTCATATGCTCATGACTATCTCAAACAAGAACTTAAAGAGTTCTCTTTAACCATTCCATAAAGCTTTGAAAATTATTTTGTTCCAATCTAATGTGTAAACTTCCAAATTATAAAGTCCTAATGAAAGGACAACTAACAAAATAAGTGCTCTAAGTGAAACAACCTTCCCCAATAAACTAATAGATTTAACTTTTTTAGAGTAACTTCAAGAAATAAAATTTTTTTAACCAAACTATGCTAATAACAAACTCAAATCTATCACAATCATATGAACTAACTTATTATATAATAATGTTATCTATAATAGAAAAGAACAGCATCCAATCATACACCCTATCATGGATCAAAAAACTTTCCTTAACCATGTAAGAAAGGATCAATCTCATCTAATATGGTTATACAACAATATATTATATAGCTCATAAATCAAAATAGCAAGAATTAAGTCTTAATTCATATTTTATAATAAGTTCATAATAAACAGATCACATGTGATCCTATGTCTCTAGCCAACTACTAGCATGTATACCATAACAAAATAAATAAAAAGGCACAAAAACATGATAATTCGTGAATCAATAAACACAGATTATTTTAGGGTGGCAATATACAGGAAATAACATAATTCATAAACTGGGGGGGCACTACAAGTCGCTATTATAGCTTTATTCCTCCCAAGCCTTTCTAAACATCCCTCCTCTAAAGCTTTCACCTAAAGAATGTTAAACAATAGAGGTGAGAAAATCTCTTAATAACAAAATTCCTACATATCACATACATTAGCATGAATTAGTAAAGTGTTAGGTAGGATATACAGAGTTAATAATAATCAATAGACATTTATAAATCAGACATTTTTGTCAGTCCCATGCAATCAATAATATCATAAGAAATGACATACTTTTCACTTATCCAAAAGATATAAATATCAATGAAGATTTCATGTCATGCAATCCATGAATCCAAATCTACCTTTATATCCTACTTATTTTCGCTGACTATACCCATAGGCTAAGTTCTTTTCATTTGTCTAGCTACTCTTATAAGCTCATCACACAAGTGATACAGATTGACTAAAGACTACAAAGTACTTGGTGGACCATGAGTCCCCCTCAAAGAACTAGTGGAGTGTCACAGTCTCTCGAAAAACTAATAGGACAATAATAGTAGCTAACCATAGAGCTCCATATGGAGGCCAATATCATATGACAAGTATATTGATCTTAGTAACTTTGATCATCTCTTCCACAACCCATCCCAAATGTATATGATTCAAAACATTCAAATAGATATACACATATATGGGAACATAACTCACTAAAACTTTGACTCACGCATCATATTCCAAAGGTCAATTATTTCTAAACTCACTTTATTTAATTTCCTTTAAAAGAGTATCCCACAAAATAGTTTGTGCAAATAAAACTCTATATAAAATATCTCAATTATAAAAAGCACTCACCAACATATACCAGAACATACAGCATATAGAAATTCAGTTACCTGATCTCCTAGTTAACAATCAAATACAAACGAGACCTAAACTTGAACATACTATAATGGGGTTTATTTATAATAACTCATACCTAGTCAGATTAACAGTCCAACCAGGGAAATGGACAAGTGTGAAGTCTTGAACTTGATGACCAAAATTTCAGCTTGATTCAATGGTTTACAAACTCATAAACAATACTGTACTAAGATTGTCTCAGTTTCGTGCAAAAAATATTTAATTCATTTTTAACTCTCCCTTACTACTACCTATATATAGGCTCCTAGAGTTCCATCTTCTAATCATTTAGTCTATATGGGACTTCTCAACATTGTTATTTTATTCATTTACTGATATATATGTGCTTATACATAAACACTTATACATATGATTATAATTAATGTAATTGCTTATATATATATAACCCCTATCTATTCGATCTTAATAAAAATTTACTTATATCTTAGGAATGTGAAAATTAGGATGTTACACTAAGGATTCTTGATTGTCACAACCAAAAGCACATAAACTAGAGGCAGGAATATGATGAAGCTTAAGAACATTGCTAGAGGGGATTGCATGTAACATTCTAGGTCTTAATCCTAAAGTTTAGAGGTAAATAGGCTTGGTTTTAAATAATTAAGTTGATTATTGTTGATCTTTAAGGTTTATTGGAAGTTGAAAAATAGGAGAAATAGCATTTCGGTACAAAGTGCAATGGTATTTTGTTAAAAAAGCAGTGGCCGTTTGGGTGGACCTAAAGAATTTTCCCTTATATACAAAGTACCATGGCAATTGCTGCAGAGCTAGTAAATCCTCCCTTTCTATGTAAATTGCCATGGTAATCTGAGGAAATAGCCACGGTAATATGGGAGGCACATTTTAGATGCAAAAACTAAAGTTTTTGGAGGGGGAATCGCCTTGCTCTGCTAGGTTTGATATTTTGAACTTGGGAAAGTATTTCTAAGGCTTCAATACCTCAAGTAAGTGTTCCTAACTTCTTATCTACCCTTTGCTCTTGGATTTTTCAAGGTCAAGATAGTTGAATCTTAAGGTTTTTCAATGGTTTTGAATGGGTTGAAGTTTTGATAGATTATTTTGATTTTAAATGACTTATATGAACTAGATCAAGTGTTTAATTAGTTTAGTTTTCTTAAATTAAGAGTTTGGAGGATCTTGGAGGCTATAGTTTACAATTCTTGGAGGTTTTTGATAGTAGATGACAATGTGGAATTTGGAAATAAATTTTGATGGTTGGCTTATATTAATATGAGTTAAAATAAATGTTTAAGGAGTTTAGAATGTTGACTTGAATTGATTTTCATATTTAGGTATTTTTAATGATGAACCCTAGATTGTGAAATTGGGGTTTTTGATTAATTGGTGTAATTAGGAGTTAATTGAGATCCTATTAGTTTTTTGAACTATTAGATAGTATTTTGAGTTTTGGGATGGTCAATTTGAAGTTGAGTTGAGAATTGGGATAGACTAAGGATATAAGTCCCCAATTGTTATTGTTAACCACTTGATTAGTTTGTTAACTAATATGTGGTGATTATGTGATTGTGTAGATTGTTTGTGACTGGTGTTGTTATGCATAGGGCAACTTGAATTGTGATAATTGATCATTGCTTAGGTGAGAGATAATCACTTTTCACTCATTATATATGGTAGTATGTTGTTTGTGAGTTGTTTTTATCACTTTGGAATTATGGAAGCTACTTTGGTGTACATTTAGAATCATATTGATATATTGGAAATGAATGTCTTGTTGGATTGACTTTTGAAAATGCAATACTTGGGTTTTTGAAATAATATGCTACCACTTTGGATTTTTAACTTAGGAATGGATTATGAAATTGAGATTTACCACTTGTTGGATTCTTAAGCATGATGCATATGTTGAGAATTGATGAGTGAATTGTGTCTATTGCTGTCACGTGATGAGTGCCTCTATTAATGCATAATGGCTGTCTCCTGGCACTTCTCCCATGGTGAGGGAACCTTCTCCTTTGCTCACATTCTCTATAGTGAAGGATTGGCTTAGATTTTACCTTCCAAAGTGAGAGATTATCCAATTTGGCTTTTACTTCCCCCATAGTGAGGGAACATGGTCATTGGGATTGTATTTACATGATAACACTGATGTATTGTTTTGAGCTGATTTTGAGATATGTGTATGTATACATGTTTTTATAACTATCTCACACGAGTTCATATTGGTACATATGATGAGTTGGACTATTAGTTACTAATGCTTATGTCTCATTGTGTAGTTATTCATGTTTGCAGGTGAAAGTTCGAGGGTAGCATAACTAAGGAAGAATCTGGAGGCATAAGCTTTTATAGCTTCTTGTACTACCTTTGTTCCTTTTTGTATGTGATGATGGATTGTATATTGTCACCTAGGGCCCCTCCTTTTTGATGAGTGCTACTAGTAGGCCAGAGATCTTTAGGTTTATGCATGTGGTTTTTGTGGATTTATGTTGACTGTTATGCTTCATTTGAGTTGACTATTATGCTTTATATGAGTATTATTCAGTGAATTGGTGGTGATGTCAACTTTAATATTGTCATGCTTGAGCTTGATGCTAGGAGGCCAAGTCTTGAGATTTTTGAAAATATGTATTTTTGTTAACCAGTGGCTTGATTCTTATGACCATGTTAGATAGGTCGAATCCTTTCTAACATGGTTTTGCATGTAAAAGTATTTGAAATCCTAATATCCATGATAGCCTTTAAATGATTTAGTGTAATTCTTTTTCTATCATGGATAAATATTTAAAGACGAGTTTAACTCTTTTTCATCTTGATTGTTGCTTTTGGGATTGAAATTTATTTTATAACCATGGTAGCCTTTTAAATGTTTTACTAAGCTTCTTGCCTACCATAGTTAGTATTGTCAAACCATTGTGAAAAAGATTAGTAACTGGTTTAGGAGGACCGTTGTTACATTGCATACCTAATGAACTTCCATATTAACAAAAGTAATTTATATGGCACAGGAATCTTCTACAAGATTTTCCATAACTCATCCAGAATTTGCTTATCAGCATTCATCAAACAATAAGCTCCATCTTTTACCTTATAAATTTCCATAGAATTACATTGCTAGATTAATTTATCCTTACTATCAGTGAAAGAGAGGGGGTTGACACTTGACAGAATATATTTGGCAATAGAAGGGCGATTAAGCCGATGAACTAGAGAAGCATTCTACTTAACTAGACTTCGGGAAGAAACATTTTGCAATGAAAGATAAGCAACCTGCGGAGTATTTGGCATTTGTGTTGGGTTTTATTGCATTGGCCAGCTTAAATGGTGATTTAAATGAATGAATAAAATGTCTCCTACTCTATACTTGAGCTTAGATATTATTAACCCAGCAATTTTGGCAATACCTTTCCAAATCTAGTAGACATTATGCGGTTCCTTGATTAGAACTGAAGAGCTCAAATCAATGTATTTAATCCTCAAAGAGAAAGCCAATAAAGAAGGTTCTTCAGCTGTAATAATTCTCCAAGCTTATTTGGCAAGAAGAGCTTTATTCATAACTATAATGGGCCTTCGAACCAAATCACCCTGATCAACTGGTTTAAAAATTTTCACCCTCCTTAGAAGATGAGCCATTTTCTTGTCATCCATATCACCCCTAAAAACATTAGCACAGTAAGTATCTATTTGATCACAAATGTGTTTTGGAAGCTTGATACATGAAAGAACATGGATGTTGACAAGTACAAGGATTGATTTGATGAGGGCTACTCTAGCAGCTTAAGATAGCAGTTTCGTTTGTCAATAAGCTATTTTACGTTCAACTCCATTTTCCGTGTTTAGAGTCAAATTTGAAACGAAGAAATCAGGTTTGCTTAGCACAGTAAGGCATATTAGGAGTTAGGACTGAAGATAAGAAATGATTTACTCCTATTATATTCCTGCCTAGGCCAATAACAGAACATGTGCAAAGCCATTTGATTAAAGAGAAAACTTTATTAGTGCATTCAAAAAAGAAAAGGGAATCATATACATAACAAAGGTGGGATATTGGTTGTGCTCTTCGGCAGATTTTAATTCGTCGAACTCTTAACTTATAAAACCTAGTGGTGTGAGACTTGTACTAACACAATCCAACTTTTACTGAGTTAAAATAATAATCGGTGACTAATAACTAACAACTAACAACTATTTGCAATCTAAAGAAGCAAAACCTAATCATTATATTTAAATTGCATGAAACATGCCATGCTCACTTTCGCTAAAGAACTCGATAGCCTAATGCTTCTCTTATGCTCTTCTTATACTCACTTGCATTTTGTTATTTTAAGCAAGATTACTTTTTCTGTGTTTTAATCAAGCCAAGTTTTTCATCAAACAATTTTAAAAATTTTCATGTTAGCATGTTTTTTTTCAAGTCATTTCATGGGTTTATGATATCAGTTAAGTTCATCTCAACAAAATTAACACTGTTTAGTGGCTCATGCTCCTTTTAGGAATAAAAGGATTAACATTTCACAGAGAAGATAAAAGAGTTGAAAAAACACAAAAAGACAAATATACAAAAAAAACAAAAAGAATATTAACATATAGAAACTTGAATTGATCTTTTTCCTTATTTTTATAGAGAATATACAAACAAAAAATTCCTATCAGAGCCTGGTTTTGATCCAGGTACCTGTGGGCTATGGGCCCACCACGCTTCTGCTACGCCACTCTGATTGATAAGCTTTTAATTTACAATTCTATATAGAAGCTTATAATTTAAAGGAGTCCCAAAGCTTTTAGCTTTTTATTCCAAAAAGAATAATGCATCAATCTAATTAAAGTATTTTTTTACAAGATATTTATACAATTATATTGATATGTATAATTTAATTGTGGGATGTATATTTGTGTACTCTTATAAAACAACCATAACAATTTAAAAAATATGTATATGAGATTTATTTTTATCAGCTCTATTGTTAATTATCTAAGACCACTACAAAAAAACAGCTGATTAGCGACGAATTTGCGACGGAAAAAAATTCCGTCACAAATTAGCGATGGAATTTGAGACGGAAACGAATTCCGTCACTAATTTCTGATGGAATTGCGACGGAAATTCCATCGCTAATTTTTTTTTTTACGGATTAGCGATGATTAGGGATGAAATTTCTGTCCGTCACTAAATTCCGTTGCTAATCCGTCAGAAAATCCGTCAATAAATATTTAGTGACGGAATTAGTGACGGAATCTTTTTTCGTCAGAAAATTCCGTCGCTAATATTAACTATGGAAAAATTCCGTCGCTAATCCGTAAAAAAAAAAAAAATAACAACAAAAATTCCGTCAGAAATTAGCGACGGAATTTGTTTCCGTCGCAAATTCCATCACTAATTTTAAGAAAATAAATTACATAAGATATATATACAAGTAGGAGAATACTGTTTATCATAATCTATTTAAATCATTTAATTTTTTTATATAGAAAAATTTATTACATTTTATTATAGTAGTTATTTTTTGAATAACAAGATTTTTTGACTAATTGTAAATGATTTTATTCAAATATATAAAACACATATACATAATATAATATAATATATGTATAATTGAATTGTATATCTTATCAATGTTAATTAAAAAATAAATTTAAAAATTATTTATAAAAAATTATTTATGATTTAAAATTCAAAATTAGTGTCATTAGAAATTAAAATTATATTAAAAATATTTTTAAAAAATAAAACATTATAAAAAATAGTAAAACAAATATTTAAAAATTATTTTTTTTCATTAAAATAGTTATAATTAAAATTATCATATAGTATATTTTTAGTTTTTAATAATATATATGTATATATAATTGTTTGTGTAAAATAATATAATATATATTTAATTTTACATAATAAGTCAACAGGTTTATTGCAGCTCAACTGGTAAAGCTGCACATGCACACAGAGGAGGTCCTGGGTTCAAGCCATGGAGAAGTCATTTTGAGGAGGGAATTATGTGGTGGTGACACGTGGCGCACACATGGCAGGTAGAGGTGTGACACGTGGCGCACGCGTGGCAGTAGAGGTGAGGGGACAGCGACACGTGGAGGTGGTCTCCCAGTGATGACGTGGCAATTGGTAGAGATGCCATGTGGCATTTTATTTTATTTTTAAAAAAATCGAGTTAGCGACAGATTAGGGACGAAATTTTTCCATTGCTAATTTGTGATGGAAATTTTTGTCAAGGATTAGTGATGGAAAAATTCTGTCGGTAATCAATTAGCGACAGAACTAATCCGTTTCCATCGCTAATTCCGTTGCTAAATAAAAAATTTCATCGCTAAATTCCGTCGCTAAAAGTATGTTTTTTTGTAGTGGACAATCATGAGATATTTATCTTCTTTGGGTACCTGAAATGAAGAAAAATAATTAATTTTATGATTTAATTAATATTCATTAAGCTGAAATGATAAATTGTAATCAATTTGAATTTGATATTGAAATGATTTTCTTAAATTTAATATTCATAGATTTCATTTTATTCAAAAATGGTAATTTCATATTCGCTTAAAAATACAAAACTTTAATGTAGCAAATATTTAATATGATTTTGTCAAAATCTTTATCTTTGAGCCTCTATATATAGAAAGCAAAATACACTAATTACTTTTCTGCTTTACTTAAGTTACAGAAATCTCTCCTCTATTTTGACAACGTATATAAACTTTCTTTAAAATTAAAATGTATGTTAAATGACCCAAACCTCTCTTACGTATTTGAGGGTTCATTTCCATCTATCTAATCATTAATTAACTGTTAAGTTTGACTTTTAAAATTTTGTTTTGACCAAAATATTTCTCCTTAATATAAAAGTTATTTAAACATTTCACTACAAGAAAATGTTGAATTAGCAGCGGAACATTTCTAGCGGTTCAACAAAACCGCTAGAAATTCGAAACATTTCTAGCGGATTTCATAAAAACCGCTGCAAATTACAGACGGTTTGACCATTGCCCACACATTTCTAGCGGTTACCACCTAACCGTTAGAAATTTAGAGCTAGAAAATTCCCCGGGTTTTGGCGGGAACTTGGCGCCAAATTTGTAGCGTTTATTTTCTAGCGGTTGATGCATGAACCGCTAGAAATATTTTTCATTCCCCGAGGAGTTTACAAATTTCTAGCGGTTCGGTCCAAAACCGCTAGAAAATTCTAGCGGTTTTGGACCGAACCGCTAGAAATTTGTGCCAATTCCCGAGGCACTTGTGACCGTTGGGAATTTCTAGCGGTTCGGTCCAAACCGCTAGAAATTTCTAGCGGTTTTGTGGTAAACCGCTAGAAATTCTCGGTCTATATAACCCCCCCACTCTCACTTCTTCAATCGTTCTGGAAGCGAAGCTCTGCTGAATTTTCTCCACAAACATATTCGAGTTCTGATTCAGTTGTAGATCCTTATTTTCAGGTAAAAATAGTAATTTATTGATAAATAATTTTTATTTATGTTTTATTTTATTTAATTTATTATGTTGTAGCTTATAAATAATTTTTTTATATTTTATTTATAAATAATTACTATTTGTTGTTATTAGGATGACTCGTCGGCACGGGAAAGATCCAGTTGATCCTGAGAGAGCTGGACCCAGTGAGGTTCATCATGATGCTGGTGAGCCATTCCCCAGCATTCATGACTACGATCTTAGCGAAGAGGATATCCTCAGTTTTATGGAGCAGGATGATGTTGAGCGGACTGAGGAGGCTCATTTTACTGGGGATGAGCAACCCCATGCTGATGTTGATGCTGCTGAAGAGGAGGAGGAGGAGGAGCAGGATCAGGGGAATGAGTATCCCCAGGCTGCACAGCGTTCTGCTCCGAGACGTCAGGCTGGTTATGAGGTGGAATTTGTCGGTAAGTATTTATTTAACTTTTTAAAATTTTGATCAGTATTTAATTTATATAGAAATTGTATTAATTTATTGATATATAATTTATTTCTTAATTAAATTTTGCAGACACTGAGGGGAACAGGTCCTATCGGAGGCTGACAGCCAGAGAGCTGTCTATGATGACGAGCGGACGAGTGGTTGTGCCGCTCAATGAGTTGGGCCAACCGACGAAGAAAGGTGGCCAGTTGTACAACAAGTACGTGCGCCTCCTTGGTCAGCAGTGGACGCTGTTCCCCATCTACGTGCAGGACTGGAAGAAGATCACCTCAGACAAGAAGTAGCAAGGCTGGGAAATGATGAAGGTAATATAAAATTGTTATTTATAATTTTTTTTAATTTAAATAAATGATTATATATTTTGTTTTCAAATAATTTAATTGTTTGATTATAATTTTTATTTATTTAATTTGTTTGTTATTTATAATATTTTTAAAAGTAGTTAAATGAATATATATATTTTTTATTTAAATTATTTAAAAGTAGTTAAATGAAAATAATTTGTTATTGATTTCATTAATTTATTACTTATAATAATTTTAAATTTAGTTGAGTAAAAATATTTTTTCATTTAAATTACTTAATTGTTTAATTATTATTTGTTTTGATTAATTTATATTTTATTTATAATATTCTTAAATTAGTTAAAAACTAATTATTTGTTTTTTATTATTGAAATTGCTTAATTATTTGTTTATAATTTGTTATTTAGTTAATTTATTATTTTAATCATAGAGTAAATTTATTCTGGGGGAGGAGTTGAGGGCTGACATGATCAAAAGGCTTGGGATGGCATGGAAGAACAGGAGGGCCGACCTGTGGAGGGAGAAGAAAGGTGACGGGACGAGGCCCCTTCAGGAGATACTGGCAGATGTACCTGGTGGAGTTCCGGACCAAGACTGGTCCAGTTACGTCTATTTTAGGATGACGGCTGACCAGATGGTATGATAATATTGTATTAATTATAATTTCTTTATTTTTTATCCGACTTGACTTATTTAATTTAATTTTTTTACATTTTTCTTCAGGCTCTTTCTAGGAGAAATGCTGGGAGCGTCAGGCATCAGACGATACGTCATAGGGCTGGATCCAGGAGCTTTGCGATCACTTATGACGAGATTGTAAGTACTTGAAATAAATTTATTAAATATGTATATGTATTTAATTTGTAACTAATTATTTCTTTGATTTCATTTACAGAGGGAAAAGATACGGCAGGAGCGGGGATACACGGCCACTTATGGCGAGATGTGGCCGATGGTGTATAGACCTCGAGACGGGCGTGCGTCGGATGAGGTTGAGGAGATAGCGGTAAGTAATAAATTAAATATTAATATAATATCACAGTGTAGATATCATTATATTATAATTAACTTCTTTATAATTTTGGTAGGCACGGATGACTCAGGTCGATTCCGAGTTGCGTGAGTCTCAGGGGTCTGCCTTGGATCCCACCGCCTCACTTTTAGCGGGTCGTGGCCGGCCGCAGCACCCTGGTCGAGTTAGCGGGCTTGGACTTGGACCTACACCGACTAGGTTGCCCGCTCAAGTGGCGCTGGCCCTTCATATACTGCTGGGAGCTCTCATGCGAGTGCGAAGCGGCCGGGTTCCTCATCCTCAGAGGAATTGCGAGAGGAGCTCAGACAAGAGTTCGAGGCCAGGATGGAGGCCAAGATCGTGGAGCGTGATCGTCAGCTGCAGGAGCGTGATTGTCAGCTCCAGACGCAGCTTGACCAGCTCTTGGCAGCTGCTACGGCTCTGCGTCATGTGGTGGTCAGTATAGCTCCAAACATCTCGGTTCTTGACATCCCCAACCTACACCTGCCACCAGTCCCGCCCCTACCCCCATCCGCCAGTCCAGTCCCAACAGGTTGAGCGACCTGCCCACCCCCAGCCGGAGGATCCAGCAGAGGATGATCACGATGATGCTGCTTCTGCCCCCCACCCATGATTTATCTTGCTTTCATTGTATGGGATTTTATTAGAATCTTGATTTTACGGTTTTATATACTATTTAGATATTTATTTAAATTTTATATTTATTTGTTTACTTTATTTATTTATTTCTATAATTTTATTTATGTCAAGTATTAATTAATATTGAAATATTTATTTATTTATTACAACATCAACATTACAATTTATTAAACACGTTAAACATGTTAATTAATCAAAATAATTCTATAATCATTTATTAATTTAATAAATATTTATTTTTGTAATGTTATTAATTTATTGTGCAGTATTTCTATTTAATATTTAAAAATAATATCATTTGTAGCGGTTCTAAAACCGTTAGAAAATTCAACTGAATTTTAATCATCGTGAAACTTTCTAGCGGTTTATAAAAACCGCTAGAAACTTACCTAATTTTACCTAATTTTATAGCGGTTTTATAACCGCTAGAAAATTCAAAACCGATGGAGACAAAATTCCCGTTAAACCGCTAGAAATTTCTATCGGTTTGTAACCGATATTTTGAATTTCTAGCGGTTAATAACCGCTGGAAAATGAAAATTTCCATTAAAACCGCTACAAATTTGTAGCGGTTTTGTAACCGCTACAAAAAAATAACCGTTCCACCAGCCCCCTTTATAAGCTGAAGCACTCCAACTGAATTCCATTTTAACTTCTCTTTGAGCTTCCTGTGTCATATTTTCACGAAATTTGAGCATTATTAGTGATGGATAGGTCGTGGATCAACTTGCACCGGTCGACTCCGCAATACTTGGCTGGTCTAAACTATTTCTTGGATTTTGCTTTCGCCAATGCTGCCGTAAATGGTAAGATTCAGTGTCCCTGTCCTAAATGTAATTTCAAAAAGTGGCATCCCAAAGATATTGTTAGGGAACATTTAATCTTTAAGCCTTTTCCGCGAGAGTACATATTTTGGCAACTACATGGGGAACGGCTAGATATGGGTGCTGAGTCAGTTCCAGTAGTTTCACGGATGGGAGTTCGAGTGGATGAAGCCGATGCCGTGAATGATGCTGTGCGTGATGCTTTTGGTGTTCACGAAAGCTCGAATCCCAACGAAGATGAAGTAGAGGGACCTCAACCGGAGTTTCTAAGAAACGAAACTGCTCGGGAATTTTTTGACCTCATGACCGAAGCTGACAAGCCTCTTTATTCTGGGTGCACAAAGTATTCGAAGTTGTCATTCTTGGTGAGGCTGTATCACATCAAATGCTTGTGCGGTATGACTGACAAGGCGATGTCTATGTTGCTGGAATTACTGGGAGATGCTTTCCCCCAAGCTGAATTCCCTCCATCTTTTTACGAAGCAAAAAAGATTATTAACAAGCTTGGCTTGAACTATAAGAAGATAGATGCATGCCCAAACGACTGTATGCTATACTGGGGAGATGATGCCAACAAAGAGATTTGTACGAGATGCAAGACGTCACGCTATAAGTCGGTACGGAAGGGCAAGAAGCAAAAGAAGAAACCGGCCAAAATTCTCAGGTACAAATTATTACAGCGTGTTACTTGTTCCGTCTCTAAAAATATTCGATATTTGAAATTCTTAAAACAATTGATTATGTCATCAATTTTTTTAAATTGAGTCAATATTTAGTATTTAAATATTCGGTATTTTAAATTTTTAATATATTATTTTCTTAGATACTTTCCTTTGAAACCACGGTTGCAAAGAATGTATATGTCATCAAAAATGGCTCAGCACATGAGGTGGCACGCGACTGAGGAAAATCTAGATGGTAGGTTAAGGCACCCACGAGACTCGGAGGCGTGGAAAGCATTTGATGCGAAATTTCCAGACTTTGCCAATGATCCTAGAAATGTACGTCTTGCATTGGCAACCGATGGTTTTAATCCCTTCGGAAACATGAGCACAAGTTACAGTATCTGGCCGGTGGTGTTAATTCCATACAATCTACCACCTTGGATGTGCATGAAGCAAGCTCCTTTTTGCTTTCCATGATCATTCCTGGCAAGAAAGCACCAGGAAATGATATTGACGTATACCTGCAACCGTTGATACACGAATTGATCGACCTATGGACGAATGGTGTTGAGGCATATGACTCACATGACAAGCAACTATTCAATCTCCGTGCAGCCTTGATGTGGACAATAAGTGATTTTCCCGGTTTGGGAACTTTGTCTGGCTGGAATGTGCATACTGGGTTGGCCTGTCCTGAGTGCAATTTTGATTCTGTGCCATGTCGCCTTCCACACAGTCGCAAGTGGTGTTTCATAGGACATCGACGGTTCCTTGATTCCAAGCACAGACTTAGATTGCAACGGATTCGCTTTGATGGGAAACAGGAGAAGAGAGATCCTCCTGTTACTTTGTCTGGTATGGATATTTTGCGGGCAGTTAGAAGATGTTCATGTCGAGTTTGGTAAGAGTGTGGATCCCGAACGATTGGGACGACGATCTCGTGGGACATCTGATACGCAACCTATGCAATGGCGGAAGAGAAGCATATTTTTCACTCTTCCTTATTGGGAATCTAATTTGCTACGACACAGTTTGGATGTTATGCACATTGAAAAAAATGTGTGCGATAATGTGCTATATACATTGCTCAATGAAGCTGGAAAGTCCAAAGACCATCTCGCAGCTAGAAAAGATTTACGGGCCTGGGGAATTCGTGAAGAGGCTTGGCCTGATGAAAACGACAAGTTTCAGCCAGCTAAATTCACCTTGACAAAGCAAAACAAGGATATCTTCCTCTCGACGTTGAAGAACATAAAAGTACCAGATGGATATTCTAGCAACATCTCAAGGTGTATCGATCTGCAGGCTCGAAAGGTTACTGGGTTGAAAAGTCATGACTCTCATGTTCTTATGCAACGGTTACTTCCATTGGCCTTGAAAAACACACTTCCTTCTAATGTATCGGTGGTTTTGGTAGAATTATGTTCATTTTTCAAGAAGTTGTGTGCGAAGGTCTTGGTAGCGGAAGAGCTTGATCAGCTGCAAAATAAAATTATTCTTACACTTTGTCACTTGGAGATGATATTTCCTCCATCATTCTTTACTGTTATGGTTCACTTGACTGTCCACCTTGTTCGAGAAGCAAAGGTTGCTGGCCCAGTTCACTATCGATGGATGTACCCTATAGAGAGGTACTAGATTATCTCTTATTCCCGCCTCTTTAAATTTCACATTGTTCTTTCATTTACTCGTAATTATTAATGCAATTTTAACTTACAGGTACTTGGGAAAATTAAAATCATATGTTAGGAATAAGGCATGGCCTGAGGGGTCAATAGCAGAAGGTTATTCCGGAGATGAGGTCCTAACTTTCTGTTCGAGGTACTTTGATGACATGGAGACATCTTTTAACCGCCCGCGTCGCATAGATGATTCTCCTCCTGGTCCTTCCACGTCAACTTTATTTCCTCCTGTTGGGAAACCAGTTGGAGGATATGAATTCTTCAGACTCACTCCTACAGAGAAACTCCAGGCACACAGACACGTTTTGATAAATTGCAGCCAAGTTGAACCCTTCATGCAGTAAGTATATATATCATATAAGCTCACTAGCTTTTACACTTTATATTTGTTTCTTACTGACTCTTCTAACAAATTACACTTTACTATAGTGAGTTTAGGAGTTATCTCAGGCGTCAGCTACGGGGCCGTGCGCGTTCTGCTGACATTGATAAAAGAGTCCACAAAGAGTTTCCCAGTTGGTTTACACGTCGAATACGTAATGACAACAGCCCATACACAGATGAATTCAAGCTCTTTCTCTCGGTCCGTTAGACCATGCACGAAGGTTTACCACGTACAATGTCAACGGCTTCAAGTTCTGTACGGTTGGACGTGATCAGGGATTGCTCACACAAACTCTAGAGTTTGCGGGACATTCGGAACGAGATGTTATGCTAGCAGTAGTGATGGCGATATGCGCTTTGGAGGCGTCACTTACTATGGAAAGCTAATTGACATTATTGAGTTGAGTTACCAGCTTTTCACCGTGACACTGTTCAAGTGCTCCTGGGCAAATACGACAACTTCACGGGGACTCGCTACTGACCATTTGGGCATCACCTCAGTTAATTTCTCTAGACTTATTCATACGGGGGCATCTGAAGATGATGAGCCATATATCCTTGCTTCTGAGGCACACCAAATTTACTATGTCGAGGACGAGAAACATAAAGACTGGAAATATGGTCATTCACCTCAAGTCACGGGATCTTTATGATATGGGTGATGGTGACATTATTTACGACAGTAAACCCTTCCAACCCTCGAATTTTGAAGACTTCTTTCCTCAAGGAGATGATAATTTGCCAATTATCAGGTACACGTCTTTTCTTAAATTATTTAAATAATTAACTACTAATTACTAATTTTTTTCAAATACATTATAAATTTAACAAATTTTTTTAAAATGTGTCCTTTCAGGCCGGATGATGATGGAGAATAGCAGCATCCAAAATAAATTATTTAAAAAATTTTCCGTCCATAAATACATATGTATAAATTAAAATTTGTACAGTTTTTTTAAAAATAAAAAAAATTTCATTTGTAGCGGTTAATAACCGCTACAAATTTATTTTACAAAATTGTAATTTGTAGCGGTTATTAACGGCTACAAATTTATTTTACAAAATTGCAATTTGTAGCGGTTATTAACCGCTACAAATACATATCTATAAATTAAAATTCGTTCAGATTTTAAAAAATAAAAAAAAAAACTAAATTTGTAGCGGTTATTAACCGCTACAAATATAACCGCTACAAAATACTAGCGCTTATATATATGCTAGAAAATGAATAACAACTACAAAAACACCGCTACAAATGTGTCGCTGATCTCTATAAATACCATATCTTCTCTACATTCATTTACTCCATCTCTTTTCTTTCCTCTCCTATTCTTCTTCATAATTCTCTCTTTTTTTCTTACTATCTTATATGGTGGTTTTTTTCTCTTTACTCTATGGTAAGTGAATTTTATTTTATAATTCATTGTATCTTTTATTTGTTTTTATTTAAAATTTACTAACATATTTATTTCTCCTTTTCTTTCAGATTTTTCTTCTCCACACTTGCCATGCCCTCCTCAACTGATTCAAATACTCATCAACCTAACACTATAGGTTCAATATTACAAAATATATCATCTTCAATTCAACTATCTTATTAAATATTCAATTAAATTATCTTATTAAATTAAATTCACTTCTTTTGACACATTCATAATTTAATTACATATTGTTTATTACAAAATTTAAATATATAAAATGTAACATATAACTAATTATACAAATTAACAAAAATTCTTCAACATAATTTATTTAATGGTTTTTAAAATTATAATATGAAAAACCATAAATTTTTTTTTTCTGGCACGGTAAACATTTCTAGCGGTTCCGAACCGCTAGAAATATTTCGTCAAATTTAAATTTTGCGCCAAAATTTCTAGCGGTTCAAACCGCTAGCAATTTTTTTGCAGCCATTCCTAAAATTCAATTGGCGGGAAAATTTAATTTTCCAAACATTTCTAGCGGTTCTATAACCGCTAGAAATTTCCGCGCGCTATTGAAATTATTTAATTCCCGGCAAAATAAATTTGGTTAGCATGTTTCTAGCGGTTATAAAACCGCTAGAAATTTTTTTCCGGGAACATTTTCTAGCGGTTTTATAACCGCTAGTAATGTTTCGCCTTCAGATATTTTCTAGCGGTTAGAAACCGCTAGAAAGTTTCTATCATTTTGACCATGATATGTAGCGGTTGCAATAACCGCTAGAAATTTTTTCTTGCACCTGTTTTTCTAGCAGTTTCCTTAACCGCTACAAATTTGATTTGTTGCGGTTAAAACCGCTAGAAATGTATCACTCTAACCGCTACAATTGACATATTTTTTTGTAGTGTTTATATTTATCAAAAAAATTTTTTGACACAATAAAAAATAATTTCAATACATGTATTTTCAAAAATTTTAAAATGTAACAAAATTTATTAATTTTGATTATATTATAAAATTTTATAATTTTGACTCTTCATCACATATAATGAAACTTATTTATTTATGTTTCTTTAAATGGCTAGAAAATAAAATGAATACATTATTTTCATCATATAATATAAATTATCTAAGTTGAGGAGATTATACAAATCATTTAAATTTAAAATTTAAAATTTTTGAATGAAAATTTTGTTAGAAGCATTTATAACTTATTTAGTCAATTTTATATTTACTTAAAGGATTAATCAATTTTCCATTCAAGGTTTTTATATTTACATTAACTAAATTACTTAACTTTCTATCCCAATATGATAAAGGCATTAAACAAATAACTATTTGCAAAAAATAAAAAATAAAAATAAAATTAAGAAAGGAAAAAACCTTGAATTTCTTCAAAACTTTTTAGCTAAAATTTAGGAATTTAGTATTATGAAGGGTAAATTAGCAAATAAAAAATTAGATTATTTAAGTGTCTTTTCAAGGATTTTCCTTAAAATTGTCACATTAAAATAATTTAAGCAATAATAAAATCATAATATCTAATATATAATCCTCATTTAAATAATTAAACAATAACAAGCCATATCTTCCTAAGTGAAGTGCGGGTTTCTAATTTATATGTGGAAAAATTAATTATTTAATTCTTATACTTTGGGCTGATAGGATGGTTAAGGCCGTTCATGTACTCACAAAGGCAAGGCCTTTGTTCTCTGAACTTGATGCAGCACAGAGATGTGGGTGGGAGGGATTGAGGACGTTCAATACTCGCACAAGGCATTGCAGGTTGCTGCCATTAGAGCCTTTGTTTCTACAAAAAAACAGAGCAAGAATCACCAAAATTCACATCTCACATGGGAGGGATAACGTAGTGATGGCACAAGATTGAATACTCTGTTTCTGTTGGGGGGGGGGGGGACAGAGCAACCATCACCCAAATCTGTATCCCACGTGGGATGTTTATTTCCTGAGAATAAGAATGGGTTTCGAAGTTGAATGAATATACGACTTGGATGTATTGATGAGTGAAAATGCGTTGCTATTGAAAGCAAAGAGGAGGGATAAGTGAGGAGCGACACTTTTGCTGTGGCGTGCATGGTCACTGACTCACTTTTCAGTATTTTGTGCGGGGATGAATAGGTAAGACGGAGTAAACTATGGGACCAAGTTAAACTATGGGAGCTGAGTCGCGGATTCGCCAAAAGTATAACGATTAAATAATTAACTTTTCGTATATATATTCTAAAGGGTTTGGATCCTCTCAGAATCCTTCTTTCTCCTTTTCTTCTCAAAATCTCATCTCTACCATTGGATCCAATAATAGATGGTTCAGATTTAATATTTTTAAAAACAGATGTCCACCTTCTCTCTCCTATTTATGTAAGGTTATAATAATAGTTTTATAAAGTATGAAATCTGAACCATTCATTATTTGATCCAATGGTAGAGATGAGATTCTGAGAAGAAAAGGAGAAAGAAGGATTTTGAGAGGATCCAAACCCATATTCTAAAACATACTCAGCACCAATTAATTAAATAATAAAGATATTTAATAGGATACATCCTTAAAAAATTGACTGAGATTTAAAAAGGAAAAAACTTAGATCAAATTATTTATATTCATTATGTCAAGTTCTCCAATCATAGGGGTGAGCAACAAACCCATTACCCGCTAGCCCGCCCATGACCCATGAAATTTTGGCCCATTTAAGCCTGTCCAATTAGCCCAAATAAGAGATTATAAACGGGCGGGTTTAAATGGGCAGGGTAGCCCATTAAACGGGTTGGGCTATGGGCAAGGTATTGGGCTGCCCATACCCGCCCGTTTAAGTTTTAATTTTTAAAAAATATTTTTATTCTTCATTTAATTGATAATATTGTTTCTCATTCATCTTTTATCAAACCTTCATGCTTGTCTAAGCTTTTATTTTACCTTTTAGGTGAAAGTTGGAACTTTCAAAGTTTATAAGACTTTATGATTTGTGACTACTTTTATGATTTTATCAGACTTTGATTGTTTGCGAATCTAAGTAAGGTTGTGTGATTGAATATGATTGATGTTATTTCATATTTGATTTGCTATTTGGCATGCAAAATTTATTGATAGCTTCATAAAGTTACATATAAAAAATAACTATACTGAAAAAAAATTTAAAAAAATAAATGGGTTACCCCGTAACCCGGTTAGCCCAAACGGGTTGCCCCGTAACCCATTTAATACGGGCTAAATGGGCTACTACCGGGTTATGGGTTAGCCCATGCCCATTTATGAATAAATGGGCGGGCTATGGGCTAACCTTCGGGTTAGCCCACCCCGCCTATTGCTCAGCCCTATCCAATCACACGTGATCATGCGTTATATTTTTAAAATATTAGCATTTAATATCATTTAATTATAAATCCACATGAAAAAAAAAACAATTGGCCATGTGTGATTAAAGAACTTAACATAATAAATATAAGTAACTTAACCTAAGTTTTTTCCTTTGAAATAATGTTACCAGACTATAAATCTACATGGAAAAAAAATAAGACGTATAATTGAAAATTTTGACATAACAAATATAAGAAACTTAATGTAAGTATTGTTCTTTGTATATATACACACACATAAACTTACTACTATCTACCATACTTAATATATGAGCTAAATAACTAATTTGAAAATTTTAAAAAAATTAGTTAAGTTAGTTATTATTTGTCATAAATGTGTGTTGGTGCTCTAAACTATCTTCACTACTACAAAAAGGTCCATTTTCGTTCCCTATTTTCATCTGAAATTGAAAATGATGAAAATAGGGTGATACATTTGTCTGGAAAGTTACATAAAGGAACATCAAGAGATCATGGAAGCTGATTTGAAAAGAATGCAATAAGCTACAAAGTTAGACCCCAGCATTATTGTTCAAGCCCCCCCTCCTTCTCGACATAGAATATGGAAGCATGCAAGGATGAAGGAAGGTGAATATATCAATCAGACTGTTGCTGGCATTGCTGAAAAAATTATTAGTACCTAAATTAAAATAGTGTTCACATTCTGTTGAAATTATAATTACTTATCATTTATTACTTGTACTTTATAGGATGCACTTAAAGAGTAGAGCAGTCAAGGTTCTTTTACTCCAAGTGGAAAGATGGACATCTTGGCAAGTTAGACCATCCTGGTCGAGTGAGAGGGTTATCAAAGACAGTTGGTTTAACTCAATTCTTTGGTTCCAGTTCATAAAGCTCTACAGGAAGAAGTGTCCCGAGTGCTAACCTGATGGACAAAGTTCTAGAACAAATTCACCAAGAGATTATGACAAGTGATGAGGTCCGGCAATTCTTCAAAAATGGGCTTATATCCAAAATTTAGGAGGAGATGCGATCTTTGGTCTCAAGCATGCAAATTAGGCAATTTCAACAACAAGAACGTACACTTCAAGTATAAAATTAATCACAACTTTTTTTTTTGAATTTTGCCAACATTGTTTCCATTTGATTCCATTCTTTCATTTCTACCATGTACTTAGAATTCGCTAGCCTATTGAAGCACAAAAAGGAGCTTCAATCCACAAGTGTCGTCAGCTTTGTTTGACCCTAGTCCCACACCAAATGATAGAGAATCTTGTATTCTCTATTTAGATGACCCAAATATGCATGTTGTTGCAAATGCCATTAAATGCACACAAGGGTCTAAAATTCATCATCAAAAAATTCTAGCGGACTCGGTCAAGGTGATGGTTACAACTGTTCATGAGGAGGAGGTAGATGCGGACGTGCCGTTTCCTAGTGACGAGGTTGGCAAGCTAGGCCAAGCAAAAGGATATTTCATTTTATGCCCTATAAGACTCATTGGCATCATATCTCCTATGGTACAAAACATACTAGCATTTTCTGATTTCTCTTTCATATACTACTTATGTTACTTATGTTTATTCTATCTTTCTATTAGGATGTTGAAGATGCTACTAAATTTTCTTGTTTGGCACAACCGTGTGGCATTTACGAATCAGTTAACAAAGTCAATATACAAATGCCTATTGGGATTGTGGGGGAGCAAAGGACATATCATTTTGGATTGGACCAGAAGGATCTCAACGACTTTCTATCCCTGGATCAGCTAGACATTGCATGGATTCAACTGGCAATAATGTGATTCTATTTTATTATTTATATTTTCTAATTGCTCATTTTCAACTTATATGTGTGAATTAATTTTTGTTTCACATCAAATTGATGATGATAGATACTTTCACAACTTGTGCGCTTCTATGGGAAAGGGACATTTGTATAGATTCATGTGTCCAGCCACTTTGCAACCTTTGAAGAATGCTATTAATAGGCAGACGAGATACGTGGATAATGCCATTGTAGCACTAACTTCCCTTGTTATTTTGTTCCAATAATTGAAAGGTAAGTAGCTTATATCTATATTTGTACATTTATATATTTAATTTTCAATGAATCTTTACTGGTTTCCTTTTTTTATATTTTAGTGAACATTGGTCCTTGTACATTCCTTGCCCCAGAGATAATGTCATTTATTGGTTTGATTTATTGGGCCATCCCCCAAGTGGCGAAATGAAATGTGTCTTCACCACGTAAGTTTTGTCATCATATATTTAGTTTTCCTCCTTCATTAAGTTGTTCTAATGTCTGATCATTTCTGTTTCGTCATAAGTCTTTCAAGACATATTATATGCGAGGTAGGAAGTGCAAGGGAAGAAAATAGCAAAATTGTTTGGCACAAACCAAAAGTAAGTGTTTTCATTTTCAATTCTTTGATGTCATCAACTATATATACACATATTCATCTTTCCTACTCACTTTGATTTTACAGTGTCATCTATAACCAGGAAATATAGAGTGCAGATATTATATTATCCGTTTCATGTACAAAATTATTGAGCCCTAATGTATTAAAAATTTTGAGATGGTAACCATTAGTTTAATTATGATTATCTTCTTCTTTTCATTGAATTGTTGTTTTTCTTTAATTCAAAATTTTGATGAATTCAATCTTCTTATTACTTACAGATTTTTGATGATGACAACTGCTACACTGATGAAGAGATTGATGCTATTCGAGATTGTTTGGCAGGACAATTTCTTCAAGAGTTTTGTTCTTAAAATGATATATGAGGTTAGAAGGGTTAGATGGTACTGAAGTTTCTTGTATCATGCATATAGTGTAGGGTTATTTTGATAGTTAAAACATATGGTTAGAATGTTATTAGGATTGTGGACTCTTTTTGTATGGGATGGATATGATTTTGTTGGATTACTATTATTTTAGCTGAATTCAGCTAGTACTCTGTTTTGGTTCCATCTTTCAAGGTTTTCTGTAAAGAAAACGGGCAATTTCGTATGCAGAAAACTTTTTTTGTTTTGGTTAACATATTCGTCTGTTCAACATGAACAGACGAATATAGGACATTATATTCATCTGTTACGAATATGAAGGCCACATATTCAACAAACAAATATATGGTTATTATATTCGTCTGTTGATGAACAGACAAATATGTGGCATTCATATTCGACTGTTCTCCAATAGACAAATATAATGGTCACATATCTGTCTGATCAAGCTGAATGGACGAATATGATGTCCTATATTTGTCTGTTTTCAACAGACTTATATCTAACTTCTATCTATGTCTCCTCTGTCTACGTGCCCCCTTAAACAAACAAAAAAAGGTCTCTAGAACAGGCAAAAATAATGACCCCCTTTTTTTAGTAGTGCTTCTTTAATAATATACATTGGAATATCTTTTGATGAGAATCTCTTACAATTAATAGAGATATTTTATGAAAAATAAGAGACAAAATAGATTAAAATTTTATATTTAAAATCAAATCCAACCCTAGCTCTTATATTAAGAAAAAAGAAAATATTATTTTTATTGTCGTTGATTTTGAAGTTGCATATTTGAGGTAAACTAAGTAGATAGTAAGAGTGAATTGAATTTAAGAGAGGGAGAGTTATAGCAAGGTCACAAAGAAGAAAAATAGTTACTAAAAAGTTTTAATAACAACCTAAGCAGCCAGTAATGACAAGTTTTAGGGTAGAAAATAATAACTTTTGGAACTTGTTTTGTAATTATTTTTCTTCTTTGAGACCTCATTGTAATTATCCCTTTAAGAGAGCTTTTCAAATAAAAGATTATGTGAAATGGTAAAAGTATAAATATATTTTAATATACTCATCCATAGTATAAAATAGGTCTTATATTTAGAACCACAAAAATATTAATTAATTGAATGCAAAGGAATGTGAATGGAGTTATTTAATCATATGGATATAGTTTTACCACTTTCGCACTTCATTTGAGGGGATTTAAATATGATTTTAACAGGTCTCGTCTCATTACGTAGAATTTGGCCACATGAATCATACAATGCTATAAGCTATTAATCTCATAATTCTTTGTTAAATGTTATGAAAAATATTAACTACTAATTAATTTATTAGGGTACCTAACAGGACACATCTTTGAAAAACTGACTCCACCCCATTACTTGTGGTATTGCAATGTGTTTTCTCTTCTTTGCAAATTTCTCTATTTCGAAATGTATGATGCAAATTAGAAACAAAAGTCCCATTGAAAGATTGCGCAAAAGTCTTGTTTACTGTTAATATTTTGTAAAATTCGATTAAGTTTCCACATGGCACATGCATACAGAGAAAAACGCAAACACAACAACTATACAGATTTCATTTTTCAATTCTGCAGCCTATCCCTATTATTCCTGGATTTTCAATTCTTGTTGCATGTTGGTTTCCTTTAGTATTAAGAATACATTACCTACAAGAGAAATTCGTGCAGGCAAAGTGTTGTAATTAATGCCAAAAGTTGTTCCATCCCTTCTTTGTTGATTATGTGGTTCATTGGTTCTCAGTCGCAACTAATAAGTTTAGTGTAATTTTGACAGCTAAAAATGTGGATTTGTAGCAGAATGCTAATGGAGTACAAATCCTAGAACCATCCCAACAATCTTCTAAAAGAAACAGTTAAAAATATGATATAAGAGCAAATTGCAAATTACAGCTCTTATATCTATGTATCTGTGACGGAAGACAAGTAAGCATACTGATATTATATGGAATAAGCAACCGTTAAAAAGAATGCATAAGGAATAAGAAACAACAAAAATATTTGAATTAGATAGATATATTCTCTAAAAGGAACAAACTTAGGTCAAGTTGCATATGCATGTCATATCAAGTTCTCCAATCACATATAATCATGTATTCTTTTTTGTTTCATGTTGATTTATAATTTAATACTGTTAAATGCCAATATTTCAAAAATAAAACACATAATTATATGTGATTAAAGAATTTAACATAATGAATATAAGTATTGTCATTTCTGATATTGACCAAGCATAACAAGTGACATGTAAAACTGGATTTTACGTATTTTAGTTTTCCAACATAAATTGTGGCAAATTTTTCATTTAGGCATCGCTAAAATAAACTTACAATAATTATTATGCTTCAGCAACCAACAAATGTCAAGAGAGAGGAAGTAAGCTAATATTGCCATTTTAAACCATTAAAAAGATCAAAGAAAGGTAGAGGTAAATGACTTGTGAATAAAAAAGAGCTATTCTTCTGCAAGATGTTATGATGTGAAACATAGAGTCAAATTAAACTCTATAATTTTGTAAATAATTTATAAAATTGATTTATATTATATAATATATAATAACAAATAAATTTAAAAAAACAAACTAAATAAGCTAGGTCTATAGGCTTGTAGGCCAGGCCTTATAAAAATAGGCCTGACTTGTTTGTCTAAAGAGGCCGAGAAATAGGCCTTAATAAGAGCATGACCTATTTATTAAATAGGCTAGATTAGGCTTTATATAGTCATATGTTCCTATCTCTAACCCCTACCTTGTTATAGGTTTTTTCTTCCTCCTCTGTTCTTGCCATCCCGTTACTCTACCTCTATCCAAATCCACACCATTTTAGTGTGAAAAATGAAAATGGTGGCTGAACCTTTCTTTTGTTTTTTGTTTTAACCAGATATCTACCAATTTGAAATATTTTTTTAGCACGCAATATTCTAAACTAATTTTAAGATATTAGGTGTTATTACTAGAAAAGTAATATAGGACAGTGGATGACTAAAAATTAATTTAGGAGATAGTGGATAGGATACTGTGTGCGTCTGAAAAATTAGTTTAGAGTTCAGTTTGCTAGATATTAATACTACCAAAAAATATTTTTTTTGGTGCCAAGTATACTCAAAGTTATTTTAAATATTTTGAGATACTCCATTCTACTAAAAAATAATTCAAATTCAAGAATATGGGGAAAAACCAATGAGCCTTTCAGTTTTTATTTTTTACACCAAAGTGTAGTTCTGAAGAGAGGAGGAGAAGATAATGGTAAAGGCAGGGGATGAAAGCCGGCTCCCATCAAAAGCGCCAAAGACACTCTTGTTGCGGTTCTGTTCAATGACTAGATAACTCTTTTTATTTTGTGTTCCTTCCTTCCATTTGTCACTTTCTCTCTCTTTTCTTCGTCTCCCGTCTTCTTCTTCAGCTCTATTTTCCCATTTTTCTTTCATGTTTTTTCTAATCTTTGTTCGCTTCTTCTTTTCTTTCCGTCATTATTTCTTCTTAGCTTCCTCCAAAGCATCATTTCTCCCCTCCCCCCCCCCCCCAAAAAAAAAAAAACAAACCAGATAACTCATCCAACCAACGAGGCACCTGGGTTACATTAGGATTATTCAGGATAACACCGGTTTGAGCTGGGTCAGCTCTTATCTACTTTAGACAATAAACCAGACCTTATAAATGGTTGATTTGCCAGTCTTCGAGTTCTATGGCTATAGCTTTCTAGGTGTGTTATTCTTTTCTTCTTTTTTTATTTAACTTATCAATTAAAAATATATTATTCAGGTATCTTATTTTTTGAGTAAACTGATTAAATTTAATACTCCTTGATTCTAAATATAAGACTCATTTAGTAGAATAATTTACATCAATTTTATATTTTATAGTGTAATTTATACTATAAAATAGGGTTTACATATTGGGTCAGAAAAGTATTTATATTGTCCTATATTTATGGTTGAATAATAATATTTTAATGAAAGAATGATACAACCTCCCATCCTTGATACTTATTTTGTAATATAATTTATACTACAAAGTAAATCTTATATTTAGGACTGGAGAAATATAAGAGTAAGAGTTAGATAACCAAATTTGAGGATATTAAGTAAATTAAGTAAGTTGGTCAACCTAAATTATCATTATCGATAATGTATATTAGATAATTGGAATTATCTTTTGGTGAAAACCCCTTAAAATAGCATTCCGTAGTAACCAGTATCCTAAAATAGTTTCTGGTATACTCAAAACTTGCCCTAAAATATTTTTCTACCCTAAAAAATAGCATCTAATATCTTCAAATATTTTTCAGTAATATCTAATATCTTAAAATAATTTTTGATACACTGAACACCTGCCTAAAAATATTTTTCTAGTAACATCCAGTGTCATAAGAAATTTTTTTGTACCCTCTCTATTCTATATTATTTTTCTAGCAAAATCCAATATCCTCTAAAGTAATCTTTGGGGCACCCAGTATTTTAAAATATTTTTTTTAGTAACACTCAATATTTTAAAATGCTAAGTGCAATTTTATCCTTAATGTAGTTTTTCAATGACAAGCAAATAAGCAACATCATAAACTTGGCAAACTGACCATATTGAGTACTACTCTAAAAAAGTTTTAGGATGCAAATTATTTTAGAATACTAGGTGTTACTGAAAAGCTATTTGAGAACAGATGTTGAGTTTACCAAAAATTATTTTAGAACATTGGATACTGTGAAAAATATTTTAAAATACTAGATGCTATTTTTGAAAAAAAAAAAAAAAAGGTTCAACCTCCTATCTCATGTCCAAAACGGTGTAGTTTTGGGTAAAGAAAAAGAAGCATACGCAAAGGGCATCGAAGAGAAGCCAGTTCTGACAACTAATGATGAAGCTAATACAGTTTACCCCCAAAAAAAGGCCATATTTTTCATGATTTTGTAGAGTGTTTTTTTTTGGGGGGGGGGGGGGAGATGATTGTTTTAAAAGCCATTCTTTTCAAAATTATATGCTACTCCGCAATTTATAAGGAATCTTTAAAATTAATTCATGGTCACAAGAACCACTAAAAGAACTTCGCTATGATATGAAGAAGCTTGGCAGATATATGAATTTATACCTAATCGTTCATCAAGATCTACCATATCTATGATTATAAATTTTTAATTCTGCAGCCAATAACTATTATCTCCTTGTCTGATACTGGTTTCTCTTTATCAATGAAACAAAGTTGAAAATAGTGATCTCAAGAAAGCTAATGAAATACAAATTCTAGAAGCATCCAATGTAGTTATAACAACAGGCACTGTTCTGATTGGTCGTTTTACATTATCTAATGTAATTGGTAGAGGTGGAAATACAGGCTAGTCTGGTTCTTAGAGCCGGCCTCGCAAGGCCGATGGGTTTAAAAGGACTGGCCCTACAGGGTTAAAATTTCAAAAATATCCTAATTTGCTAGGCTTAGCCCTTAAGCTAACAGGCTCAGGGTTTTCGGCCTGTTTAAGGGAAAAAATATTATTTTTTATATTTCTTAAATTTTTATCAAAAAATAAAAACAAACCAATGAAATTATTAATAAAAAAACATAAATATGAATAAAATTAAGTCACAAATACAAAATATTTTCATATCTAAATATTCATCAACACATATAATACATCTATCAACCAGACAACAACATCCAAGAGTTCCATCAATAGTACAAATGCGTAATAGCCAAATACTATCATTAATTTTTTGAAATTTCATCGTCACTATAATCAATTGTTCTTCTTCATGAATATACTTTTTTTTTTGTAACAAAAATATCAACCTTTTCTTCTTTATAGGAAATTTACTTTTAAATTTTGCAGTTTAGTTACTATTTTACTTTAGTTTGAGAAGCATTGTTATTGAAACTCATAAATTTTAAAAAATAGCAACACATATAATATAAACATACTTTCTTATCAAATATATAGTTTAAAAATAGCAACACATATAATATAAATCAAATTATTATTAAAGTCCAAATTAACCTAATTTTTAAAATTTAATTGGACAAATTACTGTCTAAAATCAAATAAATCAAACTACTCTGTGAAATTTAATTTCAAAATAATAATAATAAATGAATATTTGAAATATCATTAATAATATAAAAAATTAATAATATTATAATGATACAAGAAATTTTAAGAAAACAAAAAAAAAATATAAAAGGGCCTAAACGAGCAGGTCTGTTTAGCCCTCGTTCCTATAGGACCAGTTTTTTTAAACTTGTTTTTCATTTGAAGGAAAAAGATTTTGAGCCCAAATGGACCAGCTCGACAAACTCAGCCCATTTTCCTAACTCTAGTAGTTGGAGGATAAGCAAAATCTCTGCTAAGTGCCCGTGTCTTAGCTAGGGTTATGTTTTAGTCCTTCTCTCAAGCTCCCACTTGCCTTAGTAACTCTTAAAGAAAAGGTGAGCTGTGATGAAAGATGGATGGGAAATCAACACATGCATACCCTAATGATCCACAGAAGAGCAACAAGATATCATAGATTTTGTCTTATGCAAGATTTATTTCATATGTTTATTAATTTTTTTCAAATTAATCTCATTGATATTTCTTCAATAATAATCAAGTAAGAAAGGAATAGAGAAAAATAAGGAAGATGCTTAAAGTGTTTTAGAAAAAACATAGAGATAAGCTCTAATGTTGTTCCCAAAGTTGTTTCTCAGGAGTTGAGTATCTAGAAATTTTTTTAGGAACAATATCACCCTGAAAGTTGTCAAAACGTAGCAATGTCACACAATCAAAGAAAATTTTGAATGTGCAGCTAGGAATTATAATACCAAGTAATGGAAACTTCTCAATCTGGAATTATGACAGTAAAATTACACATAAAAGTATCCAAGATTAAGTAAATGATTTTTATGCTGTCGAACATTTCATTGGGAGAAGTTCACATGATCTATTGTATACAGAGATATATTTAAACAGAAATATTGACACCTTTTAAAGACAGAGAAAGAACTGTAAATGCCTTCATTTAGAAATAAAAGTCCTAAACAGATAGGGCAAGTCTAGATAATGAAAATTTACTCTCAATATCAGTGACTTGAAAAACTTTATATACTGAGTGAACATGAGAAATCAAATTAATCCAAGCAAATCATAAAACTGATAAATAAGGTCCATCACATTTACTCAAAAATATAACTAGCTCTTTGTATTAATGAATCTGTACACATTTCAAGTTCAGATTGTCAAAGAAAGAAGACAATCACAAATATAACAAAGCTGTCTATGAGATGTAAACTTGGTAATCTTTTCTGAAGGGCAGCAAGAATGGAAAAATGTAGTAATGGGCAAAAAAAGATAAAAATGAAATAAAAGAATTAGCCCTAATGGATGAGATCAAGATATGCTGGCATCGGAAGGCACAATAGTGAATCTTCAGGCTTTGAAGTAATTGGTAGTATATCATTGACTTCAAAACTATAGAGAATCCCTTGAAACGCTTCAAGCTTAGAATTTCCACTAAAATAAATATCCTTCAGCTTCATAAACGTTTGTAGAGTTAGTAAGCTATCAGACCCGGCTTGATGATTCTTCCCAACTACACGATCCACATTCAATGTCTTAGCTACTCTTTCTAGGCCACCATATAAACCATTGCAGAACTTAATTATATGTTTCATGTCATAAATTTTGGGTCCAAAGAAATGAGCCATCAATTGTCTAAATAAGTGAATATTAGGAGGCAATTGTTCCCTGATTAGAAGTTTGATTAGGAACCCAAAATCATAAGAACTGTGGAATGTGATCCATGTGAGGTGAGAATTGAACAATAATCCAGATCTCAAGACAAAAGTACGAAAAACCCGAGATGTAATGCCCTGTTTCTTGTTTTTCGAGAAATCAATCCCTTGTTTCTCCAATAGTAGAATGGACTCAGCATTATGTTGATCCCGTTCAACATCAAAGTCGCAGAAATTGAATTGCCAAACATGTCCATTATGAGTTCCAAATTGAGGTAGATTCCCATTAGAATCAGATAGGGTAAGACCTAATTGGATGATGTTTAAAACATCGACATTGGCCTTCATTATATTGTAATTAGCTGAAGGAGACAACTTCAAGTAAGAGGCCTTATCAACATTGGGAGTGAATAGGGTACCAGGAAACTCAGTGTCAAAGGAGACAAAAGAGCAGCTAGGTACAACAGCTTGTATCAAAGACAACTCATTACGTAAATTTGAAGCCCAAACTTCACGAACAATCACATGCTTTCCATTGGGATTCATTGTGCTTCAACTTTTTTATTTAGAAAATTGTGGAGAGAATTTAAGCCTTCTCGACCCTGTGACAATGGCCAAAATACAGAAGAATCACGTTAAGATAAGCTAAAGTAAGTAGAAAATAAATATCAAATAGAATATTTGTTAGATGTCACAAAAAACAAGGAAGATACAAAGATTCGAGGCAAGACTCAGTCTGTGTTTCGTTTCAAATTGGTTTCGGTGGTTTCTAAAGTAAAACCAAAGATGCTCTTAGTATTGCATAATCAGAATAAAATCTTAAAATAGGGTGACTAATAAAATTGATTTTAAGCTAGCAACTTCCCCCAAGGCCAGAAAAAATATAAACATATTGATTATATTGATTTGCACCTTGTTAATTAGGTAGCAGGGGAGATTGAGCTGTGGCTCATAATGAATACTACTTCTGGTTCTCAATATATCAGCAAGTTGGAGATTGAATTTAATGTTACATATAAGATCTCAATTCACTCTACATTTTTCCTCAAAATATCCTCATTGATTACAAGGAGTTTCTACCAAAGGATAATTCTAATAATCAAATACAAATGAATGAAGAGGACGGTTTAGGAAATCAACACACATTTGTTACCAGTAACTAATTCAACTAATTTTCTTAATACCTCTAGATTAGTTATCTAACTTTTATATTAAGTGACGAAGTAGATAATTAAATCACATAACTCCAAACAGTTAAAGAACCTTTTTTATTGGTAGGAAATTTATTGTAAACGGCACTTTAGAGCCCCCATCTCATCTTTACACATTAAACTCCAATACCAGGAAACTTTGTTGACTACATTAGACATTGAAGAAACAAACAGAAATCGCTACGTGACTTAACCATGTAAAAATCTGTTCTTTTGTTTTGTTTTCTTCTAGTACCTACGGAAATTTTATTTCAGATAACAGACTTGAACTCATACAATTAAAAATATGTAGGGTTGGCCGAAACAAGTAGACACCCACCTCTAATGAGAATTGGCGGCAAGAAAAACTGAGCTGAGCCAGTAAGCCGCCGAAAGCCGAACAAATGACACAGAGGGAACGCGAAGAACCAACTGGACAATGCCAAAGACAAGCCACTGAGAGATCGCAACGGTTAGTTTTTTTTTTTAAGTGCTCGATGAAGACTGAAGAGGAATACATATGATGAATTTGGCGCGTGAGAGTTTATCTGATTATATGAGATTACCAATCTTCGGTCTCGTTTAGTTATATTTATAGATTATGGATAAACTGAATTGAGATAATATCTGAAAAAGATACTATCTTTATTTTTTAGCCAAACTATCTGTAGTTTCCTATTTTGAAAAAAAAAAAAAAGCGTATTTAAACATTTGTTTGAAAAGGAGTTTTTAAAATTTGAGGGCTAAACTTTTGATGGGAAAATAATAATTTGTAGTTTCTTGTTTTTAAACCATCTTATTTTTCTAAACTATTTATACTCGTAGTTTCTTTCTATATTCGTAGTTCCAAATCGAACGTTTGAGTAAAGGATTTTTTTTTTAAATTGAATAAGAAATTATTGACATGTTATCTAAAGAAAAATATTTAGGTCAAATTATTTATATCCATTATGTTAAGTTCTCTAATCATATATGGCCATGTATTTTATATCTTTTCATATAGATTTATAATTTATAATTGAATGATATTAAATGCTAATAATTAAAAAGCAGAACACATGGCTTCTTTTTTTTTTTTGCCAACGAATAGATGGTTATTTGTGATTGGAGAATTTAAAATAATAGATATAAGTAATTTGATCTAAGTGTAATCCTTATCCAAATCCACTTCACCCTCATTAAACTGTAACGTTAATTTTCATACACACATTTATATAAAATTTGGGAGATCTGTATTTTAACATGAACATATCTTTAATCTGTTTTTTATATGTGTATATCTTTAAAAATATTCTTAATAATATTAATTGAAATCGATTCAAATAATTTTTCACGCATGTTTAATATAGTTTAACAATAATCTTCAAGTGTATCCACTTTGAAATCGATGTGTATGTGTATATATTCAAGGGAAAATCTCATTAAATGACCTTTGAAATCAATAAAAGACAAATCAAAGTGTTGAATTTGCATGTTATGGACCAATTTGAAATACTACCTCCGATCTTAATTATAAGACTTTGTTTGTAGACTACAAATCAGGTTTTATAATTAGTAATGGAAGTAGTATCAAAATATTAGTAAAAGAAGCAATCAAATAGCTTTTATTAAGAGTTACTGGGTAAAATTAAAGTCTTAAAACATAAAAGTAAATTACAACAATTCTTTAAGTATTAACAAAAATTGATTAATAATAATTTTTGTTGAGAGTTATTTGAGTAAAATTAAAGTCTTAAAATATGAGAGAGATAACAACAAATTTTCAGTTATTGTCTTAAATGAATAAGCTATTAACAAAAATTGATTTCTTAATAACAACTTTTACATTTGGGTAAAATTAAAATCTTAAAAGATTAAAGTGAATGACAATAATTTTTCAGTTATTGCCTAAAACGAATAACATATTAACACACAAAAAATGATCCCTCAATAACAACTTTTATTGACAGTTCACACTTGAGTAAAATTAAAGTCTTAAAATTTGAAAGTGGATGATAATAATTATTCAGGTAATGAACAAATAAGTTACTAATAAAAACTGATTCCTTAATAACAAATTAACAACTTTTATTAACAGTTTACGCTAGAGTAAAATTAAAATCTTAAAACATGAATGACAATAAATTTTTAGGTATTACCTAAAATGGATAAGCTATTAATAAAAATTGAATATTTATTAACAACTTTTACTAACAGTTTATGTAACACCTCACGTAATTATATCAGTATACGTAATATATTTAATTGAAAAGTCCATACATATTTCTAATACTGCAACAAGTCAATTTCAAAACATTTCTAACATAATTTAACAACATAAACTATTAAAGTCTTATAGTCATAGCAAATAAAAATATAACATAGCATGTGCTTGAAGAGCACAAAAGCCTTCACGGCTCACTCCATTGGTGCCTTTCCTTGATTCCTACTAGATCCTTTGCCTGAAAAATTGTTAATATAGGGGGTGAGATCAAACGTCTCAGTAACTACTGAAATTCTAACCTATACAAGCAAATCACATATGATAAACCAAAAATCTATTTATAGGTCTGTATATATGTATATATTAAAAATCACAGATTTGATACATTCAATTCAATTTCAATTTATTATTCAATATATCCAAAAATAATGCAATATGCTGCCTCCCTTATATCACCGTCCACCCTTATACCGCTGACTGGAGCCATAGGCTAACACATAGTCCGATAGGAACTAATCCATTTTACTGAATTATTCCAAACTCACCGATACAAGAGATATATCCGGCCAAAGATATAGAGCTCAAGCTCGGACTATGGCTCCCCTCCTTTGTGAATAGGGAGGTGTCATATGTCCCACAGCTCCAATGAATTCCCGGCCAAAGGAAAACATGGAAGAAGGGGCCCTAACAAGTGCCATCCACTGTGCACCAAGTGATGGCATACCACGTGGTAATTTCATATCCATGCAATCTCCTTCTATCCTTAGCCCAATAATGCATGTCAGATGCCAATAATGTTACATCATAAATACATCCTCAAATATTTCAAAGATAAGATAGCAATAAAACTTATATACCATTTAATAGCAACTCATGACAATTCCTTAGCCATCAATATATTTAAACATTGATCATAATTAATAGCAATAAATCTTGACAAAATCAAATAACATATCAAAACATTTATTTGAAATCATAATACTACTTTTTAGTATGATATAAAAATCAGTAAATCTACAATATAATCATACACAATTCACATGTACAAGAAAGAATTTTCAGAGTTACCTGGTACTCTTTAGCTTACAAATATTCACACAAAGATTACTCCAAAATCCTCAAGTCTACAAAATTGCACATAAATATTTATTAATATAAACTCAGAACTACTCCAAAGCTACTCTAAAATTCTAAGATTACCCTCTAAACCAAAATTACATAAATATATTAACTATCCTAAATCTAGGCATTTATAATAGATATTATTTTGAAAAATAATTTACATATAAGGCTATTTAAATCTAACAAAAGTATATATATATATATATATATTTTTAATTATAAACAAACTGTAGCTTTATTTAATTTTACAAAATTCTCAATTTATAATTTTTCAAGCCTTCAAAAATTATTTCAAAAATATATATTTAACTTATTCAATATTTAAACCGATTAAAACATCAATAATATATTAAATAACTCAAATAAATTATTTAACTCAAATTTAATCGGTAAAAACATATTACAAGTCTAAATAACAAACTTTTCAACTAAAATCTTAGTTTAAAATTCTCAAAATAATCCTTAAACAAAAATAAACCGATCAAAATTCCTTAATAATGGATCTTTAAATTTCTGCGGTCATATATTGTCAAAACTCCATATTTACTCTATACCCAAACAGTAAAATTTTCTCTAAACATGATAATGAAACTAATAATATAAAGATATAAATATATAGGAAATATTCATAAAGAAAATATGATAACAAGAAGTAGTTTTGTGTACCTAAATGATCTCCAAAACCGTCAGGTACTCTGCAATTTAGCTTTCTCTCTCTTTTCCTCTCCGCTTCTCACTCTTCTCTCTTCCTTCACTCTCTTCCTCCTCCGTCTCCTCTCCCCCTCTTTTATCCTATTTTCTCTTCACCATCTAACTACCCCATCCCCCATTTTTCCTTCTTCAATTTAATGCCACCCCCCTTATTTCTTCCTCCAATTAATTCTTGCGCCCATGTTTTCTTTGTTCTTGACTATTATTCCCAGCTTTTCCACCGAAGTCGGTGGAAAGCTGGGTATATTATTTTTTTTTATAATAATATATTATTATATATTTTTAATTACAATTTTTTTTTATAGAAAAAAAATAGTATGTTACAGTTTACACTTAGATAAAGTTTAAGTCCTAAAACTTAAAAGTAGATAACAATAATTCTTCAGGTATTGTCTAAAACGAATAAGTTATCAACAAAAATTGATTTCTTAATAACAATTTTTATTTTCACATATGGGTAAATTTAAAGTCTTAAAACATGAATAACAACTAATTTTTTAAGTATGATCTAAAAAGGATTAGCTATTAACAAAAATTAATTTCTCAATAATGATTTTTATTGATAGTTCACATTTAGATAAAATTAAAGTCCTAAAACTTGAAAGTGAATACCAATATTTATTTAGGTATTGCCTAAAATGAATTGGTTATTGATAAAAATGGATTCTTCAGTAACAGTTTTTATTGACAATTCACATTTAGGAAAAATTAAAATCTTAAAACATGAATGACAATAATTTTTCGAATAATGTCTAAAATGAACAAGTTATTAACAAAAAATTTTTCTCAATAACAACTTTTATTTACTGTTCACACCTGGGTAAAATTAAAGTTTTAAAACTTGAAAGTGGATACCAACAATTCTTTAGCTATTGCCTAAAATAATTAAGCTATTAACAAAAATTGATTCCTTAATAACAACTCTATATCCTGTTTTTTTATACAACTTAGGGATAATAGCATCTTTTAGCAACATTTTAATAATTCAAATTAGTCCACCCACCCTAATACGATATAATGCAAATTCAGCATTTTGATTTGTCTTTTATATATTTTAAAGGTTTTTTTGTAAGATTTTTCCTATATTCAATTTCTCTGATTTTAGAAGTAAAAAATTCCAAAAAAAAATTATGGTTGAATTTTCAAATTTGAAAAAAAAAAATTTGAGGAATTTTTCGTATCTCAAGCCTCTTTCCGAGCCTCTCAAACTCTTCGCCCTTGCCCTAGAGGATTTTGATTTCGAAAACTTTTGGGAAGTATATGTATCATATATAATTCAAATACTTGTGAATTTTCGTTTTTACCAGTAAGTTGGAAAAGAAAAAAAATAGTAGTGCCCAATATATTGTTGAGTAAACTGGAAGTGTATATCAGCTTGATCCGAGTCGTGCTAGTAGACACTGTCCTTAAGAGTTATTCCGCTACCATAGGTAAACATGAATACGGCACTCCCTATGATTAAACAAACCCTTCCTACAGAAAACAGGATGATAGAACCGCAGAAACTAAAAATATAACCCAGCAACACAAAAACACAGAGAGGGAAGAAGAGAAATGCAGAGGAGGAACAAATGCTCGAAAGCTCAAGAGCGGGATGCAGAACACACTATCCTAGACTGCTTTATATAGGCCTCAGGGGACCTGACCATTGGGCACCACCATAAACACAATTAATCCGTCGGTTTCATACGTTACTGTAATAATCTGTAATTATTCCTTTGGTTATGAACGTTAGGTATGTTTAAGAAATAAATTCCAAACATTACCAGACATTAATCTATGGAAAACAGTTTAAGGATTAATGGAGGTTTAATCACAGTTTGAAAACTTCCAACATTCAGTAACCTTCGGCTATTACAAAAAATAAACGGTCAAAATAAGAATTTTTTGAGAAGCTCTCTTAACACCATTTTATAATTTAATCTTGCAAAAGTGTTTTATAAAAGGTACTGATAAAGCCCAATTTTTATACATTTTATCCCACATTAAATTAGGATTTAAATGATAATTTTCAGCTTAATTAGATTTTTTATGCCTTATTGGATAAATTGGTTGATTTTTGGATTTTGCATAAAAATTGAGATTTTGGATTAAAAATATAATTATTTTGGGATTTCCTATTTTTGACTTGGAATTAATTTTTCTTGTTTCTTTGGAAACAAGTCTCATATTTTTAGAAAGATTATTTTTAAAAAATTTTGCAATTTCTTGCCTAATTTTTGTGCATATCTAATATTTAATTTTGATAGAGATTATATTATATTTGGATATAATCTACATTAATGGATGCACTTAAATTCTTGTAGGTCAAGAAAGAGCATATAGGAGATCCAATGGTGCAAGATTGTTTCTTGGGATTTAAGCACAATCCAATGGCTAATATCAAGTGGGCCAATTAATTACTAATGGGCTTGAGCTTTAGATTCATAAAAATTTTCTTTTCTCCCATCAAAATACTTTCCTTATTTGAGAGGACAATTCAACGCCATATATCATATATATATCCCCCCGTATATTTGATTCATTGGACGGTCACAAGAGAGCAACACGTCCTTGACTTCCGAGCTACTATCACCATATTCCATCATCAATTCACAGCCTTTTCTTTCTTACTCCACGTACAACTCCTCACTATCACTTTCAATCAATTCATGGCTATGGCATCTAACAACCTTGGAAGAGAAGACAATTTGATGGAAGCTTAAGCTTATTTAGGAGGCAACTTGGGAGGAGCATGGAGGAGACTAGAGCCTTGGGCTAGCACTTGAAAACTATAAGGGAGTGATGTTCCATTTATCTTTTTAATTCAAGGACTTGAGATTATTTGGTTTTAAATAATTTTAAGTTGTAATTTTTGTGAGACAATTTAGTTCTAGATTGTCATCTTTATGCTTGGATTGGATTGATATTTGGATTTTATTTGTGTTGAGACACTTGTTGGAATTTATGTTTAGAACCTTTGCACTGTTAATTGAATTTATAATTGAGTTTTCATTATGAGTTTAATTATCAATGTGGTTTGAATTGCAAAATTTGGGTTCTTTTGCCTCTTGATTGTTTAATTAAGTTGGTTAATTGTCTAATTGTTTAATTGGATAATTTCAAACATAATTTCCAAAATTAATTGAGTTATTTTTCATTGGTTTTAATAAGCTTAATCAACCAACCTTATACTGTTATGAGTTCTCTAATAGTTTAAGGGTTTTTGAAATTGAGGGTTCCCTTTGGTTCAAGTAGTTAATTAAGTCTATTAATTCCACTCTCTTATCATTTCCCTTTGGTCTAATTAACTGATTAAGGTTATGAAGGTTAAATCAATGCAAATCCTAAGTTGTCCCCTCTACCCTACCTGAAGAGAAATTTCTGAATTTTTACTTGCTAATTCTCTCTGCTTCCTGATTAATTTTCTTTGTTTATTATTTTTATTTTCCTTCAAAAAAAACCCCCCAAAAATTGCATTGCATTCATTTAGTTTAATTTAATTTTCATATAGATTTTAGGACATTTGCATTTTCCATTTAGAATTAGAATTGTGCATTTTAGTTTAGGTCCAATTTATTGCATTTTCTTATCACCTGAATTTTTATCTAAAGAAACCCATAAATTGCTCCTTGGAAGTAATGACCTAGGTCGATCCTGAACTACAAATTAATTGGGACCTAGTTTAATTGAGTGCTTTAACGACAGAGGCATCATCAGGTACCCAGTATTGTTCTAATTTGTGTGCAGGGGGATCACCAATTTTCAACTGTGTTTCCCTTCGGTGGGTCGTTGTCGTGCGAGCGAAATACTCCTTCTCCTCTAGGCCCATTTACTAGCCCAATAATGTATGATAGCATTTATACACTTGAGCTCCCTCTCTCGGACAATGTGGGACTTCACTTTTGACACACCTACTTACATACACAACAATCCCCCTACATGTGTCAAAAGGGAACACGTACAACTGAGTTACACATAGATATAACAGTTTTGAGTCTAGTGTCTTTCGGACTATGAACCAGATCTAGACCAATAATACTTAACACATAGAGATGTTAGTGAAGCCTGCTTCTATGAACTAGTAGCTTTTGGTATGCACTAGAGGTATTAAGAGTTAGATTATTACCCCACAATTTCTACTGTTTACAGCGGTTTTGCACCTTATGACGGCCATGTGCGTGCCTAGTTCTTAACGAATGCTCTAGAGATTTCGCCATGATCTCATAGGAGCAGCTCCACTCCATATTCGTAGAGGTGATTTCATCAAGTATACCTGCAATGAGTACACCATCCCATAGGATTATGAAATCATTAAGAGTTTTCACTCAACCTCCCTAATAAATGCATTCTAGTATTTTCTCACACCATGGGAAGGGACTGTAACTTTGCAATAGTACTAGCAGAACTAACAGACAACTTGTTCTTCCCATTTGAACCTTCTTCATGGGGTTTCCAATCACAAAGGTTGGGTTTTCATTGTTGTTAATTTCATGTTGGCTTAAGTCCCATTCCCCTCGATGTTTTGTTAATCTGTTTCTTCCCGAGAGGTTTTGTAAACAGATCTGCTAGGTTCACTCCTGATCTCAGAAAATTGATTAAGACTATTCCATCTTTGAGCAGTTGTCTTATAATATTATGTCCCAATTGTTTGTGTCTACTTTTACCATTAAAGGTTTTATTTTTTTACTATAGATATTGCTGCTTGGTTATCACAATGCAAAGACACTAATGGTGGTGGTTTTTCAACTAATGGGATATTAGCCAAGAAGTTTTTCAACTACTCAGCCTTTGTACCAGTCAACTCCATAGCGATTAGCTCTGAATCCCTCAAGGATTTAGTTAGAATGGCTTGTTTGGCTGACCTCCACTATATTGTACCACCGCCAAGAGTGAACATATAACCACTAGTGGATTTGCTCTCCTCTGAATCTGAGATCCAGTTAGCATCATTGTATCCTTCTAATACACCAGGAAATTCACTATAGAGAATACCATAACTTATGGTACCTTTCAAGTATCTCAATACTCTTACCAATACCACCCAATATTTACTGCTTGGATAGTGAGTATACCTACTCAATCTGCACATATCATATGCTATGTCTGGCCTGGTGAAGTTCGCTAAATATAACAGACTCCCAATAATCTGTGCATATTTAGATTGAGCAACTAGTTCTCCTTTATTTTTAAATAAATTCACACTAGAATCATAAGGAGTACTCAATGGATCATCATTACATCCAAATTTTATAAGAATTTTTTCAACATAGTGCTCTTGAGATAATAAAATGCCATTTTCATTTTTTGTTATCTTAACACCCAAAATAACTTTTGCTTCACCCAGATCTTTCATATCAAAATTAGAAGCAAGAAAACGTTTAGTTTCAAACACAACATCTAAAGAAGTACCAAAGATTAGCATGTCATCCACATACAAGTAGATAATCACACAGTCATTATCCACAAGTTTGGTATAAACACACCTTTCTACCTCATTAGTAGTGAAACCGCCATTAGTTAAGATTTGATCTAATTTTTCATGTCACTGTTTAGGTGCTTGTTTCAGGCCGTATAAAGATTTCACAAGTTTACAGACTTTGTTTTCTTGCCCAGGAGCAATGCACCCTTCAGGTTGTACTATGTAAATCTCTTCTTCTAAATCACCATTTAGAAAAGCTGCTTTAACATCCATTTGATGAATAAAGAGTTTATGAATCAAAGCCAAAGCAATGAGAATTCTTATAGAAGAAATTCTTGTTACTGGAGAAAAAGTATCAAAGTAATCAATGTTTTCTTTTTGTCTAAAACCTTTGGCTATCAGCCTCGCTTTATACTTATTGATAGAACCATTAGGAAAATATTTTTTCCTAAAATCCCATTTACAATGAAATGGTTTTGCTCCTGGAGTTAAGTCAACTAAAACCCAAGTTTTGTTTTGTTAAAAGAATCAATTTCAGCCTAAATTGCTTCTTTCCAAAAAAGTGCGTCTAGAGAAGAGGTTGCTTCATAAAAATTTCTAGGTTGATCTTGTACTACATAAGTGTAGAAATCATCTCCAAAGGAGGTTTCCTTTCTTTGCCTTTTACTTCTCCATAAACTTTCTACTACATTTTCATTTGAGTTTTGCTCAGAAGAACTTTCAACAACTCTAGGGATACGCTCAGCTTTCAAAGGAAAAATATGTTCAAAAATTCTGCATCTTTAGTTTCAATAATAGTATTTTGACCCAAAACATCACTTTTTAAAACAATAAAACAATAAGCGGTACTTTGCTGAGCATACCCGATAAATAAACAATCAGTTGTTTTAGAACATATTTTCCTCTTTTTAGAGTCAAGTAATAAAACTTTTACAAGACACCCCCACACTTTTAAATAATTAAGACTAAGTGCAAAGCCTTTCCATAATTCATAAGGAGTTTTATTTGTTTTCCTATGGGGTATTTTATTTTGTAGAAAACAGGCAAACAAAATGGCTTCCCCCCATAGATTATCTGGTGCAGCAGAACTAACCAGTATAGCATTCATCATTTCTTTTAATGTTCTATTTCTTCTTTCTGCAACACCATTAGATTCTGGTGAATACGGAGGAGTTACTTCATGAATAATTCCTTCTTTTTTGCAAAAGTCATTTAGTTGTAAAAATTCTCCTCCTCTATCAGATCTAACTTGCTTAATTTTTCTGTTTGATTGATTTTCTACTTCAACTTTATATGAGAGGAATTTTTCAGAAGTCTTATCTTTATTTCTTAGATAATGGAATTTTGTATACCTTGAAAAATCATCGATAAAAGTTACATAATATCTTTTACCACCTCTAGTCTCAGCTTGTTTCAAATCACCTAGATCAGTGTGTATTAAGGATAACAACACGGTTTCTCTTTGAGTAGGAAAATATGATTTTTTTTAGTTTGTTTTGTTTTTGCACACACTTCACATTTATTAAGAATATTATTTTTAATCCCTGATATTAGCCCTAGATTATAAAGCCTTTTTATATAAGATTTACTTATGTGTCCTAATCTAGCATGCCACACATCAAAAGAATCAATATAGAACACAGGCAAGTAAGCAGAAGAAGCATTTCCATTCATTTCAGCAATGTTCAGTACAAACAATCTTTGATTACAATAGCCCTTCCAACAAGAACATTATTCTTTGTTATTACGATCTTGTCAGATCCGAATGACACCTTAACCCCAACTTTCCCTGATAGAGCTACAGAAATCAGATTAGCTCTAACATCAGGCGCGTACATAACTTCATTCAGTGTTAAGGTCTTTCCAGACATGAGTTTCAGGACAGCTTTTCCTTTTCCTAGAACTATCGTGGTTCAGGAATCAGCCAGATAAATATGGTCTTCTCCTTCTTCAAAAGAGGTGAATATGTCCTTATTCGCACAGATGTGCCTGGTAGCACCTGAGTCTGCCACCCATTTCCTCACATTGGAGATCATAAGAGCTTGTGAGACAATAGCAATAATCTCATCATCATCTCCTTCCACCAAATTTATGTTTGGCTTAGGAGGATTTCTACCTTTATGGTTATTGTTTGTACTAGCCCTTTTCCTGCATTGAACTGTGTGGTGACCTGGCTTTCCACACACAAGGCAATCTCCTTTCTTTGGGGTTAGAATCATTGGGCTTGTAATCAAAGTTTTTATTTTAGGTTTAGTGTTATACCTCTTGTCATGTGGCTTTGCTTCTACCAAATTTGCCTTTGTTGCCAACTCCTTTCCTTTAGTTATCTAGATTGCCTTCTAGTTTGTGTCCTCAATAATAATGTGCGTGATTAGGTATGATAGTAAAAGTTGCTTTTGCTTATGCTTCAGTTGTTGCTTATAGTCATTCCATGAGTTTGGTAGCTTCTTGATCAGGACCCCGGCAATGAACTCATCTGGCAAATTTATCTTCTTAGCTCAGAGCTCTTCCAGTAGCTTATGGTATTTGTTGACTTGAAGTTTTATATCCTTGTCTTCATCCATGTCCCATTTGTAAAAGTTCCCAACCACGAACTTTTGCTTTCCAGCATTCTTAGCAGTGTCCTTCACGATCAGTGATTCCCATATTTTATGTGCCTCCTTGTATACACAATAGGCATCGAACAAGTCATTAAATAAAGTGCTAATGAGTGTATGTCGGCAAACCTTGTTGGCATTTGCCCAAGCATTCTTCTGGGCCTAGTCAGCATCAGTGGGGGGTTCAGATTGGGTAAGAGCAGTAGCAACTCCATGCATGTTAAGGATAGTGTACACACATTCCTGCCACCATCTGAAGTACTTTCCATCGAACACATCAATCTTGGAGACATCCGGGAATGGCTTAGGTAGTGGCACTGCAGTGAAGACAGGGGCATGGGCAACATTGACAGTAGGGTTAGTGTTCTCGTAGCAGCATCATTACAGGACTCCATAATAACTCTTAAGATTGTTGAGTAAACTGGAAGTGTATATCAGCTTGGTCCGAGTCATGCCGGTAGACACTGTCTTTAAGAGTTATTCCACCACCATGGGTAAACGTGAATGCGGCACTCCTTAGGATTAAATGAACTCTTCCTGTAGAAAACAGGGGTGATAGAATAGCAGAAAGTAAAAATATAACCCAGCAACACAAAAACACAGAGAGGGAAGAAGAGAAGCATAGAGGAGGAATAGATGCTCGAAAGCTCAAGAGCAGGGTGCAGAACACACTGTCTTGGACCGCTTTATATAGGCCTCAGGGGACCTGACCGTTGGGCACCACCATAAACACAATTAATCCGTTGGTTTCATACGTTACTGCAATAATCTGTAATTATACCTTCAGTTATGAACATTAGGTATGTTTAGGAAATAAATTCCAGACATTACCAGACATTAATCCATGGAAAACAGTTTAATCTCTTAACACCATTTTATAATTTAATTTTGCAAAAATGTTTTATAAAAAGTACCCAGTACTGTTCTAATTCATGCGAAGGGGGGGAATCGCCAGTTTTCAATTGTGTTTCCCTCCGGTAGGCTATTGTCGTGAGCATGAGATCCTCCTTCTCTTCTAGGCTCATTCACTAGTCCAATAATGTATGATAGCATTTATACACTTGTGCTCCATCTCTCTTGTGCAATATGGGACTTCACTTTTGACACACCCACTTGTATACACAACATATATATACACACAGCACATGATGCAGTTATGTAGTCATTTTGTTGATTTTTATTAAAAAAATTGTCAAGATAATTGGAGCTTAAGTTCATTTTTAGCTATGGAGTATTCTGTTATTGGTCGATTTCAAAATTTTTTTGGATGATTAATGAAGACTGAATGGAAACGCATAAGAGTGAACTAATTTGAGTTTTGACAATTTGACTTAGTCTCGTCAATATGAAATTATTTTAAGTATATTTATTGATAAACTAAATTGAAAATATAAAAATAAATTAGAATTTTGTTTTGTCTGCGAGTTATAATTTTTATTTTAAATAATAAATTATTGAGATAATATCTAAAAAAATTAATATTTATCTTTATTTTTTAAAAAGTTATTTATATTTGGAGTTTCCTATTTTGAAAAGAAAAAATCTTTTAAACATATGTTTAAAAAAGGAGTTTTCTAAACTTGTGAGTTAGAATTTTTTATGGGAAAATACGAATTTGTAGCTTATTATTTTTAGACCATCTTATTTTTCCAAAATATTTATATTTGTAGTTCCAAGTTAAACATTTCTCAGTTAGAATTTTTAACTTGATTAAGAAATTGTTGAAATGTTATCTAAATCCACCTCGCCCTCATCAAATTGTAACTTTAATTTTCACACACGCATATATATAAATATATAAAATTTGGGAGATATGTATTTCAGCATAAACATTTCTTTAATTTTTCTTATTTTCTTTATATGTGTATCTTTAAGAATCTTTTTAATAATAATATTAATTGCAATTGATTCAAATAATTTTTCAAAAATGTTTATTATAGTTTAACGATATGTCAGTATATTCAATTTCTCTGATTTTAAAAATAAAAAATTATTAAAAAAGGATGGTTGAATTTTCAAACTTAAAAAAAGAAAATTTCAAGAATTTTTCATATCGCAAACTTCATTCTAAGCCTGTAAAACACTCCACCCTTGCCTAGGGATTTTGATTTTCAAAAGTTTTTTGGGATGTGTATATATCATGCCTAATACACGTACTTGTGTTGGACACAAAAAAATACACATAATTGTGATTTCTGAAATTTATCATTAGATTGGAAAAAATACTAGTGCCAAATATACCCAATGGTGCATGTAGTTATGTAGTCATTGTGCTGGTTGGGGGGAAAAAAAATCATTGTGTTGATTTTTATTAAAACAATTGTGAAGTTCTTGATTGTACTATTTGGGCTAAAACTTATTTTTACTCGTGAAGTATTTTGCTGGAGTATTGGTCACTCAGGTTTTTTGAGTGCGATGAATTAAGGCTAAAGAAGAATGCATATGATGATGACGAAAGCGTAAAGTCTTGACTATTTAACTCTTCAATCTTCGGTCTTCTGAATGTAAAGTTATTTTGAGTATATTTATAGATAAACTAAAATGAAAATATAGAAATAAATTAGATTTTTTTTTAAATTATAATTTTTATTTTAAATAAGAAATTATTGAGATAATATCTAAAAAGAAAAAAATAAAAATTGATAAGTTTTCCATATTGCAAACTTTCCTCCAAACCTATCTGACTCCCCGCCCTTGCTTCTCGAGGATTTCAATTTTCAAAACTTTTGTGTATGCATCATCTTATCTAATTCACATACTTGTGTTTGACCAAAAAAAATGAATGTGAATTTTTGTTTTTATCAGTAAATTGAAAAAAAAAATGCTAAAGCCAAATATATACCACATGGTCATGAATCATCTAGTTATATAGTCATTGTGTTCATTTATATTTTTTTAAAAAAAATTGTTAAGTCTTTGCTTCTACTATTTAAGCTAAAGTTCATCTTTACTCATGAAGTATTTTGTATTTAGTAGTCACTATATTCCTGATTCTGATACTAATTGATGGGTACCTAAGTGGAATGCTGTTGAGCTAGAAGAACCAATCCACTTAAATACCTACTTAAGTATCCCATTCTATTCAATGTGAAACTTGGCACCCATATTACCGAGTACCCATCACACCACAAATAACCACTTTCACTTAAAGAACTAAACACACTTATAGTGTTGCACAACTTCCTCATAACTCACAGCAGTAATGCCCACACAAAAGCAATGAAAATTAACTCAATATGTGATATTCATTTTCTCAAAGTTAGCATCCCACGACAATAGAACAAAAATGAATTAGTCTCATTATTATTCCATATCTCACCAAAACAAAAGAGCCCTGCCAACAAAAATATATCAAATACTTAATTTATAAAAGAACTGTGCGTGAGAAAGAGACAAAATGTTAGCTCTTGAGGGCAAAGTTCCCATAACCGGCTTAGACAATTCATATGCATATTACAAGAATATATAAAACACCAAAGAGACTCAAGTTTTGCCATTACTTACTAATAATAGGAACATAAGCTAATGGGTACATTAAAGATTTTTATCGAGTTCTTCAAGTAATTCAACCAAGCTCGTACTCCTCATGTCTCTTAGAAGTTTGAGCTCTCTTTTTCATCTATTCTACAATAGTATTATTGTGATATTTACAAAATAATAATTAATTTATATAAAGATATCAAAAAAAAAATCATCACCCTATCTATGGTTAAAATTTAAAAAGAAAAACCAACATATAAACGACAATAACTAAGATATGCCTAAGAGTTAATAAATCATATTAAGAACAAATACACAAAACAAGAAGGAACAAAGTCGTGTGAAGCGAGAAAAATAGAAATTGATAACTCATAAAAACAAAGAATTAAAAGAGTGTGCATGATTTGAAATGAACATATTAAATTATAGACATCTATAATATAATCCAACATGTTTACTTAAAAGAAACCAGCATTTGTTAACTATTGCAACAAATTTCATCACAAATTAGTTATATAGTCATTTTATTCATTTTTTTATTTTGAAAAACTTCTTAAGTCTTTGATTCTACAATTAAAACTAAAGTTCACTTTTAGTCATGAAATATTTTGTAGTATTTATCCTGGCTCTGATATCAATTTATCCTAATTCTGATACCAATTGATTAGTACCTGAGTGGGATAGAAATCCCTATCTCAAAAGTTATCTGTTGAAGAGGGAGAATCAACCCACTTAAATACTTATTAAGCATCTCATTCTATATAATGTGGGACTTGGTATCCCATATTAGCAAGGCCCCATCACACCACAAATAACTGCTTACACTTGAAGAACTAAACACGCTCATGATATTGCATAACTTTCTCATAACTCACAGTATTGATGCTCACACAAAATAAATGAAAAATAATTCAATATGGGATATTCATTTTCTCAAAGTTGGCATTACACAACAACAAAACAAAACAAAATCAGTCTCATTATTATTCCATATCTCACCAAAATAAAAGAACATTGCTAGCAAAAATCTATCAAATGCTTAACTTATAAAAGAATTACGCATGAGTAAGAGATGAAATGTCAACTCCCAACAACAAAGCTTCCAAATATTCTTCTTGAAGGGATTCTACTTCATATGGCCTCATCTCCAAAGCTTCCATTCTTGATTCCTCTTTCTTCACCCTAACAAGCAAAACCTAGAACAAGAAGTTCTAATACTAATTAATGGGTATGTAAGTGAGATGGAGAACCCCAAACCAAAAGCTAGCTACTCATTTGGGAGAACCAATCCACTCAAATACTTCATTGAACATCCCATTCTATTCAGTATGAGATTTGGTATCCCATACTATCAAGTCCCTATCACACCACAAATAACCGCTTACACTTGAAGAACCAAATAGGCTCATGATGTTGCACAACATCCTCATAACTCACCGTATTGACGCCCACACAAAAGCAATGAAAATTAACTCAATATGGGATATTCATTTTGTCAAAGTTAGCATCTCACAACAACAGAACAAAAATAAATCAGTCTCGTTATTATTCTATATATTACAAAAACAAAAGAACCATTCTAGCAAAAATCTATCAAATGCTTTACTTGTAAAAGAACTATGCATGAGTAAGAGACAAAATGTCGGCTCTTGAGAGTGAAGCTTCCATAACTTGCTTACACAATTCACAAGCACATTACAGAAGTATATATAATACCAAACAATCTAAAGTTTTGCCATTACTTATCAATGATGGGAACATAAGCTAATGGGTATATCAAAGGTTTTTTATCGAGTTCTTCGAGTAATTCATCAAGTTTTACTGGTTGGATTCTAAAATTCAGATCCTTCAACAAAAACTTTGACATTAGTTTGGGTGCGAGTGTAACATCCAAACTTTTAGGCCTAGAAGTACCAAAAATAGCCTGGATTGAATAGGCTACTAGACCCCTTTTGAGCAGAAGTCCCAAAGATGAGAAAGGAAGACAAAACAGTTTCAGGGACTAAACTGCAAAGTAAAAGTTTTAAGGGACTCAACTGTAATCAAAGTTAGAGGCTCCAATAAAGTCTCGAAGGCCCAGAGAGAGAAAAGAGACTAGATATAGGCCAACGGTTAAGCTAGAAGCCTCAAAGAGAGGATTATATGAAGCTAAGTCTAAGCAGGGACTAAATCGTAAATTCAGAAAATTATGACCAATAGGAGTGAAAATGAGAGAGTACACAAAGAATTCCAAGAAAATCCCAAAAAATGGGAAATAATATTTTAAGGCTCTTCAGTGAAGAGAAAAGACGAAAATACCCCTAGGGCAGCTTAAATGGAATTTATGAGGTTATGACTAGTAAAAAGTATACCATTTGAGGTAATTATTTAAAATGGCAAGAGACCTCAAAAATGTACACAAAAATGAGGTTAAATGATTGAAAGGTTGTAATAATTTATAAAATTAGTCTCGCAACCAAAAGGCTAGTGGAATGGCTTTAATAAATTAAAGAGCCGATTATGCCGATAAATGGACATTTTAGTAAATGAATTTTTATGCAAGGCTTAAAGGAAGCGTTATGGCCTAAGAAAATTCATAGATATTCTCTAGAATTAAAAGAAATTTATGGAGTAGACAGAAGAATTTTCTGAGCTCCGAAAAGCCATAAAGAAAGCCGGAGAAATGTGGATCAAGTAAATTCGGAGGAAACTTAGGAAACAAGTTTGATCCATCAGCTAGGATCTAATCTCCCTTCTCCTCCACCACTTTTATGACACTTGGCATCTTCTAGAAGGATGAGGTAAGCATGATGCAAGAAGATGATGCAATGAGGATGTAAAAGTCAACTTGAAGTTCTAAAATTGCCCTTATCCTTTCTATTAGCCACCAAGGGTATTTTGGTCCATTCCAGTCAAATTTTTGCTATAAATAGGCACTCCCTCCCCTCATATTTCGGCCAAGCAAGGGAACCATAGGGAAAAATCTGCCGCTCTTGCATCTAGAGAGAGAAAGATCTATTTCTAGTGAGAGAAAGTCTACCTAAGTTCAAGCTTCAAGATCAAGGTATGTGGTGGTTGTAGCATTTGATTTGATACCTATTTCGAATTAGTTAATGTTCATATCTGATTCTGAAATTTAGCATGGTTAAAGTAAACTCTGTGAGCTTTAAATCCATGGATAGAACACTTCATTTGGATATGTGTATGATTTATGGTGATGTTTCAAAGTTAGGGTTTGAAATCTGGAAACAGTGTTGAATTTTTGGAAGAGTGTCGAGTTCCGTACAATTCCGGTACTGTTCAGAATAGAATTGGTTCCTAAAACTATTTTTTGTGTAAATTTAACTTAATTATATTTCAGTGAGACTTGGAACCACTCAATTTTGATGTTTCTAGAATTAATTATGAATTTTCAAAGTTGAGCAAAAATTCTGGAGTTTCTGCGTGAACAGTACTCTCAAACCCAAAATTTCCAGATTTAATATTCTTGAATCTAAGGCCATCTAAAGTAGTCCTAATTGACAAGAAATAGATCTTAAGGATGGGAAATAATGAGATTTATGTTAGAAATGATAGAAAGAGAACCCTAAGACTAAGAGAAAGGGTTGAGGTTCAAGAGAGCTAGTCTTGAACTTTATATAATCTAGTGGTCCTAATGGATTGTATGATCAATGTGACTATGTTTAGGACCTTTGGAACATCAAAGGGGATGTTTGGTGATGTTGATTGAATGCCTACATGGTTGGGAAAGTCAAGGGAGTCAAAGAAAAAGTAAGAGGAAAGCTTAAGGTGCAAGGTAGTAAACTTACCTATTGTCATTACTTGATGTTATATGCTTGTGTGTTGCCGTGTGCATGTTATTGAATGTTATTGTGACATGTTTTAGCTGCTGTAATTGCTATTCATGATGAGTAGATTATGTCTCCATAGCCATGCATCAAGAAGTTAGCTTTGAGCATGCTAATATGTCACTAATTAACAAGAGAATAAACAAGTTACATGTAGTGCATTAGCATCCATCTAGCATAATTAATATGGTATTGTTTGCTACTGAGATTCCCCCGAATCTCACCCCTCCCTAATCAACCATATAGGTCAATCATCAATGGGCAATAATGGCATGAGAAGCAAGGAGAAGAAAGTGGAGAATTGTTCATGTCAATGAATGATATTATTATTCATTGTGTAATTCTCTTATTATGTAATTTATGTTATGGATGCATATGATGCCATGTAATTAATTATAATGCTTATGACATGTATGGAAATGTATGAACATGAATGGGAAAGAGTAAGCCCATGTCATGTATGCCAAAGAAATAAAAAGAATTTAAATAAAGAGATGCTAAGAGATAAAACGTAGGTCCTGAAGCAGCGAGTTTGTAGCTCCAGTTTGACCTATCAAACGAATGAGTTAAGTCACGAGATTTGGCAGACTTATAGTACACGTCCCAAGATTTAAAATGAGAGATAGATCATCTCGATTAGATGTGTACACAGGGAGATACAAATTTCCCAAGTTGAAGCACAGAATCTGGAAGTTCCAGATTTTACGAAATGAATAGTAATATTTATTGATTAAACTGTACAAATTGGGCAAAGATAAGTCCAATTGGATATTTTTCCCTTAAATATCATCAAAATATATTTTTATAGAATTTTAGAACACCCAAATACAATTTTTACGGAATTAGTTATGAATTTTTGAAGTTGGACCTGTAATCTGAAACTTAAACAGTGAATAGTAACCCCGAGTAATTATGTTAAAATTTTAAATCCGCGGGCTTGTGCCATAATTTGCTTGAACTGTAATGCTTACTAATGCGCACTCTGAGGGGTTAAAGGTAGGACATTTCAGCGAGCGTATGACTTTCAGAAAAAATTAAAGAAAAAAAAAATGTCTTGCTCGCTCGCCACTTGAGACGCCGCAAAGTGTAAAACAACAGTTCAGGTTTTATGTCAAATGAAAATATCAAAATTAGAATAAGTATTTTGAGATTGTGAAGCCAAATAAAAGTAAAAGAATTAAGATGAAAGTTATTTTGATCTTTTTTTAACATAAAAAATTATTGCAATTAAAATCTAAATGGTTTTCTTTTTCATATAATTAAACACACAGCATTTAGGGTAACTTGCCCATGACAAGTTATTTATTTTGATTATGAAGAATATAGGAGAGTTATTTTTAATTTTTATAATTTTGAAGCTGTACATTTACTAAATTCAAAGGAACATTCAAATGGTGAAATAATCTTAAGGCTTGTTTGTTTCTATTTTTCATTTTTTAGAATAATTTTATAAAATTATTTTCAGAACAAGTTTTGAGAATGGAAAATAAAAAATATTTCTTTTGAATAATTATGGGTAACAATACAATTTTATCCCTAATCTTATTTCTTAAGTGCACTATACTCTAATATTACTATTCTTCTTGGTGTCAGTAAAACATAGAAAAATTAAAAATTAATTTAAATTCTCATCATACCACCCAAAAGACTAAATATCATTTCAATACCTTCAATCGTTAACAAAATAGTTATATACTTATATTTTCTTTCCAACTTTATCTACAATTCTCTTGACAAATTGACATGATAATATTACACTATTAAAATTACTTAACATGCATCAAATAATGTGTAAATTTGCCTTGAAAGTTTTCATTCAAGAGTGCTAAATAGCCAAAAGTTTTTTTTAAGCAAATTCACCACTGGAAGTTTAAAATTATAGCAATATTGTCACTTACCATCAAAAAATAAATTCAAAAATTAAAATAGCAATGTTGATCATTCACATTTTTAAGAGCAATGGGCAATATTGCTATGATCTTAAACTTGTTGGGCAAATTTACTCTAAAAGGTGCTTCTAAATGCTCAATCTTCTTGAGTAAAAACTTTCGAGACAAATTTACACGTTAATCCAATATTCATTCTAGCAAAATATCAAAATAGATTTATGGTAACAAAATATTCCCATCTAAATAATTATCAATAACTTAAAAAATTAAAAAAAAATTGGGCTAATCAAGTTAACTGGGTCACATCGGGTTGAACGAACAGGCCAGATGGCTGATTTTTGGCCATTCTGGTCTAGTTTTTATTCATTGAAAAAATAGATCATTGGTAAAATTACATTACTAAAATTGCAGCTTTACCTGATAATCATTTTTAAAAAATCACATTTGAAAAAAAAATAAAACTTGCTATCCACATAAAAAAAACAAAATTACAAAATTTTATAGTCAAGCTTACAAATAACTATTAATAAATAATTTGTCATTATTATTTGTTAGTATATTTCTTATCATTTGCTATTCGACACTTGTTATTGTGAGTTCACAACTTGTTAATAAACTTTTTGATATAAGGGTATTTTAGTTATTTAACTATATTTGCCAAATATCATATTAGGCACCTCTTTCTTTCCTAAGATTTTGAAGTGCTAGGTATCTGATTTAGAATATCATATTTTTTAACTTCTTTATTTGTCATTTTTTTCAACAAAAAAAAAAGCTATTGTTATTTTCATTCATAAATTTTTTAATGAGAAAAACTTTTCGTTGATAATTCGCAGCAAGATATTCAGTACTTCCACTGCTAAATTATTTGCTTGTGGGGAAGTGTGGCGCGCGGTGGCCGTTTCCAACGAGGACACATGCGGTGCGTACGTGCCCAAGTGGAAAAGAAAGGGTTTCCTCGATTTTCCAAACAGAAACAGAAAAATATCTTTTTCAAATACGTGTTATTACTACTTTTTTTTTAACCGAAATGGTAATATCGGGCCCAATAATAATAACCCTATGATAAAACTCTTATAGAAGCATGCTACGTGGTATAAAAACTAGAAAAAAATTTCAACTAAGGACTATAGTTGGTAATTAATTTTATACAGCCTCAACAAATTCTGAAATTTCACTAAAGGATTCTGAAATTTCATTGAAGGATCCAAGAGACAAACTGAAATTAATTACACAATCCATTTTACCGAAATGCCCTACGAACTGTTGTATGCTAAAAAGGAAGAAGAAAGAGGGAAAAAGGAGAACTCGATGTGTGAGGTAAACTGTTTTTTCCAAAATTTTCGTTCTATTGAGCTGACTTATTGAGCATAGTTGGGTTGTTATAGTTGAATAATCTAGAAATGAGTGTTTAAATGTATGGGTAAGTAAGTAGTGAGGGAGACAAAAATCTGATATAGCTTTTAAGTTTAGAGAGATATTGTTATTTTCTTTTTCTTTCGAGAGAGATTGTTATCTTCTTCTTCTTTGAAGTTAAAAAATATGAGGTGTTAGTGATTTTTGAAAAGTGGGTGAGAATGGGTCAACACTGATTGTAATATATTGTTGAAGGAACTTAGGAAGGGAGAACTGAAAAGAAAATGGGTGAATGTGCTGAAATAGATGAGATGAAAGCTAAATATGCAGAGAAATGGTAATTTTCAGTTTTGAAAATATGTATTCGGATTGTAAATTTGTAAATTAGAGTTGTGCATGAAAATGGCAATTTAATGTTATGAAAACCAGTATTTCTGTTGTAAAACCGCAAATTCCTATTGTTAACATATACTATCTATTATTATTGAAAGTTGATTAAAATTGATAGTTGAATAATGTACAACAATGGATTATAAATGGCTACTGGTGGTGGGAAACAACTATTTTGTAGAAGTATGAGTTGATTAAGTGTTTATCTATAAATGCATTATTTTTAAATTTCAATCTTGCACTCTACTATATCTCTTGTTTGATGATTCTTAATGTTGTGCAATAGGAAGAACTTAGTTTCCTAAGGTCAGACTTGCTGTGGCAGCTGATTACTCGCGCAAGAAATACCCGGTCGGCAGTTGCTGTACAACTACTTGCAAAGATACAAGCACAACTAAGAGAAAATTGAAGAGGGATTTGTCAGCTCAAGATGTCTTTTATATTAGCAAAGGAAGTGTCAACTTTTGTGTATGAGGATTACCCACAATTTCATTTTCAGTGCAATGAACTATATATTATGTGTTTATAACATGTCTAGTAATGATAATATATTTTTTTCCCACAAAGTTCATACTTTGAGTGCAAATATTAACTACTAGAATTAGGAAATTTACACAATAATAGCTAAATTGACAATAGGGGCTCGTGTTTTTGCAAATGGTTTGTTCAAATATAATAGAACCATCACGCTAGAGTCTATCAAATATGTTCACAACTAGGTTTAGACAATTTGCAACAAGCATTGGAAAATTTAGAATAGAAACTCGTGTATTCGCAAGTGGACTTTCATAATTGGCAACAGGAGTTGGGGAATGTGCTAAAATGATTGTGCATTACAACAGAAATTAGGAAATTTGCAAAATCAATACATTAATTAATCACAAAAATAAGTCCATTCACAAAGAGACAAAGTCTTTCATACATTTATAGTGTTACCAGCCAATTTTAGCACAGAACTTGGAATAGCTTGTCATCATGTACCGTCATAAAATATTTCAACTATTAATTTAGTATACAAAAAAGATTACAACCCACCGCCAAATATGCCCGCTTACTCTCATGCACTGTCCAACTGTGACATTTGTCTCAAGTCTTTCTCATTGTTGCAAACATAAACATACCCACTGTTATCGTTGTACTCAATTAATTGTCCTACTTCAATATCATCGATAAGGTCCAAAAATGTTTTCCTATTCAAACTAACTGTATACTTCATTTTATATTGACCACTGCCTGGCCAAACATCATTTGCTACCATGCTTTGTAATTCTTCATATATCATCTCTTCTTTGATCAATCTTTCACTTATAATACTCCCTTCATATACTAATTTTTCTTTTAAGGTCTTCATAAATTCTCCTCCCACATGGAAGATGCAAAATAATTGTTTCCCACTATTAGTAGCCATTTATAATCTATTACTGCACATTATTCCACTATCAATTTTAATTAACTTTCAACAATAATAGATAGTATACGTTAACAACAAGAATTTGCGGTTTTACAATATAAATATTGGTTTTCATAACATTGAATTGTCATTTTCTTGCACAACTTCATTTTGCAAATTTAATACATATTTTCACAACTGTAAGTTACTATTTCTCTACACATTTAGCTTTCATATCAATCATTTCAATACATTCATCCATTTTCCTTTTAGTTCTCCTTCCATAAGTTCTTTCAGCAACATATTATAGTCATTACTCACCCATTCTCACCTCTTTTTCAAAAATCACCAACACCTCATGTTTATTAACTTCAAAGAAGAAGAAGATAACAATCTCTCTCTAAACTTAAAAGCTATATCAGATTTTTGTCTCCCTCGCTACCTACTTACTCATGCATTTAAACACTCATTTCTATATTGTTCAACTATCAGAACCCAATCATGCTCAACAAGTCAACTCTACAGAATGAAAATTTTGGAAAAAACAGTTTACCTTACACATTGAGTTCTCCTTTTTTCCCTCTTCTTCCTTTTTAGCGTATAACAGTTTGTAGGGCATTTTTGTAAAATGGGTTGTGTAATTAATTTCAGTTTGCCACTTGAATCCTTTAGTGAAATTTCATAATCCTTCAGTGAAATTTCAGAATCTTTTGAGGACTGTCTTAAATTAATTGCCAACTACGGTCCTTAGTTGAAATTTTCCTTAAAAACTATACTTACATAAGAGGGGAAAAGAAAAACTAAACTTACCTTCCTTTCCAATTGATTTCAGATCATGTCAAATTGTCAACACTACAACAAGGTTCAATAAAAATATTTATGCTTCATCATTCCAATACTCACTCTATCCGTCTCTTATTATAAGATTCAATATTTTTTCAATGGGTCTATCCTTTTCTATAAGATCTTTTTTGAATTTGTTTGAGCATTTAATGCATGATTATCTATTTTACTCATAATATAATACATTTAATATATTTTCTTTTTTCATTTATCTTACTACTACTCTCTCACATTTATCTATTTATATATAAGTGTATATTTAAAAAAATTGAGATTTTTACATATTAATTACTTTTAACTAATTTTAATTGTTTTTAAAACTATGTAATTTAGTTAAAATGATCTTATAACAAGGGATCAAGGGAATTTTTTATTTTACAATCTTTCCGATTATTTGAAAATCTTGTCTTTTTTTTGTTTTTGCATAAACACTTTGCAAAGCATCAAATATTTCGTAATTAATACTCTTAATTTTTTGAGCGGAATTAACTGTCTCTCAATGATATAATGCCCATTAATAAATTTTGGTCTAAAGGTTGGTGAGGTAGTTAATTATAGTTTTTTACTTTGACCTCCTTACTATAAGGAGAGAATGTTTTAAATGAAGAAGAGAGATGAGATAATTTTTCAATGAACGACATTTACATCAATTTTTTTTATATTAATTATGTTCAGTTCTCTGATCACACATAACTATATGTCATATTTTGAAATATTAACATTTAAAATTTAATAGTATTTAATTATAAATCCACATCAAACAAAAAATGACAAATAATCATGTGTAACTACATAATTTGACATAATAAATATAAGAAACTTGACCTAAGTTTTTTTTCTTTTTCAATCACTTTCTTTAATAAGGGTAAAATAGATAATTTGTATCAATTTGAAACACATTTAGTGACTTAACTAGCATTTATATAGATTAGGATGTGAAATAATGATCCATAAATCAAATGTCGTAAATAGTATTAAATTCAACTGAATTATGAATTTATTGTGGGTATGAATTTATTATCCTCCAATTTTGTTTTGCTCTATAAATTGTCATTCCCACCATTGCTTAGAAAACACACACAAATTAATACTCCTCCGGTCCTTATTATAAGACCCAATTTGACTTTTTATTTGGTCCTAATTATAAGACCCAATCCATTTTGTCTCTTATATTTATGCATTTTTTTCCAAGATAATCCTTCTAATAATGATAGTTTTAGCCAATATACTTAATTAGCAAGGATATTTTAGGAATGACAACACTTATTTATTATAAATAACCAACTTAACTTACTTCCTTAATCTCCTCAAATAAGTCAATTGGGTCTTATAATTAGGACCGGAGGAGTAGAACATAGTGAAACAAATAGAGATTAGAGACCACAATGGCAGACACTGTGATTCTTCGCTCTGCCTTTCTTGTCATCCTGGCTGCAGCGTTTGTGATTCAAGTTGCTTATGTGAGTTCATTTTTCTCTCTTCCTTAATTTTTTTAATGAGTAATCACAGATAACTTCCCTACATTTTATGTTATGTATACATAACTTCCTTGAACATTTAAACTTTATAATAATTTTCTTAAATTCTTATGTTTATGCAAATAACTCCTTTATTAGTAGTTGTTCATTATTTATTGCAGATACATATCTTAAAATAAATGAGTTAATATAATTTTTTATCTCTTAAGTTTGTCTTCATTTTGGTTTTGGTCCCCTAAGTTTTTTTGGTCTAAAATATTGTTCCTATAATTTAATAAAAAAACCAGACCATTTTATCACTTAAGGGATCAAGACTTATGGTTTGAAATTTGAGGGACTAAAATCAAAATAAATACAAATTTGAGGGATCAAAATTTGTATTAACCTATTAAATATTATATATTTGGAAGATAAATGTGAATTAAGTTTTAAATTTAAGATCAAAATAATCTCGTCATTAGATCTTTATATTTAGGATGAAAGGGGTATTTTGAACCTTCACCCTCTTGTTAAGGTTCTAATTTCGTTTCCTTTTATGCATTTGTAGTTTCTCATTTTCATTACCTACCTCTCTTTTGGTGTTGCAAAATTGTGAAATGGTTACTTATGTGATAATTTCTTAACGTTTTGAACTTTACGAAAACATGTTTGGCAAAAGAAAAACTTTACAACAATATAACAATAAATTATATTATTCATATAGTGAATTAAAAAAATTGTAGTTAATGGACAAGTTATTAGTTGAGATAATAAATTATCTTATCCTTATAAGGAAGAGAATTTATGTTCGAATCTCACAAAGTCTGCTTATTAGAAGGGCTTTAATTTTAGGACTTTAACTTTAATGTTTTCGGTTTAACAAAGATTAGTCTTAAGTTTAAAATGATTTAAAGATACTCATAGTTACGCAAAAAAAAAAAAAAACAAAAGAAACTGTGGTTGAATTTTCAAATATTTTTTAAAAATTGACTATGTTTAAAACACTAAATAATTTAATTCTTTTGTTTCTATGATACATATTACCGTTTAAATATGTAATCTAAATTAAATTTTGGTCCACATACATACACTCAGAATTGTTATAATTTTTCTGTACTACATTAATTACTAATTTACTTTTTATTCCTTCCCAAAAATGTTCAGGCCGGGGGAGAAGGATCACTTCGACCCGAACGCAAGTACCCTAAATAATAGAACTTGTTTCATTTTATATTTTAAATTCAAATATTTTTATAAGTGATATAGCGTAATTCCCATCGCATCATCTAACTCAATCCATTTTTTAATTTCTTAATCTTTCCCTTTTCCTAAAGTTATCATATTGAGTAATTTTTTCAGAAAATTAACATGTAAAGACCTATAAATTTATCTCATTTTTTTAGTAAGTAATCGTAATTTTTTCCTTTTTAACTTATCTATCTCATTTGTATCCCAATAATTGAATTTATCATATCCTCCCGACCTATTTTATTTTTTAATTTTATAATTAAATTAAAAAGTTTTGTAGACTAAATTCAAATGTTTTATATTTTGTAAAAGTATATAACGAGATTAATCCCCAAATTTGCAAATATAAACATATGTATTTACATAATCACTCTACCAATAAAAATGATAAATCAATAAATTCAGCATGAAATCATGTTCTTAACGTAAAAGAAGGTTATATTTAAATTAAGTGCAAAACAATAACTTCCTTTTATTTAAAATTAAAAATCGTTTTCAAAAATAAAACAGGCTAATCTACAGATTAACCAGTGGTGGGTTTTGGGTTAAACAAGAAAAACTCAAAATGGAATGACAACCCTTACTTTTTGATGCGTCAATAAATGAGATGTACAACAACCTTATCCGAAGCAGCACTTATTTACAATTGAGAAAACCATAAGGAAAAAAATTATAGAAACTTGATTAAAAATAATATGAAACTATAAATACGGACAAATTAATCTTTTTTCTTCAGTTTTTTTAGCAATAAAGGGGATAATATTTATGTTTTAATTAATTTATTCCAATGATGCTCAATAATTTCAAATTGCATAGAATGTGCCGGGGCATGCGACTATCGGTGTTCAAAGACACAGCACAGAAAGGCATGTTTAACTTTCTGCAACTTGTGTTGTGAGAAATGCCTGTGTGTACCCTCAGGAACATATGGTCACAAGGAGGAGTGTCCTTGCTACAACAACTGGAAGACCAAGGAAGGAACACCCAAGTGCCCCTAATTTTGCAAATATATATAATTATGAAATTTTATGTAATGATGTTATTATTAAGTTGAAATGTTTCTCTTATAATGGCATTTCAGTATCTCTATAATAACGAAGTTTTATTTAGTATTTTTTTGAGTTTTTCTTTTTCTTTTTTGTTTTTTTTTTAATTTCATATAATTGTAATGGTCGATGCACTTGTGCAAAATACGTCTTTTTAGCAACGGCTTCTCTACATTTAAAGTGAGAGACTGAGACGTGAGATCGACGGCAATTTCATAGATAAAGAGCGAGACGGTTTGGTTTTTTTAATCTACACTAGTTGGAAAATTAATGTAAAAGGGGACTTTTATTGGTGTAAAGATTTTGTTTTTAACCGCCATTGTTTTTTTTTTTTTCATGTGATGCTTACTCTTCTTTTTTTTTTTTTGGAGTATATTATTACTTATAGTCCCTAATATAAAAATTAGTTGAAAATTTAATTTAATCATAAATATAAAATCTCAGTCTATTTCGTTTTCAATATTTATGTATTTTGTCTTTAAGTAGTCCCTATAACGATTAGAGAAATTTTTATCAACAATTAATTTCAATACACATAATTAATAAAAATATTTTAAGAACAACTAATTAACATAACTAATTTTTTTAATATTCATAAATTAGTCATGTAGCTTTAATATTAAACACCAAAGGTAGTATTATCCATGCAAAACCAGCCGGTTAATCCAAAAACCAATATGCATTAGTAACGAATGAGAATGCTATTATGTTATGCATATGAAAAGTCTAATGCTTCATATATACTAGCATCTAATATGAAAGAAAACACTTCGGTAAATAAAAGTTAATCCAGTTATTAAGGAATCGGCTCATATCGGTAAACTTACGAGTTCAAATCATTATCACCTTATCGATGTCTAATAAATGACATGCTAATTTCAGAATTGGATGAATTGGACATTACGCATCAGATGTACGCTTTGTCCTATGAAAAATGTATTTGTTTTCATATTTGTCCTCTCCCCAAATTCTCATCTGTTTGCATTAAAATTAAGGAACCGTGTGTGAAAATTAGCATTGTTTTCATCATTGGAGGTTCTCCATAGACTGTTAATTGTATGAGCTTAAGATCCCTACTCATATTGCACTAGACAATTTCCTTCATCTTTATTAATTCATAAAGCTAACTTATTTCATAATTTAATAACGACTTTTCTTCCTTACTTCTCTCTACCTATCTTGGATAAAATACAATCATTATCACACAATATATGAACAGGAGACTAAAGAAAATTGACAGGCAACGTAGTTATAATATAGGTCAAAGGTGGAACACTTGCAACTAAGAAAACTAGTGTACATGAGAATACAAGGTTTAGTATAGCAGCATATAGTACAGGCCTTTTGTGATCTCTTGTAGATTGCATCTGTAGCACAGTTCAACACCACTATGTAACACCATCCGGTCTATTTTTGATGACTTTATTATGTACATTGATGGCAATATAGGTTTTTCTAGGGATAGGACTATTACACCAGACTCGTCTTTTGAGTCATGATGAGATAAGCTACTCCATTAAGACATGCAACCACATAAGCGTGCGCCTACTCTGTAAGTAGCATAGGAATTTCATCCACAGGAGCTGGAAGCTGCAACATGGAAAAGTAAGATTTGTACAAAAATTTAGTAAATATGATCCAGAGTTTGATATGAAGAGGCCGGACAAACAGCATTTAAATAATGATGATGCCAAGACTAAGGAATGAATGAAATGTTCCAAGACAAGTAAGAAGAAACGAGGGAAGTGGAACTGGAAACAGGCTGCACAAAATAAGTTAATAAAACCATGCACCCTCAATAAGTGTACGCATCTAGTTTTTGGCAAACTTGTCTTTCGCAAGACTGCAAATTTGCAAAGGGAATCCCAGGGAAAAAAGATAAGGTAAACTAAGGGATTAAATAGTGGCCATGTGCTTCTATGCTGAAAATAAATAAGGGCAAAGAAATGAAAGGTCAAATCGGAAAGACTTGTTGTTATTGCTGCTGCTGCTGCTGCATGAATGGTTCATATATTATTTCAGCATATAACTTTTCCATCAAATACTACTAATATTTGGCCTCAAGATCAGTGATTCCTGTAACAACAGTTTTGCCAGGCTGCCAGTTCAATGGCCAGATGCCAAAATATAGAAGAATCGATGCAGTGAATGATTAAGACAACTTTCCAGGTTCAGCCGATGAGGGAATGCACTCAAGAGCAGGGCGATAAGCCCATACAAAAGCACCTTATTTGATGTTCCGCAGTCATATCCATTACATTGTTGAATGCCATGCATTTTGCTAAGCGTAAATTTGTCAGTTATTTTCCTTTCTTAACTAAATTGATAAACAAATCATCACAAATCAATGGGATGTATCTTCATACCTGTATATTCTCATGGTAACTTTATTCAGAGGACAGACAAAAAGTTTCAATATGCACAGAGGAAACCATAAATCTCACAAGACTGATCATTCATTAATTGAATGATGGCAAGATGAATAGGTGGGAAAAAATTCTAGACTGTCAACTATTAAGAGTTTAGTCATTTGGTTTAAAAACATGTACAAAAGATAGAATCAATATCTTCCAAACTGGGACATGCGCCTTGACAGATTACAATTCACTTCTTTTCAAGGATTACATGGACGACTTCATCATTTCATCTGTCCTATTTCTACAGCAATTTGGCAAATTTCCACTCAAAATTTGGAACTGATATGGAATTCGAAATCACAATACGCAAAACCTGTCAGGCAACACGTATTGCGATAGTTCAAGTTCAACTTGAGCAACATGAATGACTACAAATCTAATCCATGTGAAGAAGAGACACAGCTACAAATCTAATCCAGCCTTTTCACAAGCTAGCCCATCAATCACAGATCGCAGAACCTTAACTCCATAATGGACTTCCTGTGTCCTAACTTCAACGTCACAAAACATTTAAAAATATGGTAAATTCGAATAAACAAATCAGTGTCCTGTTAATATTAGAAGAGTTGAAACACTGAAAAATATTCAAGACTTCACCCAAATCAAATATTTAACAAAGAAATTGTTCATCTTTACCCCATTACGCAACCATTTTCGTTAAATTAAAATGTAGATAAGAAAACATGGGGAAGTTACGTGGTAATTAAACAAGCATATGACTATTTATATGACGTTATAAACCAGGAAATTTGACTTTGGGCCGGACCTTACGATAGATAGGAAGTTCTCATAAACAATATCCAATTCCTCGCTAGACCTAGTAGAAAATGGTAGAATATACCTAGCAGAGTGCTCCTTACCTCGAAGACCCGTTTCAAGGATCCAAGACGAGAACCCGTGACGGAATCACGGCAAGAATGGATAGTCTTGAACTGATCAATATCGAGCTTCTTGTTAATGAACCCGACCTGGAAATAGATGCTCGCAGACGGCGGCAAATCGACCCTGATCTCGTCGACATCGAGCCACAAGAAAAACCGGCGCACTTGGATGCCTTCTAGGTCGGTGATGGAACCATAGCTGAGCTTGCCCGTGATGGTGGTGTCGTAGTACACCAAGTAATCGAACTCAACATAGCAAGGCTTCTTCAGATGCACTACAAAACTACCATCGGAAGAGAGGGAGTAATCGACGACGGAATCCGGTAAAAGGCCACTTGGGAGGCCAAATATGGGGAGAATTTCGTACACCGTTTGGTTAGAATCGTCGTGAAGATAAAGAGAGAAAGAAGGTGTTATTATGGTGAAGAAGAACAAAGAAATTGTGAGAAGAGTCAAATCGAAAGGGGACTTAGGGTTTACTGCCATGGCTGGAGAGCGGAGCCGACCACAGGGAGAAGACAAGAAACGATGGGGATTATTCATTTATTTGTGTAGACCGCCATTTCGGGACCGAACGTTCTGGAATTTGTTTTCAGCAGCCGATTGGATTTGACTTTTTTGTATTTATAGTTTTCTTTAGTTTTTAACTTATTTTATTTTATGTATTCTTTTCGAAAAATCACAAGAAAGACCCTTGAAATTATAAAATGAGTCCTTAAAATAAGAAAAATTACTGTCAAAAACCGGACCTTAAATATAATACTATTCCTTAATATAAATACTTTTTGTTTGGTCCTAATAAGACCCCAATCCATTTTGTCTATCATATTTATGCATTTTTTTTCAAGATAGTTCTTCTAATAATGATAGTTCTAGCCAATATACTTAATTAGTAAGGATATTTTAGGAATGACAACACTTATTTATTACAAATAACTAACTTAACTCACTTCCTTAATCTCCTCAAATCAACTGGGTCTTATAATTAGGACCGGAGGTAGTAATATATTACAAAAAGACTAAAATACCCCCATTCCTTTTGTTCTTTCTTTCATCCTCATTCTGTTCGTTTCTTTTCTCTTCTCTTCCTTTCCTCTTCAACTATGCCTTCTCTTCTTCCTCTCCTCTCTTCTTCCACTATGCCTCCATTGTCGGACATAAACTTGCTATCATTGATCTCCGACCTCACTTACTCATGTCCTCGTCATTAGTGCCTTAGTTTTCTTTTTTCATTTTAAGATTTCAGATTAGTGGAGCTTCGATTTCACGAAAGGCAAAGGAAGATCCGAAATATCAAATATGCAAAAGTGACGAGCTTCAATGTTAGACTTGGGTCGTTGGTGGTTGTTGGTGCTTCGGTTTGGCCGCTGATGGCTCTATGGTGATCAATGATGTTTCTTGGTTTTCTACTTTTTGATGCTTCTTCTCTGATTTTTGGATTTAAGTTGTAACTCAAGCTGTATTTTTAGTTTAACCTGCGGGTTCAATTTTTGTTCCTCTAACTCAATTCAGCAATGAGCTTATTCCTTATACGCGTCTCATTACTATGCACTCTATGCGTGGGTCCCCCTTGAATTGTCGTCTAGTTTTTAATAGAATGCAGAGGAAGAACTTTTGGACTTTTGGACGTGATTTAGGCATGCTTTGGACTTTTGGATGTGAATTATGTTATCAAGCTTGGTTTTGGTGTTGATCATACAAGTTCATGTCTTATTAATTAAATTTCAGTTTGAAGGATATCACGTTCCTGTGGTTATGAATGTCATATGCCTACTTCCCACCAAAATGCATTACTCTTATCTTCCCCTTATTGCTCTTCAACTTTATTAAGCTAGTTAATTTTTCTCATTCTTATGCTGTGCCTTTTTCTTTTTTGTCAATAGCTTCAAACTCAACTGAAGAATCATCTTGATGAACTTTGGGAAGATAGTGTAGTTGCCAGAAAAAAGGTTTTTAATGGCGGTTATTAAAGGTTTTTCATGGCAGTTTTGGAGGCGCAGTGGATACAGTCAACATTGAAAGGTAAATAAAACATAACAGCTGTGGAAATTCAATTTTCCACGGCGGTTTTTAACAGAACTGTCGTGTTAAATCGTTTTAACAGCAGTTATTATAGTTAAAAACTTAATTTTTTTTGATAATACTGTGTGAATTTCTTTTTACCTCCCTGCAGTTTACAGTTCCAAATAAATCCAGGTAATGCATAATATGTAGAACTATTTCAAGATGACCGTATGAACAAATAATTAACTAGCTAGTTAATATATATACATATAGCGCAGCAAGCATTGAAATGTCTAGGTAAGACAGAAGCCAATCCTAAAGCTACTTCTCCTAACAACAAGTAAAGGTATAATTCAAAGAATAATAACAAGTTAAGTGAATTCTATATGTACAATAGAACTAAGGAATATGTATAGGGGGAAAACTAATAAGAGAAAAAAATCTAACAATGAATTTTTAAGGAATGACCTAACTATTTCAAAATTTCAAAATTCTCTAGCAATATTGTTGACAAAATGTCTCTCATCAAGTTGATTTCATCCATTTGATATGGCGCAGCATTTTGAAATACCTGTAAATAAAAAATAGGAAAACCATATTGAAGGTACCTATACTTTCTTTCAATTTTTAATTTGGTACCTATGTGTTTTTTTCCCTTTAATTAAACATTTAATTTTATCTTTTTAGCAACATTAGCTCTTATAACTTTGTTCTATTGATATTTTTAGTCTCTACATAAGGATTAATGATGTTAATAGAGGAAAAATAAAGATTTAGTTAAGAACAAAAAACACGTAGGTACCAAATTGAAAATGGAAAAAAAGTATAGGTACCTCCAATATGGTTTTCCCTAAAAAATAATGTAGTTAACTTAATAAAAAATGTGAAAAGAATTAAAGAATTACATGTAGTGTAACTTATCTTTACCTCGTCTAATTTCTCAGTTACCCCTGTCTCAATGATGTCATTTATGTAGCAAATGACATAATATCCACATTCAATACTATCTTGTTGACAATGGTACTAACAAAATAAAATATAAAATTAAATATTAGACTTTGATTATAAACATTAACTTTAATTATTGAAAAAGACTTAAAAGTATATATTTAGCTCAAAACAACATACTTTTGGGAGAATCCATATTAGTGGTTGTCTATTTTGCTTCTTTGCCACAATATTGAAACTATAAAAAGCCCTATCAATAATAAAATTTAATGATATTAGAGCATATTTTTATAAACTTCACATGTAATAACTATATAAACATAAACTAATGTGTTGATGATGTCTCTGGTTTCTTCAAATGAACTTCCACAGAGGGAATCAAACCAGTAGACTTTATTATCAAAAGGGGCACAAACAATTAGGGTCCAATGTTAATTGCAAAATATGAACCATGTTAATTATAATCCTATACATACAACTTGTGTATCTCAAATACAATAATATATTTACCCTTCCATGTAAGGTGCAAAATATGTTTGCTTTCTCATCTGAGTCATTGTGGTCATCATGTAGATCGACCTCGCTTCGACAGTATTGACTATTTCCTGCACCCTTTGAGGACATATCAAGCCATATGTTCCTTCAAGTCCTGCTTGCTAACAGACTTGAGTAAAGTGCCTGTTGTTCAAATAAGAAACATTAGGATATGCATAAGTATAACATGAATTAAGAAAATGATATTGTAACTTACAAAATAGCCAGCTGCATGAAGACTATATCCAGTTCCTCAAAGTTGAGGAACTGAATGAGGTCCTTCTTGTCAAGGGTGAAGTCGTATATGACATCCAAACCCACAATCCCCAGCGGTATCTAGAAAGTAATAGGCTTATCCATGTTTGTTACTATGGAATGAAGAACCTCCAAACTGGAATACATAAGCGTAAGATCACCAGGAAGATGTAGGAGTATAGGATCTGATGATGCGCTCTTTGTGGCCTTTTTTATTGTCGCCTTCTTTGTCAATAGCTTTGCAATAAGTCTCTTTGGCCATAAAATGAAATGTCTTTTAGCCTAAGCTAATAGTTGAACCTCATTAGTAGGGTTGGGTACCGGTGTACCACCATGACCACGAAGAATCCTATCCATCGTCAGCCTTACTTGGTCCCTAATAAATTTCATGCAGTGGATTGTTGTGCCTAAGAATGCTCGACCATTAGCGACATGAATAGTTGAATCTTCAAAGTCCACATAAAGAGCACACGACATTCTATCATCTTTGACAGGGTCAGAGTTAGGATCAGGGTCAGACACTATCAAGTGCTGCGTCTAATTATTACTACGCTTCCCACTTTTTATCACAGGTGAACCCTGAAACATAATATGAAATTAGTTAAGGAATATTAAATAAGTTTACATGGATTAAATAAACCTTTACAAGATTTGAAAAGATGTGTGATTATTGCCTGAGAAGGTTCAGACACCTGAGGCATCTGGAATCCGGCCATGCCCATCATCATCATGGCCTGTTGAAACTTGACGTCGAACTCCTCATGTATTTTTTGCATCTTCGCCTTGTGTTGTTCACTGAGTTCAGCTTGAACTCTCCCTGTTTCTTCATGTAATCGCCGGTTTAGCTCCTCTTTAGATACCATGTTAGTAGAGGATGATCCAGTGCTTCTTCGTGAACCAGAGCTAAAAAATTATTTAATACCAATCCCTTTAGAGGCCCCTCTGAATTTACCAGGATGGTTAGTCTTTCCAATAGGAGTGGCTAAGATATCCATTCGTCATTGAGAAACGAATGTAACTTGGGATAATTGCTCCTCAAGTGTATCCTGTAACATTAAAGCAACAAATTCAATTTAAGATAATTGAAAAAGACAATTTGAAGCATAATGTATGAATATTACTTACAATCCTCTCAGCAATGACAGTAGACTCTGGAGTAATGTATTGACTTTTTTTAATCCTCGCCGCCTTTCATTTTTCTTGACGAGAAGGATGCTAATGGGTGGAATATAGCCAGTAGGATCTAAAGCAGGAGCCATATGTTCATTCTTTATCCATTTCTCCATCGTACTTCTTTCTAACCCACCATACCCTGCACGAGACATAGTATGTGGACACAAATTCTGCTCAGATATTTGCTTGTTCTTCTGACTTAATGCCTATGACAATGAAACAGATTTAACAAAGTTAGTTTAGTTAAATAAGTATGAACTGATTAAAAACTAATTTTGAAGAAGTCAAACCTAAAATGCAAGGTCTTCATGTTACTTCACAAAACTCTCCCATGCCTTATCGCTAATGAACTGGTATCGTTCCTTAAGATGCTCACCCTTTCTTTTTCCGTGAATCTAGTGTTTTGTAAGCATGGATTTAAAATCCCTCCACCATGCATCAAGTTGCTTAAACAGACGGTCTCTCATTTGCTTAGTGGCGAGAATATCAAATGTCAGCTGCAATACAATAGCATAGGGTTATAAGTAAATAAGCAATTATAATTGAAACAAATAGAGAAAAGAATTCATAATGTACCAAAATGTCCTCCTAAATGTTTTACTTCAAATCTTTGTCCACCTTCTTCAAGCTAGGAATATCAATCCTAATCTTAATGGATGCGACATAACCCACATAACTAGTAAATTGAGCCCCAGTCTTTCTTACAGGCTTCAAATCATCATCAAACTCCACTATAATCCTCATGGGCTATGTGGTCTCATCATGTAAAGCCAAATACTTCATATGAGTTAGCCATCTACCCTTTCTTTGGCTAGTAGTAAAGGAGCTGTCGTCGCCAGAACTCTGTTGACCGGATCCATCTATTTCTTGTTCAAAGAACAACCAATTAATAAATGTAAGAATAAGAAATAAAACATTAAGTATAGTTAACAAAAAAAATCATATTATGAATAATAATAATAAATATGAAATGAATTTAATAAGAAACATCAAATAATTTATTTAGGATTTACAACGATTATCCTCTCAAATTCCTTCACAATGATATTATTTAATAGCATAGTCATTACCTACCAAATCTAATTCAACTGTTTTAGGTCAAGTAGCTGTGAAAGGCGGGGTGTCATCAAAATTAAACTCTGAGTCACCATCATCTCCACCAACTCCTTGCCTCTTACCTTGAAGCACAATAGACAATTTCTTCTTTGTTAGATTGAGAACATAAAACATTTGTTTCACTAGACTAGCTAAAATAAATGGCTCGTCTCCATATCCAAACCTCTTAAAATCGACTGAAACAAATCCAAATTCTTCATCTACTTGCACAGCATTACTATTAACCCATTTACATTTGAAGACGGGAACTTTAAACTATTAGATTTAAGGTTTTGATGATAACAAATCAAGTAAGTTTGGTTTAGTATGTTGGTCGATGACCTGATCAATCAAAGGTTAATCGATCATGTGTCAGATAAAATGTCTCTGTATAAAAGTAACTTAGCAATAGGATTGATTGATAATTTGCTAGATAAATCAATATTTATGAGTTGATCGATCAATTGATCCATCAAGGTTAACACTATTTAGTTACAAGTTTGCAGAAAATTAACAATCAATTAATCGAAAAATTTAATGTTTGATCAACTGACAGAAAAAGATACACAATTCTGGTAAGCATTTATCGATCACTTGATCAATCAATGAGTTATCGATGAGAACACAGATAAATGGTAAAGTCTTCATACTTACTTTATATTCTGTCTAATTTCTCTTTTATCAATCACTCCTTCGATCAATCTTTAGTTGATCACCTGTTCTAATATTGCTTAGAAACCTACCGTGTCAGAAGCATTAATGGCAAACTGCCATTGTAACACACAACTGGTCTTTCAACGGCTAGAAGCTCTTCAGTTTAATGGTTAATTAGTCTTCTACTACTATAAAAGACATGAATGACATTGAATAAACTATTGAATACGTGAGCTACTGTCTGTTGAAATATTTACTCTTGCATTCAATACTTTGTTTTTTCACTGAGCTTTATGTTTAATATTCATTCACTCTGTTAGAGAGTTTGATACACCTTTTTCTTATTTCCTGAGAGTAACTCAAGAATGTGGACTCTTGAGGGGATTGTAACCTTATGAGTAGTAAGAGGGAGTGATTGAGAAAGTCAATTGTTGTACTGAGGCACCAAGAGCCCGTTTAGTCTTGGGATCATAGTGGAAATCTCAGAGGTGTTTAAGGACTAAATGTAGGTCAAGTGGTTAAAACTAAACCAGCATAAATCCTATGTCTTCGCTCTGCGGTGAAACCCTTCTAACTCATTTTCTCTGTTTTACTTACCTCACTGTTTCATTACGTTGAATTTTTATAACTCACCTAATTCACTTCCTATTGGATAAAGTTGCCACTAACATTTAGCATCAGAACAGGTCTCTTCAGTTAAAGACTTAACTGTTCGAAGAGAGATCCTATGGTAGGTTTTGGAGATAGTGTGCTACTCAAAGGTTGTTCAACATCAAAGCCACCTGGTTTCAATGGAGAAAACTATACCTTTTGGAAGATGAGGATGAAGATCTTCATTAAAGCTATTGAGTATGGATTGTGGGACATGATAAAGCAGGGCAACTATATTCTAATGAAAACGGTAGATGGTCAACAAGTTTGTAAGAGTCCTAGAGAATTTGATGAAGAAGATAGGAGGCTAGTAATGTTGAACGATAAAGCTATCAACATACTGACCTATGGCCTAAGTCAAAAAGAATATTTTCGAGTTTTCAGTTTGGAAATTGCAAAGGAAATGTGGGAGGCACTGAACATTACACACGAAGGAACAACCGTGTGAAACAGAGCAGAATCAACACTCTCACCATAGAATTCGAGTTATTTAGAATAAAAGATGGAGAGAGTATTCAAGACATAGAAATTAGATTCTCACACTTCATCAATCACCTCACCGCATTTGGTAAAAAGTACAGTCAAGAAGATCAAGTAAGGAAAATACTAAGCGGTCTGACGAAGGAATGGGAGCTGAAAGTAATAGCTATTAAGGAAACAAAGGGAGAATCAGTCGGCTCTGTCATGATACTATTCAGAAGCCTAGCAGAGTATGGGAGCAAACAAAAATACAAAAAGGAGATGAACAAGAAAAATCATAAGGGCATCGCTTTCAAAACTCAAGCAAGTGAAGATGACGAGGAAGAGGACCTAGAAGACGATGAAATGGGCCTTATAGTTAGAAGATTCAAGAAGTTCTATAGAAACAAAGCCAAAAGGAGGTTCCAATTAGAATGTAAAGCCTCTACATCTCAAAACGAGCCTAAAAACCCAATCATTTTCTTTGAGTACAAAAAGCCAGGACACGTCAAAGTAGAGTGTCCTCAACTATCTAAGATGAAGGATAGAGAGAAAACGAAAGAAAAGTTCAAAAAGAAGAAGGCCTTTATAATGTCAATATGGGGAGACAGTCCTTCAGAAGAAGAAGAAAGCAATGATAAAGAAACAGCTAGCATATGTCTCATGGATCAAGATGATGAAGATTTAGAGACAGATAAGGTAATCACTTATGAACCCTCTTATGATGAATTACAATCTAAATATAATGCACTACATTTAGAATTAGTAAAAATTGCAAAGGAGTTCGTAAGCTCCAAGAAAAAGATAAAACTTCTAGAGGAACACAAGCAAAGCAAATAGACACCGTAATAGAAAGAAAGCTGATAAGCTCACAAAAACCTTAAAGAAATTCACTAGGGGTAGTGAAATGCTCAAAGTGATTCCGGTAGCCTAACAGTGCTCGATGGATAAAACAGGAATAGGATATGATCCTACTCAAGATAAGAGGAAAGACATTTTTTAGAAATGCTGTTCATTCTTCTAATCCCTTTGCATTATGTTCTTATTGTAACTATAAAGGTCATACAATCTCTTCTTGTCATCACAAGAAGAAAGGAACTTACGGGACATTAAAATGAGTACCCAAAGATACTTATATACCTAGGACAAACCATACTAACCAAAAAGGACCCAAGAAGGTATGGGTATCTAAAATGTGATTATTCTGTTGCAGGTATGTCTTAAAGCATCCAAGACAAACAAGTGGTACATTGACAGTGGATGCTCTAGACACATGATGGGTGACACTGAGAAGTTCTCGTCACTCAAACCAAAAAAAGGAGGCCAAGTGATCTTCAGTGGAAACCAATGCGGGAGAATAGCTAAAAGTGGAGTAATAGAAAGTGACAAAGGAATGAAAGTTGAAGATGTCTACTATGAGAAGGTCTATGTCATAATCTACTTAGTGTTAGCTAGAGTACTGACAAAAACAATTGGGTGCTCTTTAATTCAGAGGAATGTCAAGTAATAAGCAAAGATGATTTGCCACTGAAAAAGGAAGAATTGAATGTAAAGCTGAGAGCTCCAAGGGACAGTAACTGTTATACTATTCAAATCGATTCAAAACTTTTTGAAAACTATTTTGTTACCAAAAATGAGGAAAGTTGGCTTTGGTATAAACGTCTTGCTCACGTTAATGTGAATCAACTTTCAAAATTAACAAAAAGAGACTTCGTTATTGGTTTACCTAAATTCAACTTAAACATGATATTGTTACGATGCTTATAAAAAAGATAAACAAACAAAGTCTTCGTTTAAATCAACGAAGATAGTCTCAACTGAAAGACCACTCTAAGTGCTTCATATGGATTTGGTTGGTCCATTAAGAGTCCAAAGTTTTGGTGGAAACTTATATACTCTTGTAATAGTTGACAACTATTCAAGATTCATTTGGATCTATTTCTTTCCTCTAAAGATGAGACATTTAGTGCATTCATCATTTTTGCTAAAAAGGTCTAAAATGAGAAAGGTATTTCTATTGTGTAAATTAGGACTGATCATAGAGGAGAGTTTGAAAACAATAAATTAGCAGATTACTGTGAGGAGTATGGGATTGACCACAATTTTTTAGCACTAAAAACTCCTCAACAGAATAGAGTTGTGGAAAGAAAGAACAGAGTGCTCACAGAAATGGCAAGAGTAGTACTAAATGAAAAAGGGATTTCTCAAGTATTTTGGGCTAAAGCAATGAGCACAGCTTGCTATATCTCAAACAGAGCTTACATTAGGACATTGCTTGAGAAAACTCCATATGAGATGTATAAAAGAAGGAAGCCTAACCTAGCTCATCAAAAGATCTTTGGAAGCAAGTGCTACATTCACAATAACAACAAATAAAATCTCGATAAATTCTATTCTAAAGCTAATGAAGGTTTATTTTTTGGTTACTCTAACCATAGTAAAGCCTATAGAGTTTTCAACAAGCACATTTTTACTATTGAAGAATCAATGCATGTTGTGTTTGCTGAAACTGAGTCAATTTCAAAACCTCTAGATGATAATGTTGAGATTGTTCAAAGTTTTGAAAAACTAAATTTGAACAAATCTTCAAACAAAGTACCTTCAGAAGAGATTTTAGAAAATAAGGATGATTTAAATGAATCTCTTTCTCAAGAAAATTTAGAACAACTTAAAGCTTGAAGGCATAATAGAAACCATCCTCTGGAATAAATCATTGGTGAAGTCAATAAAGGGGTCAAAATCTAGAGACAAGTGTTCAATGAAGTACGTTTCTCTGTATTTATTTCACACATTGAACTGACCAGTATTGACGAGGCTTTATCTGATGAATTCTGGATAGTAGCAATGCAAGAAGAGCTGAACCAACTTGAGAGGAATCAAGTTTGGGAATTGGTACCCAGACCTAATCACCATCCAGTCATAGGCACCAAATGGGTATTAAAAAATAAGCTCGATGAATCTACACAAATTGTCAAGAACAAAACTAGATTAGTAGCTAAGGGCTATAATTAGGAAGAAGGCATTGATTATGAGGAAACATATGCTCCAGTAGCTAGATTAGAAGCCATACGAGTACTCTTAGCCTTTGCTTGCATAAAAGATTTTAAATTATATTAAATGGATGTTAATAGTGCATTTTTGAATGGTTATATTTTAGAAGAAGCTTTCATCAAGCAATCTCTTGGTTTTGAAGATCCTAATTTTCCTAATCACGTTTAGAAACTGAAAAAGACCTTGTATGGTTTAAAACAAGCTCCCAGAGCTTGGTACGAACGACTTAGCAATTTTCTGATAGAAAAAGGTTTTGAAAGAGTCAAAGTGGATGCTACACTTTTTATTAAAAGAAGTAGAAATGAACCATTAATTGTTCAAATTTATGTGGATAATATTATATTCAGAGCTACTAATGAGGATCTTTGCCAAAAATTTACTAAGTTAATGTAGGGGGAATTTGAAATGTTAATGATAGGAGAATTGAACTTCTTCTTGGGATTATGATAGAACCCTATCTTTATATGGTTTTCTCAAGTATTTTCTAATGTTTTGCAACACTTTTACCCTCATTATGCATGTATTTATAGCTTTTTTATTACATTGGTTCATGCATTGCATTTTGCTATTTAAGGGGTAAAAAGGGTCAATTCTCCTTCCTTAATTATAATTGCCTTGATATGTAATTTGTTAGTCTTTACAAAACTCTCTTGTTGTGATTTTCAGGCAATTAGAAAAGGACCTAAGACCCAAGATAAAGCATTGATAGAGCCACAATGTTACAAGGACCAAAACACAAGAGTTTGGAGCATTCTACCTCCCCAGATCGCGGCATGGATTGCTGAGTTCATGACCCAGATGCCTTTTTAATAAAATTACGTGCTGTCTGTCTTCCCAGGTCGTGACATGAAACTTCTAAGGTTAGGACCTAGGTCCTCTAAGTCGCAACCTGACACTCCTAAGGTCACGACCTGAGTGCGTTAATTGAAGCTGTGCGTTTTGAAATAGGTTTCTGAGCTTCTGCACCTAAAGGGGGTAGCCACCATGAACAGATACTCTCCCATTCTGTATATTTGCATAGGGTTGAGCCACCATCATTTCCTCTCAAGTCTCTATTAATCCTACACTCAAAACCTCCATTTTTCTTCACCTCTTCATCATTTTCTGCATTTCTAAACTGATTAAACCACTTCAACTACCTTCTTCTCTATTTTTCCAACCCCATTTTTAGCATCGCCATGGCTGTTCATTCCTAGAGTGATTGCAATCGGTTTGAAGATATAAGAGGCTAAAATCCTTAGCCTTTTGGTGATGGAAGACAAAACTTGAGCTCAAGGACCTAATAGGGAGTTATCGGTATGAAGTTGTGTTTGATTCTGTGTTAGAGATTTCTAATTTAGGGATTTCTGCATCTGTTTCAAACTTAATTTATGATTGTAAATCTTATATTTAGACTATTGAATATATTTGGATTGGATGCTGTTAATGTTGGATCATTTATATAAATATATCAGTTTTGAATCCTTTTGTTCATTTAATTATCAGTGATCATTAGGTGTGATTAATCTGTGTCCTTGGTATTCAATGATTATCAATTGACTTTCTGAGGACATTTGCATTATCCGTTCATCTACATTCTAAGTGGTTTTTAACAATGTTTTAAGAGATGTTAATTGACTTCGATTAAAGTGAGTTTTCATTAATTAAGATATTAGACTCGAGTGATTACTTAGGGTTTTTTTAGACTTAGAGACTTTCTAAAACTCCCAATCATTTTAAAGAGCAGTGATAGTTGAGTTTTCATCATCGAGAGACTGTTTTACCATAATTTCCTTTTAATCCAAAGCATTTCTTCATTCAATTAAAATACCAAAAAATTTTAATTCTTTACATTTTACATTCATTGTACCACCCTTACACAGTTGAAAACCCCTTTGTTTTTTTTTCCTTTACCCAAATCATCATGTTTTTTATTACCAATTTAGACTAGATTGTTTTCCAATAAAGCGCTTTTCGAGAAGAATGATTGGTTGCATCTTATACTACACTATCTGGTGCAATCACAATTTTGATGACCCAAAAGACAACATTCTAGTCTAATTAGATTACAAATCAAACAAAATAAAAATGGAACATTCATATCCCAAACAAAACATCTCAAGGAGTTACTGAAGAAATATGGCTTGGAAAATGAAAAAACATAAAAACTCCTATGAGCTCAACCATCTCACTAGACACAGATGAGAAGGGCAAAGACGTGAATCTAACTAAGTATAAAAGAATCATTGGATCACTATTCTATCTCACAGAAACCAGACTAGACATTCAATTTAGTGTGAGAATTTGTGCAAGATATCAATCAGCTCTTAAGGAATCACACAAAGAAGCCATCAAGAGAATCCTCAGATATCTTATCAGAACACCAAATCTGGGAATCTAGTATCTAAAGAAAGGAACAGAATATCTAGTGGGATACTCAGATGCTGAACATGGGGGCTATAAAACGGATAGAAAAAGTACTAGTGGACAATGTCAATTTCTAGGAGGATGCCTTGTCTCGTGGTTGAGCAAAAAGCAGAATACTGTGGTAACATACTCTACAGAATCAGAATATGTTGCCACTACTAGTTGTTGTGCCCAGATTCTATGGCTAAAGCAACAACTACAAGATTTGGGAATAAACTTGAGGGAGATACCAATCCTATGTGACAATACACGCATAATGAGCTTGTCTAAGAATCTAGTTCATCATGCTCGAACCAAGCATATTAATGTTCGACACCACTTCATTCAGGACCATATTCAAAGAAAGATGTGAAAATAGAATTCATTCCTATTGAATATCAGATAGTAGACAAATTCACAAAGCCCCTCGATCAACAGAAATTTACTTACTTCAGAAGAGAATTGGGAATGGTAAATCCCAACGAGTTGTAAGAAATCTCACATTACTCCTTTAAGCATTTAGATTTAAAGTTTTGTTGATTTAAAGAGTAATTGAAGCATCGGAGTGGATAGGAAATTGTTTTGTAGGAAACTCTGTTTAGGCATCAAAAAACAGAGGTAAACAGAGTATGGAATGATTGATGAAGACATCAATAATTATCTTTGAAGATGGCCTGAATTATCGAGCACCTAATCGATAAATAAGGCATATGGAGTAGACCAGAAAAGATGGAAGGAGCATTATCACTAAGTTGATCGATCACACAATTATCAATCAAAATATCAATCAACAGTAACAAAGAATCTCAGTCAAATCAATCAGATGGGTAAGAATTATCGATAAGCTGATCGATGAGTTGTTAATTGATCAAATGATCGATAAACCAGACCACGTATAAGCCTTTCACTTAATATTTATCGATAATGTGATCGATTATTTATTGTTCGATAAGTTTATCGATAATTGCATTCAGTGTTCTTAATTGTTCTTCTTATTTATCAAACATGTGATAGATCATGTATTGATCGATAACTTGATTGATCACTTTTGTGTTTATAACGTTCAGAATTTGAAAAACCCCGTCAGTCTCAGAATCCTAACTCAATCAACGTTACCCCCTGTTTTCATGTAACGGTCAAAAATTCACTGGTCCATTAAATTTCTCACTCTCTTTCACTCGAAATCACTCCTTCAGCCCTCTCGTTCACTGCCAAACCTCTCAAACCCATAAACCACCGAACATTCTCTCGAATTTCTTCTATACGATAAGAAATGGCAAGAGTCAAGCTGTAAAACCATTAACCTCAAAACATTATAAACTCGTCATAAAATCACTACTATGATAGAAAAGGAAAGCTGTTACAACAAACTACCATAGTAGAAAGAAATTTACATAATTTTTGAAATTAACATTTAAACTCGGTTCAAACTCAAACTCCATTGCATGCAACTAAAATCATTCATTTACATCAACTGGGCCTCCGAGCCTCCGGCCTAGGTAACAAAAGACATCACATCAGCTCATCCAAATGGTTTCCAACAAAATAAATCAGAGTTTCATAAGACACTAGAAATGGCCTCTGACCAACCAAAATAAGGAGATAACATTCCCTCCAGTTTACAATAAGGCCGGGTAATCAAAATATTTCAAAAGGGGTCCTAAATGTGGCAATATATACTAGCCATACATATACAAGGGCTAAAGGCCTAAAGCTAACCAAGCTCAAGCCTCTGCGTCTCTTCCCGATGGCACATGCCTAGAGTCTTTACCTGAAAACATTGTAAACCACGGGGTGAGACAAACGTCCCAATAACCAATCTTTCCAATTCAAGGTACTACTAAAGAAGTGCTCGTGAGGTGTCAAGTGGGGCAGTTCACAAGTAATATGATAAATGATAGCCACAACAAGTCATGCAAGTGCAATGATGTAATCCCATCAACCATATCCCTCACTTGGGGGGATTTTCAAAAGCCGAACCCGGCCTATCCCTCACTATGGGGGGACGTAAAGAGCCAACCATCATGCATTAATGGAGGCCTTACCACGTGGTAGTAACAATCAAATCTCTCACCAATTCCCAATTCATGCATCATTCTCAAACCGTAATCAAAGAGTAAATAATCATTTCACAATTAACTTCTTTCAGTAGCCTATCTTTCACAAGTTCCAAATTCATTCAATATCAATTAAAACCCCACAAGACAATTTTTTCTTTTTAATATACAACATACACTTTGAACACAGTTGTTACTTGGAGCACAAAACATAAATTCACTCACAATACCATAAAAGCATGTACAAAGGATTGGAAAGTGGTTACCTCTCGCCTGAGCAAAGAATAACAAACCACCACGATGCCCCGTGTACCAAAGACTCACAACCGGTCTACACAAGCACACAAACATACAACCACCATGTATTAACTTTCAAACTAATAATGTGGCCAAAACAACACTTGGGGACACAAAATTCCTAGCTCCAACTGAAACTCTACCCAACTAAAAAGGGTATAACCATCAAGGCAACACTCCAAGGTCATAAAAATCCATTACAACCTTAATTCCTTTCCAAACATCAATTAAAATTCATAACCTCAAGGACCCACTATAGGAATTCAACACCCAAACATCGCATTTGAATAATTGAAGTCTTAACAACATTCTAAACTGATTAAACATCCAATTTAACCCTCCTTAACATAACCCAAATCACAAAACTCAAAATCAACCTCCACATTATCATCCTCAATCACAAACCTCCCAATCTCATAAACCCTAACTCCAAAAGCTCCAAGTTCTTCAAATCCAAGAAAACTACACTGATTAAATACTTAGACTAACCCAAAGAAATCGATTAAACTCAAAACAATCGGTCAAAAACCTTAATTCCATAACAACCTAGAAAACTCTAGGGTTTCACCATAAATCCTCAGAAATTCCAAGAAAGAAAGTAGATTAGAGGTTAAAATCACTTACTTGAGGTAATGGATCCTTAGAAATGCCCCCTCCAAGCCAAAAATTTGAAACCCTAGCAGAGCCTCTCTCTATTCCTTCAAATTTTCTAATTTTCGCACATCTGACCCCTCCAGTGACTATATAGGTTCGACCCCTTTCGCCGCGGCGAACCCATAACTTCGCCGCGGTGAACTAATCCCGAAAGGGATTACTCGCTTGAAAACCTGACTTCGCCACGGCGAACTTCAATCTTCACCGTGGCGAAAGCTTCCGGAGAGGAAACTCTCGCTCGCCCAGAAAACCTTCGCCATAGCATGCCCTAACTTCGCCGTGGCGAGACCTTCCCGAGAGGTAAACCTCGCTCACTTGAACAACTTCGTCGCAGCGTTACTCTGATTTTGCCGTGACCAAACCTTCCTGAAAAGACACTCCCCCCTGGAACTCCTGGTTTGCCGCAGTGAAGTTTTACTTCGCTGCGGCGAACATACCCTGAGAGGGGTCTGTTCACCTATTCCTCCAACATACCTCAATTCCAACCCGAACACCAAGATCGACATTAAATCACTAATCTATCCTCAAAATCAACCAAAAAGAGGCTATTAAAACCTGACAAAACTCAGGATGTTACATAAGCAAGCGACTCACTGAGAAGAAAGCACCAAGAAACAAACACTGTCCAAGGAAATAACTCAGGCAACTTCTAAGAAGCAGTATAGACCTAAAGCGAAACAAGATTCTTTAAAGAAGAGAGGGGTGCTCAAAATTAGAGAAAGCCGAGTTGAAAGTACTGAGCAACCATAGAGAAGATCACCTCAAGCAAAGTCAAAATTGCTAGTAGTAACTGAGGAATCAGAGACCGAGTCTGATGAGAAGGTCTCAGTTCAGAAAGCTATGGACACGATATTGAACATTCCATTTGTCACATCCAGTACTATGGTACTTAGAAATAAGAAATATTCTGAAATGATTAAGAGCCAAAAAATGCTAAGGAGGAATAGAAGAATTTTGGTGGAAAATAATTATTATGATTTTCCAAGCCAATTATAGAAATTTGACTAATTAAGGAAAATTGGTCAAATATAATTATGGAATAATATTTTCAAAGAGAATAAAATTCTAAGAAAATTCCTATGATATGCTAAGGAATTCCAAGAGATTATGGAATTAAATAAAGACCCTTAAGTATCCAATATTTTTTCTAATACCTTTGAAAAGTGGAAAAACCCTAAAGAGAAGGAAATTAGTTTTTTTATTTAATTATTGGGAAATTAATTTTGAGACAAAGGGGGCAATTTGGGAAGATAAAAATAAGGAGAATAAATTAGGGATCTGACAGAAAATAATTACAGAAGTTAAAATACTGGAATTATAGAAAAGAAGTTAAACCCGGAGTCAAAGTGCACCGATAAAGCAAGACTAAAGTCTTGCAATTCAAATGGTTCACAATTAGCCATGTGTCAAGCCCCTAATGGAGAGGATTTGAACTTGCCAAGTATCATTCCTCAAATAGAGAGAATTTTGACTTTTGGTAATCAATTTCATTTGGATTTAGTTAATTATGAAAGAGAAAGTAAGATTAAAAAGAGTAATGACACTTGGAATTTCATTTATGATGGTGGTTGGGATATTTTGGCTCATTAAACAAGCTCATCTCCCCCTAATTTCAGATGTTAAGTTTGGCCAAGAGGGAACCAAGAGAGAAAAGAGAGAGTTCAAAGAGAAACAAGGGGAAAAGCTACCAACTTGATCATACAACCAAGGATTCAAGGTTAGTTCTTGGTTCTAAATGGATCTTTGCCTTGTTTTCTTTCTTTGTATGGTTGAAAATTTATGTTTCTCCTCTTATTTGGGTGCTGGACGAACTGATTATCTTGTGGGAAAAGAAGTTTTGTTGATCACACTTGCTAGAACACTTCAAAACATGTTAGTTCCTAGTGGTTGCAAGTGGTTATAGGTTGTTCTTGAAGTATTTTCTTGGTTGTTTCTCTTGAGGTTCATTTCGGCCAAGGTAGCAAATGGACCCTAAGATTAGTTTTTCAATGTTTTAATGCTTCCATTGTGCTCAAAATGAAAAATGGTGTAGGATAAACCTAAAGAACAAGTGTTGGAAGCATTAAAAATCAAAGTTGTAATTTTTGGTTAAAGAACCCCTTTGGCTCGGTCAAGAGAGAACTGAAAGGAGAAATTTTATTTTCTCAAATCTAAGCACATATTTGGAATCTACATGAAAAATTATGTGGGAATAAGTCAAGAAGTAATTTTAGGGTTTATGGAAAACAAAGGTCATAAATGAAAGAACAAAGGTAGAAGCTTTAAGGAGAAAAAGTTATGTTTAAGTTGTGTTCTTGCTTTTACCTGGTTTGGTTAATGATTCTTGCTACCCTTTTGGTGGATTGCCATGCTAGGGTTTGACATTTGTGAAGGAAAAGAAGAGAAACAAAGAAAACTCAAGCTTTTGGAGCAAGGTAGCAAGTTGAACCTAACTACTAACATTAGCTTGGCATTGTTGATTATTGCATGATTAATTGCTATTATGTGGATAAACTTTCTTGATTGTGATGTGGCTGCTCTTTGCACTTTCTTGCTTTGGCCTTTTCATGATTGAGTTTGCCAAATGATAAGCATGCTAGTTCACTAATAGTAGTTAATGTAGTTATGCATAATGATGATGCTTGTTGATGATATAGTTGGTTAATTTGCTATTAGGATTTCAATGAAATCTCATTCCCCAAATGCAATCTAAAATTTTAGGACCTGAAATATCCAAGGGCAAGCTACAGATTGAAGGTGAAATTATGGTATCATACCATAAAAATTCGTGGACTTTTGGGTTATGTAAATATTATGCTGGGCAGTGCTGTAAATTCACTGACACTACCACATTTAAGCAACATTTTGATTAAGTTCCTGAATACGTTTAATTTCAAAATTTGGCATGTTTGTAGATCACACTCTGAGCTTCATTTTGATAGCTAACATGTTAAAAATGGTGAACTACACAATTTTTAATGATTTTTCAAAGTTAAGGTTCAGAATTTGGAAAAAGGGTTTTTGCCTAATAGATAGAGGTGACTTTCACAAAAACCTGATACTTTTTCCAATATAATTGGTTCACAAGACTATTTTTCCCTGAAAGAGATCTTAAAGAGATTTTTATATAATTTTGAACCACTCCATTGCAATTTTTCTAGATTAAGTTATGAATTTTTTAAGTTGAGCCAGAAAACTGAATTTTTACTTAATGAACAGTAAAAATCCGAAAATTAGCGTTTTTGAGATAAAATTGAGCCCAAGACCATCTAATGTGGTCTACAATGGTTTTAACTGAACCTTAAGACGATATGATAGTAAGGTGTAACACCAATACCTAAGCAACCGAGACACAAGAAACAAAGAACAAGTGAAGAAGTGTCTCAACCAGCTCAAGGTATTCCCTCTGAACCATCTGAGTTTCTAATTGGGAATCTGGATAAGGATGTGAACTTGACCAAGTTTAAGTCAGATTTTGCCACTTGAAAGTTGTGTCCAGTGGTTTCTGTGAATTTAGAGAGCCTGAAAACCAATGAGAAAATTCTTCTGGATTTAAGTAACCCCCTAAAGTATATTATGCCAATTGATTAAGCATTGGTAGGGAATACTGTCCTGAAGTAGTAAAAAGATTCTATTGCAATGTGGAATCAATTGAAGAGTTTGTTGATCAAGACAATCTGATAAATGAGTATCTCAAAACCAAACTCAGAGGAAGATCATTTATTCTTACTCCTGTCAATTGAATGAATTACTGGGGACACAAGACTATGTGAGGGGAGGAGAAATGAATGATATTAAGGCCTATAAGATCCTCATGCAGAGTGATAATTATCCTGGTGAGTTAAGTTTTCCTCCTAAGCAGATGTGTGATTATTACAGAATAATCCATTACATCTACTCAAAGAGCATGATCATCAAATCTGGAAGTTTCTCCCACCTCAATCAAGATGATTATCTGCTGTTGGCCTGAATAATCAGTGGAGAAAAGATCAACATAAGAGCCCTGATTTACAGTGAAACGAAGGACTTTGTTCTCAACAAGTCCAAGTTTACTCCTATCCCATATCCTCAGTTGGCTACCTATTTACTTCAAGTGCATAATATTGTACCTCTTAAGCCTAGAGAAGTCAAAGTGAAGTCCCTACTTTTGGCATCAATTAGCTAAATAAGATTAAGATCTTTGTGCCCCTTTGACCCTCACAAAAACTAGCATGCAAAGAAAAAGGGAAACAGCTAGTTGCTAGCACCTCCACACCCCAGGATGAAGCAGAATCCACTGTAACTCCCTCTCACACCTTTAGACCATCTTTCATGGAGAGATCAATCAAGGAAATGTTCCAGATAGAACTCTAAGATTTTGAGAGGAGAATTTATGCTATAGCCAAGGACTATAGGCAGATATCTGACAAGAAGTTTGAGGGCCTTTACACTGTATTAGACTTACATCGACAGGCCATGGCAGTCTTTGAAAGGGAGGTCTCGCAGAGGTTTGATTCTGTGAGGGGATGGTTTCCTCTCTCTGTAATAATTTCTCTGTACCTAGTACCTTTTTCAGCTTTGAAGATCTTCTATCTCATCCACCCTCTCCTTCTTACCCTGATCTTGAACCACCTTCTTCACGTATCTCTACCTCTCCCACATCTACTCCACCTTCTGCCCCTTCCATATTCTCTCCTACTCCTCTTCCTACCACCTTAGCCATTATCCAAATTCCTCAACCTACTCCTTCTTTTGCTCTTCCACCTATTTCTCAGGCTCTTTCTCTAATTTCTCAACTTCCCCCTCTCCCTCTTCCCATTACCTTGCCTACTGACTCTTCTCCTTGCCAATCCTCTGATGCTGACAAAAAGAGCAAGAAGAAATCTGCTTAGTCCTTTTACATTTTATACAGTGATTGAATGTTATCAGTTGCACATTTATGCTAAATTCTGACTGTTTCATGTTTACTAATGAATACTGTTATTTGTCATAAGTTTTTGCTAAGTTCTGGATCTAATTTAAATTTTTATCTAATGAAATGTGATTAATCTTACACCTATGTTTTGTCATCATCAAAAAGAGGAAGAATGTTAGATTTAAAGTTTTGATGATAACAAATCAAGTAAATTCTGGTTTAGTATGTTGATCGATGACCTGATCAATCAAAGGTTAATTGATCATGTGTCAGATAAAATGTCTCTGTATAAAAGTAACGTAGCACTAAGATTGATCGATAACTTGCTAGATAAATCAATATTTATGAGTTGATCGATCAATTTATCGATCAAAGTTAACACTGTTTAGTCTACAAGTTTACAAAAAATTATCAATCAATTAATCAATAATTTAATGTTTGATCAATTGACAGAAAAAGATACACAATTCTGGTAAGCATTTATCGATCACCTAATTGATCAATGAGTTATTGATGAGAACACATATAAATGGTAAAGTCTTCATACTTACTTTATAGGGTTAAAGTGCAATTTTAACAATAAAGTTTACTCTAAGGGACATTGGGCACCATAATGTTTATTTGAGTGCAAAAATATACATGAAGTTGTCAAAAGGGGGTATTTAGCACCAGGCCGTTAACATCTGTTAGTTTACCATCAAAAGGGCCCACGAAATCAGTTTTAATGTGCATTTTTAACAATAAAGTTTACATGAAGGGGCATTATGTACCATGAAGTTTACTTGGGTGCAAAAATATACATGAACTTTCTAAGAGGAAAAAAATAACAAAATTCTTCAACTCCCATAAACGTCTATTAATTTTATTCTTTTGGATCTCACCAAATGTTATATTTTCTCTCTATCAATTTCCACTTCTAAGTCGATCCATCTTTCTCTTATCATAGTTAACACGCACACTCTCTTTGTCATGTCGTTTTCTCTGCCTCCAAGCCTTTTATATGTATTAACACAAAACAAAGCCTTTCCTTTTTAGGATATGAGGTTCATTGCATGTACCCAGGTACTACCTCTAGTCCTTAATATAAGACACAATAGACTAATTTGAGGAAATTAAAAAATTAAATAAATTACTTTAAAGTATTATATTTATCGTTTTTCTCTAAATTAATTTGCTTGGCTTATAAACTAATACATAATTAAATAATGCCTATAAATTTTTTTATAGATCATGTGCTTTATGCTATATTTTTGCAATTGTTTTACTTTAATTTTTTTTTAATTTGTCCATTATACTAAGGAGAAGAGGAAGTAGGAATGAGTAGAGAGAAAAATTGATATTTAGTGGGACCCAATAAAATAAAATTAATGGATGTTTATGGGAGTTGGAGCATTTTGTTTTTGTTTTTCCTTTTAGAAAGGTCATATATATTTTTACACCCAAGTAGACTTTATGGTGCCTAATGCCCTTTGATGTAAACTTTGATGTTAAAAATGCACCTTAAAACTAACTTCGTGGGCCCTGCTAACTGCAAATTAACGAACATTAACGGCATGATGCCAGATGTCCCCTTTTGATAATTTCATGTATATTTTTGCACCTAAATAAACTTTATGGTGTCCAGTGCCCTTTAGGGTAAACTTTGTTGTTAAAATTGCACCTTAATCCTACTTTATATTCTGTCTAATTTCTCTTTTATTGATCACTCCTTCGATCAATCTTGAATCGATCACCTGTTCTTACATTGCTTGTGAACTTACTGGTTTATTGATAAGTTGTCCTGTTTAAGTTACCTGACAGGATCCTTAATTGATCAATTGATCGATCAGTCAGTTTATCGATTAAATGATCGATCATCTAATCCTCTGAATCTTCTGTTTTTCACATAATGTGATCGATCAAGGTTTCTCTTGGGATTTCTGAAATAAGTTTTCAACGGTAATTTATTGATCACTCAATTGATTAAGCTTTAATCAATCACTTACTCGATCATCATATATTTTGTGATTTAACTATGGAAATCCTTTTCAAACCTTTTATCGATCAAATTTCCTATCATCCATTCATTGATAAAGTATTCAATCAATACTCTGTGAAAATCTATTTTTCTCATACTCAGCTTTATTGAATATGTGATCAATCAAAAAGTTTTTAATCACTTGTTTGATTATTAAATCAGTTCATTTCATAACAACTATTCACGGTGATATTCAAAATCTTTTGAATCTTTATCTTTAAGCTTTTCTCAGCCTTCCTGTTAATCTTAATTCTCTATCAAAAGGATTCAAAGGCATAAATGAATTTAGAGTTTTGTTCTTGCATAATCTCTTCAGAAGTCACTGCATTCATTTCTTATCTTTTATTGATCACTTATTTGATCATCTATTGATCCATAAGCTTATCAATAAACATATGTGTGTGTGTGTGTGACTCAAGCTTTTCTCTGTAATTAATCGATAACTTGATCGATCAACTAGTCATTGATCAAGTAAGTTCATATTATATTTAAAGGAACTGATGATTGATTCTATGCTTCCCTAAACTGTTATATGAATATCAATGATCATCACTTACTTATCCTTACAAATTTCCTTCTGAAAGAGGACTTACTTGTTTCTAAGGTTGTTATAGATTACAAAGCAAACTCAATGGTTATTTAGTAGTCTTTAGCCTACCGTGTCAAAAGTATTAATGATGAACTGCCGTTGTAACTGCCGAACACACGTAATCGGTCTTTCAACGGCTAGAAGCTCTTTAGTCTGACGGTTAATTAATCTTCTCTAACTATAAAAGGCACGAAGGGCATTGAATGAAGTATTAAATATGCGAGCTACTGTCTATTGAAATATTTACTGTTGTATTTAATACTCTATTTTTTCACTGAGCTTTAGTATTTAATATTTATTCATTCTGTTATAGCGTTTGATACACCTTTTTCTCATTTCTTGAGAGTAACTCAAGAGTATGGACTTTTGAGGGGATTGTAACCTTACGAGTAGTGAGAGGGAGTGATTGAGAAAGTTAAGTACTATACTAAGGTGCCAAGAGGCCGTTTAATCTTGGGATCATAGTGGAAATCTCAGAGGTGTTCTGAGGACTAGATGTAGGTCAAGTGGTTAAGACCGAACCAGTATAAATCCTGTGTCTTCACTCTGCGGTGAAATCCTTCTAACTCATTTTCTCTGTTTTATTTACCTCACTGTTTCATTACGTTGAATTTTTATAACTCACCCATTCACCTCCCTCTTAGGTGAAACTGCCACTTGTAACATCCCGAATTTTCTGACTTAGGATGAGCAAAAAAAAAAAAAAGAAGAGAAAGTTCATTAAAATTATTTAATAGCTCAATCACAATTGGGGAAAATTATGGAATATTGATTTTTCAAGGTTTAGAAATATTTTGGAAAAGTTCATTCCCCAAAAAGTGGCTTAAATGATTTTAAAGCTATTTTCATAGCAAAATGGGTTATTGTCTTAGAAAATACTTAGAGGTTTCTAATTAACTAGAAAATTTTAGGGAAATTATCTTATGAGGTAAAGAAGTTATTTGAGGCATAAAATCCTTAAAATGGATTAAGGATTAATTTCTGAAATTAGGAGCTATTTTCTTAGAAAATTTCAGAAAAATAGTCAGGAATGGACTTTTGACCTGAAATTCTTAGAAAAGTTATTTTATGGGTCAAAGAAGGTAATGGATAAAAAAAATCCATATAACATATTTTAATTTAATTTCTGGATATATTTTATATTTCAGAAAAATAGGAGTAGGATAAAATTTGAGGAATAAATATGATAGAGGGGCAAACTGGTCCAGGAATCTCCCGCACCTCACACGTGTGCCTCGCCCTTTTAACCATCAGATCACTTATCCACCTCCTTCATTTCATTTCTGCATCGAAAACCAGAGGAAAAATAGAGAGAGAGAAGAGAGAACGGTGGAGAAGCAGAGAAGAAGAAAGTACCGATCGGACGCCTGAAACTTGCATGCAATTTTGGTTTTTGACCGAGGTGAGCCTCATGAGTCCCTTCCTGGTTTCATTTTCTTTATTGGGTGCTGCTCTTTAGGTGTGATTCCAGAGAGAGAATCTTGGTTATAGTGAGAGAAAGTGTGGGAAGGGAGAAGCTAAGCTATGATGTCGTGTTGAAGGATGACAATGGATGGTGTAATGGTGTTTTTTTTTGGGCTTGCATGTTTCTTTTTCCCTCTCTACTGTGAGAATGTGAATCAGGGGGTGTGAGTTTGGTTCATGTGTATCGGGTTACATGGTGCTATAAGAGAGAGGAATCCGGAATTCATATATATATTACTTTGCATGTGAGTTTTCTGCTCTTGTTCATAATTTCCCAAACAGGGGACAAGCAATCTAATATAAGGCTTGGAAATTTCTCAGTTTGAACTTCAACGGTTGGATTTCTGGAAGTGCATGTGATATTATATTTTATTTTTGTGTTGACCGAATCGGGAGTCCAATGAATCAAAAGAATGGAGTTGATTTTGGGTTATATATATATATATATTTATAAATGTTAGTAACCCAGTTCATAGGTATCGTTTTCTGCTTGATGGAGTATTATTATTATGATGCTAGGCTTGAAATTATTGTCATGGAATGAAGGCCGTGAGGTACATTGGAAATAGGTTGTGCGCAGTGGGGTTTAGTAGTTAATGCAAGAATATGTGTGTGTGTGTGTCCAATTGGTTCAGTGATTTAAGAAGAAAAAGTTGCAGCATTAAATATTAATTAATATGGGAGAAAGGCGAAGGTAAGAGCTTAATATATATGTATACTTAGGAGAGTGTTTCAGTTAATTGGAGTTTGGAGGAAATTAAAGTGGTTAATTTTCTTAAGAGCTTGTAAAGATGGTAGAAAATGCTTTTAAAATCTGGAAATATTTTCCAAATTTTGGGGTGATGTGTATGAGTTCTGTGTCTCTGTTTTATGACTATCAAAACAGAGAGCTTGCCGTTATATTAAGGGGGTTGAATTTGGGACGTTAGATGAAGGTGAAGGAATACACGCATATAGATGAGGTTACACTTGGAGATTGGAGTTCTAATGCTCTCTAGTATTGTTGTTCTGTGTTTGGCCAAAAGCTAATGGAGTTTATATTGGTGCTTGAGAAGTTGAAGTAATCCAATGGAATAAATGAGATATAATATATATACATATATATAGAGTCGCAGATTTGTCTTAACAAATTTATTATATATGTATATATGTATGTGTGAAGATGCCGTAAGGAGTGAGTTTGGAAGCTAAAATCAGATCGGAAGTGAAAAGTGATACACACACATGACGGGAGGAAAGAAGGAAACTAGATTGATATATGCATGTGCTGTTTGGTTGCTGTTGTCCGTGAGGTTGATAATTGGGAAAGTTGGAATTTTCGAATTATTGAAGTTAAATAAGGATCTTAAAGGTATATGAGTTGCTAATAATAACTAGAAAAGTTTGTAGATTTATTTTGGAGTGTTAAATTAAATTATTTGGTGGAATAAGGAAAAGTAAAATAACGCTATGGGTCGAGATAAGGAAGGAATCGTTCTAAAGAGAATAGTTTGAATAAGAAAAATTATCAAAGATGACCAACTATTATGTAAGGGTAGAGATTAAAGAAGATTTAGGATTTAAAGAGAATTATTTAATTTATGAATTACAGTTGGATCAAATTTTGATCTACCCTTACTAATATGATAGGTTTTTATATCTGCTCAAGCCCACCAAGAAATAGAAAGAAAGGAGAATGGTAAGGTTTGACTTGGAGGGATGCGGACTAGGTAGTAGTTCTTTCCTACTTTACACTTGTGTATGATTGCTGCATGTCTGTTTGTGCCATATTGCTTTTCTAAAGCATGAGAACATGTAATCCTTAATTCCTTGCATGGATTTTTAGCTATGATCACATGCAACTGATAGACATGGGGCAGTGATTGCCAATTATTTGCGCGGCAGTGATTGCCAATTATTTATGCTTTATTTATTCAGCTTGTCTAATAGACATGGGGCAGTGATTGCCAATTATTTGCGCGGCAGTGATTGCCAATTATTTGCGCATTATTTATTCAGCTTGTCTAATAGACATGGGGCAGTGATTGCCAAGTATTTGCGCATTATTTATTCAGCTTGTCTATCTGTCATTGCGCATAAATGCTTAATTGCATTAGCTTGCAAGGTTATGTTCCACTTTGGCTTGTTTGCATGCTTTATGTAATTTGCACATTTGTTTGATGGAAATTACTACTACGGGGATTCGTTCGAATCTCACCCTCCAATTTATGATGAACAGTGAAAGCTAGTAGCCCGAAGGACAAGGAGGTTGTTTAAGAAGAAGGTGGGCTGGTTGAAGAGCAGAGATACCTGTTATAATTCTGTAAATTGTATAGCAAAATATATGGGCAAGCAACTATACTTGCTCTATGGAAATATTATTTTGTATCCTCTAGAAGAAGGAAGTGAGCATTGCCAGGTGCACGTATATGCTGTCAACCAAGAGCGTTGCTTTATTTTTTAATATAATATTATAAGATTGTATAGTATGAAATTATTTTAGGTGATAATAGATTAAGTTGAAAGCAGGGTTGATATTGGATCACTCAACAGTTATCTGAAGGGTTGAAATATTTGATCAACGGATTCCAATGTTAAAGGGAAAAAAAAATTCCCTCTCTTTTCCCAGGACGGAAACCTGGCGTTAGTGATTCACAGACGTTAAAATGATCCTATTAATATATATAAAAGTGAGGTGTTGCACCACTAACATAAACTTGGTATAACTAACCTCCTATATCTCTTCTACTATTCCATAATAGGATATTGCCGCCAACGTTGGGTTTCTATCTTTAGAACTGGCAAAATGCATAGCTTCAGCTACTACCATCACCCCACTATTCTGCATGGTACTCTTGTTGTCTTGAGTTTTTGTGTAAAATAAATAACCATTTATGTCATTTCTACCCCAACACAAAACCTCAAAATAAGGCCCTGCAGTCAGCCTCTGTATTGTCTCAGAAGGATTGCCATCTTTTAACACTTTTTGTTTGAACCACTCTGCAAATGACTTATTATGTTCATTAGCTAGTTGCATATCATTCTCTCTTGGATTAAATTTCTTCAGCATATTCTTGTGAGCATTCAAGTAAGGCAAAACTTCATCCATGTTGTTTAAAATGTATAGATGTGCCTACATTACAACTTATCTTGACATAGAACCCACTATGACAACCCGTGTTTCCTTGCTTCTCCCCTGATCATGTCGAGATTGAGGAAGTCCAGCTGCCTTTACCCTATCAAGATATGTGTTACAAAACTCAACTGCCTCCTCAGCTACATATCTCTCAATAGTTGATGCCTGAGGCTAACAAGGATTCTTAGAATACCCCTTTAGGATTTTCATGTATCTCTCAAACCAGTACATCCACCTTAAACACAAAGGGCCACAAAGTCTTATCTCTCACATAAGATGAGTTATCAAGTGGACCATAATGTCAAAAAATGATGGAGGAAAGTGCATTTCTAATTGGTAGAGGATCACATAACCTTTATTTTCTAATTCATCTAATTCAACAAGATCAATGACTTTGCAGCAAATGGCACTAAAAACATACAAAGTCTTGTAATAGTACTTCTCATATCGGTTTTCATAATGCCTCGAATAGCATGTGGAAGTAATTGTTGCATCAACATATGGTAATTATGAGACTTCATCCCTATTATCTTTAAATCTTGCATTGAAACAAGTTTACTCAAATTAGAAGAATAACCTTATGGCATCTTAATACTATTGACAAAACCACATAATCTTCTTTTCTCTTCTTTTGATAACGTGTGTGCAGCTGGATGTAAATAAGCCCTTTTACCATCTCTTTCTTGTGGGTGGAGGAGTTTTCTTATTCCAATTTTGACCAAGTCTCGTCTTACATTGATTCCATCCTTATTCTTTCTACTAGTATGTAAAAGTGTACCAACAAAGCTCTCACATACATTCTTCTCCACATGCATCACATCTAAACTATGTCTCACATTAAGACTTTGCCAATATGGAAGATAAAAAAAGATAGATCTTTTTTCCTCTATATTCCTCCCATCAGCAGTCTTCTTCTTCTGTTTACAAAAGACCATATTAATTCCCTTCATCCGTTGATAAACTTCTTCTCTAGTTAATGGTATTGGAGCCATTTGATATTCTTGTAAGCCGTTAAATGTCTTCTTCAACGTATGGTAAGGGTGGTGCCGACTAAGAAACTTTCTGTGACTAAGGTAGACCATCTTCCTGCCATGCTTAAGTTGCATGTAGTGAGTGCCTTCTTCGCATATCGGACATGCTTTATGCACCTTAACATTGTATCTTGACAAATTTCCTTATGCCAGAAAGTCATTTATCGTGGTGAAGATCATGGCTCGTAAATTGAAGGTCTCTTGTTTATATGCATCAAACACATGAACATCTTCATCCTATAATTTCTTTAGATCCTCAATCAAAGGTGCCAAATACACATCGATATCGTTTCTCAGCTATTTTAGCCCTAAGATCATCAAAGATAGCATGATATACTTTCTTTTCATACATAACCGAGGAGGCAAGTTGTAAATTACAAGGAGCACCAACCAAGCACTATGTGTGCTACTAAGATTACCATATGGATTAATTCCGTCTGTACAAAGCCCTAGCTGAAGGTTTCTTGGCTTGCTACTGAATTGAGGAAATTTTTGATCTATTGTTTTCTATTGAGGAAAATCTACTAGGTGACGAAGCTTTCCATCACATATTTTCTCATCATAATGCCATCTCAAGTTCTTTGCTTCTGTGGCATTAGCAAATAGACACTTAAATCATAGTATTATTGGAAGATACCACAGAACCTTTAAAGGAGAACCTTTGATCATCTCATTATAATCACCATCATCTTTTTTAACTTTGTATCTTGAAGTCCCACGTTTAGGGCACTTATTCAACCATTCATACTCATTTCTGAATAATATACAGTCATTAGGGCACGTATGTATCTTCTTATATTCCAAACCCATCAGACACAAAATTTTCTCTGCCTCATACATTCGTTTTGGAAGTGAATTCCCTTTTGGAAGAATATCACTTAGTAGTTCAAGCAATTCCGTAAAACTAGTATCAGTCCAACCATTTTTTGCCTTCAAGTTCATCAATTTCAACACAGTTATCAATCTTGTGTAATCATCTTTATACCCTGGGTATAAAGGCGTCTCTACATGACTATACAAAGTTTAAAAAATGAGAGCGAACTGTGTAGAGGATTTAGACCTTATGTCACGAAACATATCTGAAATTCTATCACCAAAGTTTTCATTCACAACCTTATCCTTTCTAGACAGTGTAGTCTTTCTAATTTCTCCATGCCATATCTAATTTGTATACCTTAAATTTATCCCATCACAAATAAAATGCTCTTTTATCTCAGAAATACTCCGTCAACTATTGTTTAAGCATTTCACATAAGGACAATAGTACAATTCATTTTTTTAGTAGGGGCATTTCTCTGAGTAAATTCAAGAAACCTTTCAATCCCATCCTCATATTCTTTGCTAATTCTCGTAGCTTTCATCCAACTACGATCCATTGTTCTACAGAGTCAATGAACATAGTTGTCAAGCTCAATTCTAACTCCTTAATTCAAATATTGATCAAATAAAATAATTAAATGCTAGTCAATAAATTAAAATTGACTAATACTTAATTACAAATTAAAGGGAATGTCTCTTTTTTAAAAATAAAAAATTTGATAGAATTTCCCCTTAAATATGTAACAAGGAAAAATTAGAATGAAGAACCAAGAAGAAGTTATATTTATTGTAAAGAATCTTAAAAATTATAATTATTTAAAAGGAAAATAAATATATTAAATATATTATAATAAAAAACAAAATATATAATTACTTTTAGAAATTAGATTAAATAATTTCTTAAAAATTGGTATTTATAGTGAATGAGTGAAAATGTTGATAAAAATAAAATCAAACAAACATAGATAAGTTTTGTAAAATAGTTAAACAAAAATTATTTTAATCAAAATTAAAACTATTCTTTATAACATATTTCAACATGCATAAAGTTTTATAAAAATATTAAATTAATTTAATATAATTTCTTTTCAAACACTTGTTTTTAATTTAAAGTTATAAAAAAATAAAAATAGATTTGTATATAAAATTTAGCTTTTGTCAAAATAAATTAAAGCACGTATATACTTAAAAAAGTAAATTTTTGTAAAAATATGATTCCCTTTAGGTCCTCCATTCTAATTTTTCCTATAATAAATCCCAAATTATTTGAAAAATAAACAAATCAATCGAACAACCAAACCAACTTAACAATGTAATAAACAAATTAAAGACAGATAAATTTGAAGAAATATAACAAATAAAACAAAAATAAGAATTCAATTTCAAACCAATTCAATGAATGAAGATTCTTAAAGCTAAAACTTCTAAATCCAAAATGGGAACACAAATGATATCCATTTATAATGAAATTTTAAACAACATTTTATCATTAATCAAAATTCATAACGGAAAAAAAAAATTTACAAAACAATGAACAGATTATTTACTACTAAATTATCAAATTTATTACCAAAAAATTACCAAAAATTCAAAATAAATATAAAAAAATTATAAAAAATCAAAAACTTCAAAACTAATTAACTTCAAATATTTAAACATGCTTCTAATACCGTATATAGGAAAGAATTGAGATTTTCTCATACCAAATGCCACCAATCAACAACTCAAACACATAAAAAACACAAAATCAACAATGATAACCAACCACAATGTAAAACTAACAAACCCATTTAAAATACAATAGATTTTTATGGTCAAAACATCTAAGAAACTAAGAAAAATTGAAAAGATTGAAAGAAGAGGATATTCACATAGAAGAGACAATTCAAAGGCACGAAGTTGGGCGTTCAAACAGCCGTGGACGGTGACAAGACACTACAAGCTAAATAGAGGAATTTAAACAGTGGGAAAGGTTGGGGAATGGCCAATAATGGAAGTTCGTTGGTCGTGGAACAGAGGAGGACCATAGCGTACTGATATGAAACTGTGAAAATGAGTAAAAAATGAACCCTATCTGGTGTTATTTTAAGAAAACCGCTGTGAAAAATCAAACGTCAAGCTACTTATTTACAAAAATACTACCGCCTTTTTTTTCACGGTGTTTTTCTTCTTAACCGCTATTATTTTGTGACGTTGAATGTCTTTTTTCTAGTAGTGTGTTAGAGATTACTAAACTCATGTTTCAAGCATAATGGTGTTATTTGTTATTGGCAATAAGAATATTATTATTTCCAAGTGGAGACTTGTTATTTTAGCTAAGTTGTTAATTAATAAGTTTATAATTGAAAATAACAAGTTCGTTAAAATAAAACGTTTTTATTTGCAAATAATAAGCTCAATTTACGGATTTAATAAGTTTGTAATTGAAAATAATAAGATAATTAGTTGAAATAATAAGTCTAGAGAAAAGTGATTACTATCTTCTAATTAAGTTGCTACGTATCGTAAATTTAAAAACCACACACATGTTTATGTTGTAGGAACATAATAACAAACGTGCAGCCAAAGTTGGATTTGGAGCTTCTAATACTCCACCTTTGAATATTTCTTGTATTGCTCTAATCTCTTAATATTTTCTTAGTCATCTGCTTCATTTGAAAAATCATCCAGTCCTAAACATGAAGACAGGAAGGGATTACAAAGAGTATTAAAAAGACCCACTTTGTAGTGTAAATTACACTACAAAGTGGATAGAACCAGAGAAGAACATAGTCAGAGAAAGAGAGACTTACTTGGAGCAATCAGTATTCTTACGAATGGCAGGAAGGGAGGAAGAGAAGCCACACATTGTTGAGGGATCATAGGAATGCGATCAGGATCATGTTTGCTAACTAGAGACAATGCTTGTTTAATTCAGTTGCATGCATCAGTCTGGTCTTCTTTTGTGGTGGTGGGTGTGAGTCTAAGAGAGAGGAGGGCGAAGAGAGGGAGAGGGAGAGAAGAAAGAAGGAGGAAAGAGGAGGAGACGACAGGAGGAAAGAAAGAGAAGGAGAGGGTATTTTCATCTTTTTCTCTATATTTCATAATTAATACTTAAGACCCAATCTTTAGCAATAATTTTGAGAATCAAAGAACCCAAATTGTAATTTTATATATTCTAAGGTTATCTATTATAAGTTTTCCTTTTTCTTTTTGGCTAGCTATTTCATTATCTGTATTTATTTTTATAACAAATATACTTGCGAAAATGATATAAAAAGAAGTTAGAAATTATAATATTCCAATTCAGGCACCTAGGAGTTCAAAATCCTAAAGGAGGAAGTGGTATCTGATCTGGTGTTTTGTAAACAGAGTCAAATGACTAAAAGGCCCTTGTATCAGATTTAGGTATAAAAAAGCTATCAAATTTGTAGTGACTAATACATTTCTTGTCATTAGCTGTTTAATATTTGTCATTGCCAATTTACAACTTATTAATAAATAACTTGTCATTGCCAGTACTTTTTTTTGTCATTTGTTGTTCAATACTTGTCATTATCAGTTCACAACTTGTTAATGAACTTTTTGATGTAAAGGCATTTTTGTCATTTAACCATATTTGCAAAATACCTAACCAGACATCACTTCCTCTCCCAAGATTTTGAAGTCTTATGTGCTTGAACTAGAATATTATAATTTTTAACTTCTTTTTGTCTCATTTTGCCTAAATTTAACACCAACGATTAAGATATGTTGTTGTTGTTGTTTTTTTTTTTTTTTTTATGGTTTTCCGCCGTTATGGTCCTAAAGACCTAAACCACCAGCGGTTGAATCCATATATTGAAAAAAATTTGATCCATCAATTTTTATAGTTTTATATGATTTTTAATTTTATTTTTATAATTTTTTCTTTTTATTAGGGTTTTATAATTTCCTTAATTATATGCATTAGTTTTTATTCTTAGAATTTTGTCAACGAGGTTCATTTGGGGACATGTGATGAAATTAGAGTTTGTCAATTAGGACTGAAGTGATGGAGAGAAATTCATTTATTATCTACATAAAAATAAAAAAATTTATACTCATAATTATTTCTTGCTTATATAAATCTATAATTTTATTGATTTGTATATTATTTAAATCTATATGGCAAAAGTAATTAGATCATTCCGTTGGCAAAAAAATGAATGACTAAATAATTCCACCACAGATTACGGATTAGACGAGCTGGCTTCTTAATAGGCTGATTGAATTACTATTTTGAAAAATCACAAGAAGAACTAATTGAAATAAATTATTAAAATAATTTATTTTAAATAATCTAAGTTATGGCTGTTTCATGTTTAACTTATCAAAATCACTCTTTTTAGTCTTAAACAAACTAGCTCTTTGTCCATTTCAATTTGTTAAGTTAAAAAGTCACGTTAGGTAAATCAGCTTGTTTTAACACTCATGTATCTAATCTTACTGAACGAATAGGTCAGCTAACCAAATTGAACCTATTTTGACAACTTCTATAAAAATTCAAGTTCAATTTTAGAAAATAAAACAATAAAAAAATTATCAAAGATAGCCAAATCAAACTTGGCAAGAGTTAACAGAAGGGTTTAATTTTATATGTGAAAAGTCAATCTACTTTATTTTCCAAGTTAAGTTAGAAAATATATGTTTGGAAGATAAAGTGATTCAGTCTTTTATCTTTTACACTTAAGTTTTTTAACATTTTTCTTAAACTTCTTTTGTTCTTCAAAAAATGCCTTGGGATACTGGAGGAAGATTAATCAAACAACCTGGAATCCTCTCAAAAGGGGTAGACTACGGAAGAAGACCCAAAAAAAGAAAAAATTCAGTAAAATTATTGAGCAAGATCTTTTGATTAACAGTTTATTCAAAAATTTTGTTATTGATAGAGCTTAATGGTATTGTGCGATCCATAAAACCATCCGTACCTAGTAGGATAAAACTTTGTTATCATTGCTATGAACTTCCTTTATTAATGCATATGGCTAGGTTTTCTTCCAACAAAACAATTTCCAATACAAATAATTAAGAAAAATATTTTAGAAAAATAAATGTATATTTTTAAAAAAATTAATTTAAGTAATTTTTTAATCTCTATAAATTAGTAGTCTAATTTTTATATTAAAATTGAAAGGATATACGAAAAGTAGCAAATATTGGCAGGGATAGTTCTCTAAAGAGTAGAAGAAGAAGAGAGTGGTGAATGATGTCTTCAAGATGTGGACAGCTCTTTCTTTTAAGATTAATTTGTCCCCACCTATTTCTATCTTATAAGGTGCAAGTTGGGATGCTTGGTGAATTTCTTTCAGGATACAATGAAGATCCTTGAATATGGATTGCACTCCTAAGATGCAAGCGAAGACAACAATGGCTTTTACGAAGTGATATTTGACTCTATTTCTGCGTGCATTCAAAGACAAAGGCAATGGGTTTGATCTTAATGTTTGTGTTGTGTTGTATGCAAATGAAGTGATGGTGAAGGGTTTATATAGACTATGGAATGATGCCTTGGAGAGATAACTTTTGAAATAATACCTTATTAAATAAAAAGTCACAACCATATGTTGGTTCATGAACCAAACATAATTTAAATAAATACAATGAATTTACTATGTAATTTTATTTAATGTTTCAACTTCCTACATGACCCTTTGTTAAATACATTGTATTTAGTATGTAGGTTCATTTAATGTTTTAACTTCTTACAGAATCCTTCATATAAATATATTAATTTATATGAAGATAGAACCCTTCAAATAAATTTATTAATGTATATGAAGATGTAACCCCTCATATAAATTTATTGATTTAATAAATTTATATAAGGACATGATTTTTCAAAAACACATTTCTTCATTGTAAAAATATTTCAACAATCCCCCACTATTTTTAAAATGAACCCAAACTCTTATCACTTCGGAAATCTCATGTTTTTAGTAAAGGTATCTCAAGGGTTTAAACCTTTACCTAAGCAAGACATGGTTTCACCTATCCGAAATAATATGGTAGAGTAAGCTTTGAACCAATTATCCCATATGAATAGGTGTGCATGACTCACGCATGGGATCTTGGACCACTGTATGCTACTTAAAATGACACGTTTATGGCCTTGTGTCATTATCCTTTTCATGAAGAGTTTTCAGAGTCAAGCTCTTAGACTCTTAGAAGCAACCCTACTTCACTCTCATATAGGTAGTCTCCATCAAGAGCACCACCATGATTAATACTCCAGCAAATATATACTTATAGGTCCATTAAGAGCCAAATTAAAGCTCAACCTTTCCCCTTTCAAATCTCATAGTTACCATGCACTTTTCAACTTTGGGATGTATAAACATGTCAAATACTTGCAATCACTCTAATAACGTACTTTCACCATTGAACTCAAGATTTGATATGGTAGTCGAGTGCGAGTTGGGTTTACACTATCGATGATCAAGGTTTATAGGGCTTTAATCCCATCTCCTTTTATGTTTTCAACATCATTTTCCTTGCTAAACCTTTTGTCAAAGGATCTGCAAGATTTAATTCAAATCTTATATAACTTATGGAGATTACTCCATTCATAATCAGATCCTTCACAGAACTATGTCTCAACCTAATATGTCGTGATTTCCCATTATAGACTTGGCTATAAGCCCTTGAAAGAGTAGACTGACTATCACAATAGATAGATATTGGTGCCATTGGCTTAGGCCATATAGGAATTCCAAGTAACAAGTTTCTAAGCCACTTTGCTTCCTTGCTAATTACAGCGAATGCTATAAACTCTAAGTCGTGTAGAGTCTGCAATATAGGTTTGTTTCTTAGATCCCCAATAAACAGTTCCCCCACCTAAAGTGAAGACCCATCCACATGTAAAATCATGATCCTCTAAGTAACTTATCCAACTGGAATCTGTATATCCTTGCAAAATTGAAGGATTACCACAATAAGTCAAACTATAGTTAACTATTCCTTTCAAGTACATTAACACTCTATCCACAGCATGCTAGTAATTCTAACTTGGATTGCTTGTGCATCTACTTAACCTTCCCATAGCATATGTTATATCTGGTCATGTGTAACATCCAGACTTTTGGGCCTAGAAGTATCAGAAGTAGCCTGAATTAGATAGGCTACCAAACCCTTTTTGAGTAGAAGTCTCAAAGATGAGAAAGGAAGTCAAAGCAGTTTCAGGGACTAAACTGCAAAGTAAAAGTTTTTCAGGGGCTCAGTATAATCAAGGTCAGAGACTCCAATAAAGTCTCAAAGGCCTAGAGGGAGAAAAGAGACTAGATATAGGCCAAAGGTTGAGTTAGAAGACTCAAAGAGAGGATTATATGAAGTTAAGTCCAACCCGGGACTAAACTGTAAATTCTGAAAGTCATGACCAACAGGGGTAAAAGTGGAAGAGGGTACAAAAAATTCTAAGAAAAATCCCAGAAAATGGGAAATAATATTCTAAGACTCTTCTGTGAAGAGAAATGACAAAAATACCCCTGAGGCAGCTTAAATGGAATTTATGAGGTTATGGCCAAAAGTATACCATTTGAGGTAATTATTTAAAATAGCAAGAGACCTCAAAAATGTATACAAAAATGAGATTAAATGGAGAAAAGGTTGTACTAATTTATAAAATTAGTCCCGCAACCAAAAGGCCAGTGGAGTTGCTTTAATAAATTAAAGAGCCAGTTTTGCCGATAAAAGGGTATTTTAGTAAATGAATTTTATGCAAGGCTTAAAGGAAGTGTTATGGCCTAAGAAAATTCGTAGATACTCTCTAGAATTAAAGGGAATTTATGGATCTGACAGAAAATAATTACAGAGGCCAGAGCACTGTAATTATAGAAAGAAGTTAAACCCGGAGTAAAAGTGCACCGATAAAGTATTAATCAGAGTCTTGCACTTTGCTTGGCCCACAAGTCGCCACTTGTCAAGCCTTTAATGGATGGTAATTAAAGCTTTCCAAGTGTCAAGCTGCCAATGGAGAGGATCTTGACTTTGGAATTTAATTACATTATGATTTAAGTTAATTAAGAGAGAGGATTAAGATTAAGTAGGCTAATGACACTTGGCATAACATTAATGATGGTTGGTGGGATATTTTGTACACATTAATGAGCTTCTTCTCCCCCTAATTGCTGATGGTATTTCAGCCAAGTGAGAGGAAGAGGGAAAAGAGAGGGTTTTGAAGGAGAACCAAGGAAAAGCTATCAACTTTGATCAACCAATCAAGGATTCAAGGTTAGTTTTTGTTCTTAAGTTGTTCTTCACCTTGTTTGCTTAGGTTGTATAGTTGAAAATCATAGTTTCCCTTCTCTTTTGATGCTGGACAAAACATATATATTGTGGAGGAGGAAGTTTTGATGTTAGATCTAGCTAGAACACTTCAAAGTATGGTAGATCCAAGTGGATCTATGTGAAAATTGGAAGAATTACGTGCTAATTTGATGCCTATTTCGAATTAGTTACTGTTCATATCTAGTTCTAAAATTTGGCATGCTTAAAGTACACTATGTGAGCTTTAAATCCATGGGTAGAACACTTCATTTGGATATGTGTACGATTTATGGTAATTTTTCAAAGTTAGGGTTTGAAATCTGGAAACAGTGTTGAACTTTTGGGAGAGTGTCGATTTCCGTACAATTCCGTACTGTTCAGCGTATAATTAGTTCCTGAAACTATTTTTCGTTTAAATTTAACTTAAGGATATTTCATTGAGACTTGGAAGCACTCGATTTGGATTTTTCTAGATTTAATTATGAATTTTCGAAGTTGAGCAAAAATTCTGGAGTTTCTGCGTGAACAGTACCCGCGAACCAAAATTTCCAGATTTGGTGTTCTTGAATCTAAGGCCATCTAAAGTGGTCCTAATTGACAATAAATGGATCTTAAGGATGGAAAATGATAAGATTTATATTAGAAAAGATAGAAAGAAAACCCTAAGACTAAGAGAAAGGGTTGAGGTTCAAGAAAGCTAGTCGTGAACTTTATGTAATCTAATGGTCCTAATGGATTGTGTGATCATTATGGTTATGTTTAGGACCTTTGGAACATCCAAGAGGATGTTTGGTGATGTTGACCGAATGCCCACATGGTTGGAAAGTCAAGGGAGTCAAAGGAAAAGTAAGAGGAAAGCTTGAGGTGCAAGGTAGTGAACTTACCCTTTATGTGCTTGACATGCTATGCTCATGCGTTGGTTTGTATTTGTTATTTGAATGATATTGTGACATGATGATTTTTGCTGGAAATGCTGTTTTTAATATGTTCCCATGGCCATGAATTCTTATACCAAGCATAAAGCATGATGGCATGTCACTAGTTAACTTAAGTTTATGAAAAACTACATACCATACACTAGCATCCATCTTGTGCATGTATGTGGTAATGTTTGCTACTGAGATTCCCCGAATCTCACCCCTTCGTAACCAACCATTTAGGTCAATCAATGATGGGCACTAATGGCATGAGAAGCAAGGAGAAGAAGTGGAGAATTATTGATGCTAATGATTGATACTAATATTCAATGTATAATTCTCCTATGTTATAATTATGTTGTGAATGCCATGTATTTAATTATAAAGCTTATGGCATGTGTAGGAATGCATGAGCATGAATGGGAAAAAGTAAGCCCATGTTAGGCATGCCAAAGAAATAAAAAGAATTAAAGTAAAGAGATGTTAAGAGATAAAACGTAGGTCCTGAAGCAGTTAGTTTTGAGCTTCAGTTTGACCTATCAAATGAATGACTTAAGTCACGAGATTTGGTAGACTTATAGTAAACATCCCAAGATTTAAAATGAGAGGTAGATCACCTCATTTGGATGTGTATACGAAGAGATATGAATTTTCAAAGTTAAGGCGCAGAATCTAGAGAGTCCAGATTTTACCAAACGAATAGTAATCTTAATCCAATAAACTGTATGTTTTCAGTGAGGATGAGTTCAGTTGAATATTTTTCCCTTAAATAGTATTGAAAGAGCTTTCTGTAGAATTTTGAAACACCTCCATACGATTTTTCTAGAATTAGTTATGATTTTTCAAAGTTGGACCTGTAATCTGAATACTTGACAGTGAACAGTAATTTTCCGAAAATTAACGTCCAAATTGAAAATTTTAAGTTTTAGACCATCCAAAGTGGTCTGAAATGGCTCTAAAGGAATGCTAAGGTATTATATAAGTAAGGTGTGACATTTTTTGTATCAGAACAGAGGTTCTGGCATAGGAAGAAGAGAACTATCTGTAAGAATTTAGAAAAGCCCAGTTTAGGTTAGAGCTAGTAGTGGAATACTAGCTAAGGTCCAACTAAGGTTATGGATTGGAGGTGAATGCTCTAGGGAAAATAAGTAATAAGGATCTTTAAATGAAGTTGGGATCCTCTGTTAGAAAGGTACAGATAAAATGATGATGAGAAGTTATACGCAGAGGAAGGTAGCTACTGTGTAAAGATAAAGAGACTTCCCTCTAAAGAAAAGGGGATAATGGCTCATAAGTCAGATAGAGGTATGAGTCTAAACCCTAGACGAAAAGGGTCAAGTGGCAACCTAAGTTAGATACAATTACTGTAGCCTTGATACAAGGTTAAGGCAGCACGATCAAAGTAGTTATCTTTGATTCCTAAATAGATATAAAAAGGTCAAAGGAGCTAAAGATTAATTTCTGCCACTGGTAATCCCTGAGGATAAGGGAAAGCAAAAGTGCTAATGGCCTAGAGTTGTGAGCTAGACCCTTCCTTTATTGCTTGAAAGGAAGTAGTTGACTTAGTTGGGGATTACAGTGAGGCTAGGACATGGAAGTCCTTCAGGCAGCAGTTAAGGTTACGATGAACAAAGCTAAGTAAAACTAGCAGAAGTAAGAGAAAGTATTTTTTGTCATGATGAACCAAAGAAAGTGGTGGCGAATAAGAATTCTGGTCATGACGAATAGAGATAGTGACTCTCAGATGCGGAGGTGGCACTTGGCACGACTTGATGGACTATGAGGTCCCTGAGAGTAAGACTGATAGAGCTCAGAGAGAGGGTTGTAGCCACTATTTAAAAGCTATCAGATTCCCCCTCAAGAGGAAGAGCAATGATGAGTTGAACAAGATAGTTAGGGGTTGAGTCTGTACACCGCTAAGAGGGTGTAGTGGCCATCTAAGCTGGGCAAACTCTTAAAGCCTCGTTAGAGATGGGGCACTATGATAAAGTAGCTATCTCAAGTTCTTGAATAGATAAATAGGAACATGGAGATAGTGAAGTCAAGGTAGATAACCCTAGTGGAATTCTTAGGGATTGAAAAGAAGAGAAAGAGATGAGAATAAGATAGATAGCTATGCGGGGAACTAGCATTATGAGGTCGGCATGTTCCTGATGATGTTAAGAGATACTCAGTCACTTGGGGTTAGGTTGAGAGGCACCCTTCACAGAGGATATGGTCTTGGCTACCAGTCTTCCTAGAGAAAGCGGGGAACTAGTCCTCCGAGTCAGAATTGACACTGCTCTAGATCGAGCAAGATACCCTGTACGAGCAGGAAAGGGAAGCAGCCGAGGCAAGGCAAGCGGAGTTGACTTCACCCTAATAGAAGCATGACTAGCCAAGAATAAAGCTAGGGTTCAATGTCCCTGAGCTTAGCAGAGAAGGGCAAATAGAAAGAAAAAGAACCTCAAAAGTCCTCTCCCTATAACTTGTAGAAACAGCTGCGAACAGAAAAAAGGCTCCCTCTTGTAGGGATAAGATATCCGGCTAGCATGCTACGAACATAGCAACCAATAAGAGCTTACACTCCTTGCATTAAAATGTCAGACATTATGCATGTTAGAGTATGCTCGTACTGAAAAGTAAAGTAGAGGAAAGAGAAGTTGCATAAGTCCTCTCTCTGTACCGTTCTAAAGTAGTAAAAGACAGTAAGAGCAGCTGGAAGAGTAAGAGAACTCCTAAGACAGATTTGGCTTAGGCCCCTAAAGAGACAAATAGGTGGCCTGGGGAATTGACAGGAGGCTTAAGAAATGGTATTGGTTCTTGGAAGAGTTTTTGGGGAATTATTAGTATGGTGACCAACTGAGTGGAGATGACTTCACTTAGTCCTATGGTCTAAGTCTCCCAGAGATTGGTACCTATTTGGGAAGATGAGGACCAGGGATGAATTGAGGATGTGGAAACCTCCTTCAGTTGTAAACTAGTACTGAGAGAGTACCCATGATTTCCTTCCAGATAACCTTATCATTAATTAAGCTGGATTCAATTTCCTTCCGATTAATAGAGGAAAGCCAAAGTTAGAGGAGTTAGAGCCATAAGACCTGAAAAAGAGACACTCAGGCTAGCTTTAAATACAGGAAGAATCCATGTGACATAGAGACAGACTGAGTATTGACGGGTAAATCCTTAAGATGAGGCGAGAGACAAGAATGTAAGCTGAACAGACCTGACTAAAGGTAGAATAAGAAGGGCCTAAGACAGCAAGGTACTAGGGTTCGAGCCTATCAGCACTATTTAGTTAAGCGTGCTTAAGCAAAAGTGACCCAATGATATGTAACCGTTGGGAAGTTCTTGTAGAGGTCCTGACTAAGGTATAAGCAGAGTATTGGTTCAAGCAAAGCATGGTGTGAGAGAAAACCTAATTAGAAAAGTAACAGGTGACTAGGATTGGTCCAATTGAGATTATGATAGTGAGGTGTTTTCTTCAAGGGAAATAGTTATAGAAGAGAAGTAAGGAATGACAAAGAGTAACCTGAGAGATAGGTTGTCACTGCTAAGAGACTCCCCCTCAGGAGAGGAATGGTTGGGCTAAGAGAGCTTGACCAGGGAATGAGTCAAAGTTGAAAGACGTCTCTAGAGGGTAATGGCTAAGAGTATGGTAAGCCAATAAAGAATAGGAGTCTAGACCCTAATAGGGAAGCAGGGTGACAACCTAAGCCTCAGGTAATTAGTTAAAGGTGCCTGACTGGAAGGTCACACAGCAGAGATGTTTTAATGATCAATGCCTGCTGTGTAATATGGTCACTTTATGATTAGCATATGACCATAGAAGTAATGGGTAAAGGTACAGTAGCCAGTCAGAGGTATAAGTCAATGCCCTAGTAAGGGAACTGAATGTCAACCTGTACCTTAAGTAATCAATATGACCTTGATAGAGGCATGGTAACAGAATGAGATGTGTTGAGGTTTGTTCAAATCCCTGAATAGAGGTAGAAATTCCTAAGGGATAGTGAACCAAGAGGGACAGAGATTATATGACAATGAATGAAGGGTCAATGATGACATTGGTGCCAAACCTAGATATCGCACAGCAAGGTGATTAAACATTTACTATGTGATGTGATGTGACGAGGGTATGGTGATCAATACCGGCCCAAAAAAAAAATTGGCCAAGAGGTGAAGAAAGTCAGAGAGAGTAAAGTGAGGCAAGATCCCTCTTGAGGATGGAGATGAAAGGAAATGAATAAGAACATGAGAGTGGATGGTTGCATTGGGAACTAATGAACAAAGAGAGATAAGCAAGTTCCTTGTGATATCTAGAGCTCGATGATGCTTAGATATATGATAATGTCAGGGACTAAAACAATATTCTTTTATGTCCTTAAGGTATCCAAGAGCGTGCAACCATGGCAATTAGGCCACTAAGGAATCTAAGAAATGAGATTCCTATAGATAGATGTCACTGCTTATAAGATTGAGTAATCCAGTAGAGAGGCTCCCTTTGATAGGGATATGGTATTCGAGGAATGTACCCTGGCCGAGATTGCATATGAGGAAAGTCTTGACCATGAAGTACCTCTCTAAGATTGGGAAGTGGTTCTCCAGATCAGAGTGACGCTGCTCTAGTAAGAGTAAGCTATCCTCTGAAGAAATGAAACAGAAAGCAAGTGGTTGAGTTGACGATGCTCCAGTTAAAGCAATCTGTCCTCCCACAGGAAAAGTAGAAGCAGCCGAGATAAGGCACAGGACGGACCTTATCCCAGAGAGAGAGAGTGAAACTGGTTAAGACAACAGAAGTGTGATATGCAAATAGGTGCTCCTCGAGCTTAACAGGGTACTACGAAATACTGAAGTATAATGAGAATGTGATGATATAAGTCCTCTCCTGATGCTGTTTGAATTATTAAGAGACAGTAAGGACTACAGAATCCTAAGACAAGGCAGGCCGGCATTAATGCAATGGCAAGTTAGTGGGCTCTAGAGATGAGCCAGTGCCTAGGGATTCGAAAGATACCAGAAAAGGAAAGTGACTTAAGGAAGCTAAAACTAAGGGCTAAAGAAATATGGAAAGGCTAAGAATTCCAAGAGTTGACAGAAAGGATTGAGTAAGGCCTAAGAAGACAATACTGATATCTGTGTTAGTCTTGGGGAATAATCAGTCAAGTTACTAGCTGAGTGGAGTTGACTTATTTTATTACTCAACTTATGGTCTAGGGTCTCCTAGAGATCCTAAGATGGCTCAGATTGATGATAGTATTCCAAGGTCATGATGGATCCTAGAGAGGCTTACGGTAGAGTGTAGTAGCTCTCGAGGTCATAGTAGACCAAGCCTAAGAGAAAATAGCTGAGCCATAAGGGTAAGAGTACAGTACCTCTTTGGGAAGACAATGACCAGAGATGAGTTTAAGATACTGAAATCTTCCTCAGCGGTGGACTAATATAGAGAGAGTACCCTTGACTTGTTCCAAACATGTCTATTGTCAATTAGACTAGACTCAATTCTGTTCTAGTCAACGAAGGAAAGAAAGGAGACATGCCCTTAAAGTAAAGAGGAATGGCAGGGTATACAGCAAAGAATGGATAAAGGCTGTATTAAGAGAACCTGAAATACCATGGTATTGTAAAATACCATGAAGACAGGCACACTATCATGGTATTATTGTGAAAGAATGAGCCTAAAGTATCAGAAGAATGTGAGCAGTGGTGACAAAATGTTTAAAAGCAAAGGCCGTGTTCATATGAATGATAAAAAAAAAAAAGTTTAGAACGACGAGTTATGTAAGTATGAAGCTAGGGTGGAAACATGGAAATGAGGTATAATGAAAAGTTGAAAAGGTCAGAGTTAAGTATAAGTAGGGATATTCTCCTCAGGTAACCTCTCATTAAGGGTAAGAATAGAGGTTTGACTTGAAATTTCGAGGACGAAATTTTTTTGAGAGGGGGAGAATTGTAACATCTAGACTTTTGGGCCTAGAAGTATCAGAAGTAGCCTGAATTAGATAGGCTACCAAACCCTTTTTGAGCAGAAGTCTCAAAGATGAGAAAGGAAGTCAAAGCAGTTTCAGGGACTAAACTGCAAAGTAAAAGTTTTTCAGGGGCTCAGTATAATCAAGGTCAGAGACTCCAATAAAGTCTCAAAGGCCTAGAGGGAGAAAAGAGACTAGATATAGGCCAAAGGTTGAGTTAGAAGACTCAAAGAGAGGATTATATGAAGTTAAGTCCAACCCGGGACTAAACTGTAAATTCTGAAAGTTATGACCAACAGGGGTAAAAGTGGAAGAGGGTACAAAAAATTCTAAGAAAAATCCCAGAAAATGGGAAATAATATTCTAAGACTCTTCTGTGAAGAGAATTGACAAAAATACCCCTGAGGCAGCTTAAATGGAATTTATAAGGTTATGGCCAGTAAAAAGTATACCATTTGAGGTAATTATTTAAAATAGCAAGAGACCTCAAAAATGTATACAAAAATGAGATTAAATGGCGAAAAGGTTGTACTAATTTATAAAATTAGTCTCTCAACCAAAAGGCCAGTGGAGTGGCTTTAATAAATTAAAGAGCCGGTTTTGCCGATAAAAGGGTATTTTAGTAAATGAATTTTATGCAAGGCTTAAAGGAAGTGTTATGGCCTAAGAAAATTCATAGATACTCTCTAGAATTAAAGGGAATTTATGGATCTAACAGAAAATAATTACAGAGGCCAGAGCATTGTAATTATAGAAAAGAAGTTAAACCCGGAGTAAAAGTGCACCGATAAAGTATTAATCAGAGTCTTGCACTTTGCTTGGCCCACAAGTCGCCACTTGTCAAGCCTTTAATGGATGGTAATTAAAGCTTTCCAAGTGTCAAGCTACCAATGGAGAGGATCCTGACTTTGGAATTTAATTACATTATGATTTAAGTTAATTAAGAGAGAGGATTAAGATTAAGTAGGCTAATGACACTTGGCATAACATTAATGATGGTTGGTGGGATATTTTGTACACATTAATGAGCTTCTTCTCCCCCTAATTGCTGATGGTATTTCGGCCAAGTGAGAGGAAGAGGGAAAAGAGAGGGTTTTGAAGGAGAACCAAGGAAAAGCTATCAACTTTGATCAACCAATCAAGGATTCAAGGTTAGTTTTTGTTCTTAAGTTGTTCTCCACCTTGTTTGCTTAGGTTGTATAGTTGAAAATCATAGTTTTCCTTCTCTTTTGATGCTGGACAAAACATATATATTGTGGAGGAGGAAGTTTTGATGTTAGATCTAGCTAGAACACTTCAAAGTATGGTAGATCCAAGTGGATCTATGTGAAAATTGGAAGAATTACGTGCTGATTTGATGCCTATTTCGAATTAGTTACTGTTCATATTTGGTTCTAAAATTTGGCATGCTTAAATTACACTCTGTGAGCTTTAAATCCATGGGTAGAACACTTCATTTGGATATGTGTACGATTTATGGTGATTTTTCAAAGTTAGGGTTTGAAATCTGGAAACAGTGTTGAACTTTTGGGAGAGTGTCGATTTCCGTACAATTCCGTACTGTTCAGCGTATAATTAGTTCCTGAAACTATTTTTCGTTTAAATTTAACTTAAGGATATTTCATTGAGACTTGGAAGCACTCGATTTGGATTTTTCTAGATTTAATTATGAATTTTCGAAGTTGAGCAAAAATTCTGGAGTTTCTGCGTGAACAGTACCCGCGAACCAAAATTTCCAGATTTGGTGTTCTTGAATCTAAGGCCATCTAAAGTGGTCCTAATTGACAATAAATGGATCTTAAGGATGGAAAATGATAAGATTTATATTAGAAAAGATAGAAAGAAAACCCTAAGACTAAGAGAAAGGGTTGAGGTTCAAGAAAGCTAGTCTTGAACTTTATGTAATCTAATGGTCCTAATGGATTGTGTGATCATTATGGTTATGTTTAGGACCTTTGGAACATCCAAGAGGATGTTTGGTGATGTTGACCGAATGCCCACATGGTTGGAAAGTCAAGGGAGTCAAAGGAAAAGTAAGAGGAAAGCTTGAGGTGCAAGGTAGTGAACTTACCTTTTATGTGCTTAACATGCTATGCTCATGCGTTGGTTTGTATTTGTTGTTTGAATGATATTGTGACATGATGATTGTTGCTGGAAATGTTGTTTTTAATATGTTCCCATGGCCATGCATTCTTATACCAAGCATAAAGCATGATGGCATGTCACTAGTTAACTTAAGTTTATGAAAAACTACATACCATACACTAGCATCCATCTTGTGCATGTATGTGGTAATGTTTGCTACTGAGATTCCCCTGAATCTCACCCCTTCGTAACCAACCATTTAGGTCAATCAATGATGGGCACTAATGGCATGAGAAGCAAGGAGAAGAAGTGGAGAATTATTGATGCTAATGATTGATACTAATATTCAATGTATAATTCTCCTATGTTATAATTATGTTGTGAATGCCATGTATTTAATTATAAAGCTTATGGCATGTATAGGAATGCATGAGCATGAATGGGAAAAAGTAAGCCCATGTTAGGCATGCCAAAGAAATAAAAAGAATTAAAGTAAAGAGATGTTAAGAGATAAAACGTAGGTCCTGAAGCAGTTAGTTTTGAGCTTCAGTTTGACCTATCAAATGAATGATTTAAGTCACGAGATTTGGTAGACTTATAGTAAACATCCCAAGCTTTAAAATGAGAGGTAGATCACCTCATTTGGATGTGTATACGAAGAGATATGAATTTTCAAAGTTAAGGCGCAGAATCTGGAGAGTCCAGATTTTACCAAACGAATAGTAATCTTAATCCAATATACTGTATGTTTTCAGTGAGGATGAGTTCAGTTGAATATTTTTCACTTAAAGAGTATTGAAAGAGATTTCTGTAGAATTTTGGAACACCTCCATACAATTTTTCTAGAATTAGTTATGATTTTTCAAAGTTGAACCTGTAATCTGAAAACTAGACAGTGAACAGTAATTTTCCGAAAATTAACGTCCAAATTGAAATTTTTAAGTTTTAGACCATCCAAAGTGGTCTAAAATGGCTCTAAAGAAATGTTAAGGTATTACATAAGTAAGGTGTGACATCATGTACATGTCATAACATACATCAAGCATCCAATTACCTTTGAATAATCATGTTGTCTCACAGGACAACCTTTATTTGGTACTAATTTCATACTGGAATCAAATGGAGTAGAAACAAGACACCAATCAAAACAATTAAACTTCTTTAATATTTTCTCAATATAATGAGATTGGGAAAGACCAAGATAATTATTACCTCTCATAATCTTGATTCCTAGTATGACATCTGCTTCTCCCATATCTTTCATGTCAAAATTTTTAGACAAAAATTTCTTTGTTTAATTTGCTTCATTTGAAGTAGTGCCAAAAATTAACATGTCATCTACATACAAACAAATCATGACACCTTTCCTATTATGAAACTTACTATAAATACATTTGTTAGATTCATTGATTTTATATCCACTTGCTAAAACTACCTCATCAAATTTTTTATGCCATTTCTTAGGGACTTGCTTAAGTCTAAAGAAACTTAATTAACTTACACACCTTGTGTTCTTGACCAGTAACTACAAATCCTTCTGGTTGTGTTATATACACCTCTTCTTCCAACTCTCCATTAAGAAAAGCTGTTTTAACAAGATTGTATATGGAAGCAAGTGCTATTAGCACTTTGATTGTGGAAATCCTTGCAACCAGTACATATGTATCAAAATAGTCTATTCCTTCTTTTTGTGTGAAGCCCTTAGCAACCAACCTGGCTTTAAACTCACTACAAGAAAATGGTGAGTTAGCAGCAGAACATTTCTAGCGGTTTCAAGAACAACTGCTAGAAATTTAAGAATTTCTAGTGGTTTCAAGAACAACCGCTAGAAATTAGCATCGCTTTGACCATAAAGACTATGGGGCCTGCAACTTTCTAGCGGTTATAACCTAACCGCTAGAAACTCACAGCTAGAACCCTTCTCGGGTTTTGGCGGGAACTTGGCGCCAAAATTGTAGCGTTTATTTTCTTGCGGTTTAGGCCAACAAACCGCTAGAGTCTTGCAATAATCGCTAGTAATAGTCTAAGAATTTCTAGCTGTTTTGACTAAAACCGCTAGAAAATATTTAATTTTCCCAAGGAGGATTTTATGACCGTTGCACTTTCTGGCGGTTTTCTTGAAAACTACTATAAATTTCTAGCAGTTATTACAAAAACTGCTAGAAAATTTGTAAATTCCCGAGGTGCCCTAAATACGGCAGCTAACAGTTGGCCATTTGTAGCGGTCTTGCCGACAACCGCTAGAAATTTCTGGCAGTTTTACAGGAATTGCTAGAAATTTGCTACCTATATATACCCCCACCATCATTTTCACTGTTTCAGTTGTTCATGAAGCGAAGCTCTGCTGAATTCTCTCCACAAAACATATCCGAGTTCTGATTCAGTTGCAAATCCTTATTTTCAGGTAGAAGTAGTAATTTATTTATAAATAATTTTTATTCTTATTTTTTATTTAATTTATTATATTTTTGCTTATAAATAATTTCTCTTTTTATTTTATTTATAAATAATTACTATTTGTTGTTATTAGGATGAGTCGTCGGCCAGGGAAGGAGCCAGTTGATCCTGAGAGGGCTGGACCCAGTGAGGATCGTCGTGATGGTGGTCATGATGCTGGTGAGCCATTTCCCAGTATTCATGACTACGATGTCAACGAGGAGGATATCCTTAGTTTTATGGAGCAGGATAATGTTGAACAGACTGAGGAGGCTCATTTTACTGGGGATGAACAACCCTATGTTGATACTGATGCTGTTGAGGAGGAGGAGGAGGAGCAGGTTCAGGGGAATGAGAATCCCCAGGCTGCGCAGGGTCCTGCTCCTAGACGTCAGGCCGGTTTTGAGGTGGAATTTGTGGTAAGTATTTATTTAAATTTTTTAAATTTGACAACTATTTAATTTATATAGAAATTGTTTTAATTCATTGATATATAATTTATTTCTTAATTAAATTTTACAGACTCTAAGGGGAACAGTTCCTATAGGAGGCTGACAGCCAGAGAGCTGTCTATGATGACTAGCGGACGGGTGGTTGTACTGCTCAATGAGTTGGGCTAACTAACAAAGAAAGGTGGCCAGTTGTACAACAAGTACGTGCACCTCCTTGGTCAGCAGTGGACACTGTTCCCCATCTACGTGCAAGACTGGAAGAAGATCACCTCAGAGAAGAAGCAGCAAGGCTGGGAAATGATGAAGGTAATATAAAAATTTTATTTATAATTTTTTAATTTAAATAAATGATTATATATTTTGTTTTCAAATATTTAATTGTTTGATTATAATTTTTTATTTATTTAATTTGTTTGTTATTTATAATATTTTTAAAGTAGTTAAATGAATATATATTTTTTATTTAAATTATTTTATTGTTTGAAAATAACTTGTTATTGACTTCATTAATTTATTACTTATAATAATTTTAAATTAGTTGAGTAAAAATATATTTTCATTTAAATTACTTAATTGTTTAATTATGATTTGTTATTGATATAATTTATATTTTATTTATAATATTTTTAAGTTAGTTAAAATATATATATTTTTATTGAAATTGCTTAATTGTTTGTTTATAATTTGTTATTTAGTTAATTTATTATTTTAATCACAGAGTAAATTTATTCTGGGGGAGGAGTTGAGGGTCGACACGATCAAGAGGCTTGGGATGGCATGGAAGAACAGGAGGGCCGACCTGTGGAGGGAGAAGAAAGGTGACGGGATGAGGCCCCTGCAGGAGATACTGGCAGATGTACCTAGTAGAGTCCCAGAGCAAGACTGGTCCAGTTACGTCTATTTAAGGATGACGGCTGACCAGATGGTATGATAATATTGTATTAATTATAATTTCTTTATTTTTTTTGTCCAACTTGACTAATTTAATTTAATTTTTTTACATTTTGCTTCAGGCTCTTTTCAAGAGAAATGCTGGGAGGATCAGGCATCAGACGATACGTCATAGGGGTGGATCCAGGAGCTTTGCGATCACCTATGACGAGATTGTGAGTACTTGAAATAAATTTGTTAAATATGTATATGTATTTAATTTGTAACTAATTATTTCTTTCATTTCATTTACAGAGGGAAAAGATACGGCAGGAGCAGGGATACACAGCCACTTATGGAGAGATGTGGCTGATGGTGTATAGACCTCTAGACGGGCGTGTGTCGGATGAGGTTGAGGAGATAGCGGTAAGTAATAAATTAAATATTAATATAATATCACAATGTAAATATCATTTTGTTCTAATTAACTTCTTTACATTAATTTTGGTAGGCAAGGATGACTCAAGTTGATACCGAGTTGCGTGAGTCTCAGGGGTCTGCCTTGGATCCCACCGCCTCACTTTTAGAGGGTCATGGCCGGCCGCAGCACCCTGGTCGAGTTAGCGGGCTTGGACTTGGACCTACACCGACTAGGTTGCCCCGCTCAAGTGGCGCTAGCCCTTCATATACTGCCGGGAGCTCTCAGGCGAGTGCGGGAGTGAAGCGGCCGGGTTCCTCATCCTCAGAGGAGTTGCGAGAGGAGCTCAGACAAGAGTTAGAGGCCAACATCGAGGCCAGGGTGGAGGCCAGGATCGGGAGCGTGATTGTCAGTTGCAGGAGCGTGATGCTCAGTTCCAGTTGTAGCTTGACCAGCTCTTGGCAGTTGCTATGACTATGCGTCATGTGGTGATCCGTATGGCTCCAAACATCTCGATTCCTGAGATCCCCGACATACGCCTGCCACCAGTCCCACCCCTATCCCCTATTAGCCAGTCCAGTCCCAGCACGTTGAGCGACCTGCCCACCCCAGCAGGAGGATCCAGCGGAGGACGATTACGATGATGCTGCTTCTGCCCCTCACCCATGATTTCTCCTGTTTTCATTATATAGGATTTTATTTGAATTTTGATTTTATGATTTTATATTCTATTTAGATATTTATTTATATTTTATATTTATTTGTTTACTTTATTTATTTATTTCTATAATTTTATTTATGTCAAGTATTAATTAACATTGAAATATTTATTAATTTATTACTATATAAACATTAAAATTTATTAAACATGTTAAACATGTTAATTAATTAAAATATTTCTACAATTTATTTCCATAAATTAAATATTTCTATAATTATTTATTAATTTAATAAATATTTATAAATATTAATAATTTTGTTTATATCACGTGTTAATTAATACATTATACTAAAAATGTTATTAATTTATTGCGCAGTATTTAAAATACTTTTGGAATCTTTAATATTTAAAAATATTACCATTTCTAGTGGTTACTAAACCGCTACAAAACTGACAGTGGGAAGCATTTTCTAGTGGTTATATAACCGCTAGAAAATTCAAGCCAAATTCAAATTTCCCTCCTTGAGTTCCTAGCGGATTATACGTGCTAAAAAATTAAGAAAATTGTAGCGGTTCCTAAACGCTAGAAATTTTATAACCATTGTCACATTGAATTTGTAGCAGTTATGAACCACTAGAAAATCAAAATTTCTATTAAAACCGCTAGAAATTTCTAGCGGTTGGTAACCGCTATAAAAAATTGACCGTTACACATCCATTGGCAGCCTCCTTTATAAGCTAAAACACTCCAACTGAAATTCATTTTAACTTCTCTTTGAGCTTCTTGTGTCATATGTTCATGAAATTTGAGCGATATTAGTGATGGATCGGTTATGGATCAACTTACATCGGTCGTCTCCGCAATACCTAGCTGGTCTAAGCTATTTTTAGATTTTGCTTTTGCCAATGCCACCGTAAATGGTAAGATTCAGTGTCTATGTCCTAAATGTAATTTCAAGAAGTGGCATCCCAAAGATATTGTTAGAAAACATTTGATCTTTAAGCCCTTCCCGCGAGAGTACGTATTTTAGCAACTACATGGGGAACGGCCAGATATGGTTGCTGAGTCAGTTCCAGTAGTTTCACGGATGGGAGTTTGAGTGGATGAAGCCGATGCCGTGAACGATGCTGTGCATGATGCTTTTGGTGTTCACAAAAGCCTGAATCCCAACGAAGATGAAGTAGAGGGGCCTCAACCGGAGTTTCTAAGAAACGAAACTGCTCGAGAATTTTTTGACCTCATGAGCGAAGCTGACAAGCTTCTTTATTTTGGGTGCACAAAGTATTCGAAGTTGTCATTCTTGGTGAGGCTGTATCATATCAAATACTTGTGTGGTATGACTGACAAGGCAATGTCCATGTTGTTGGAATTACTAGGAGATGCTTTCCCCCAAGCTGAATTTCCTCCATCTTTTTATGAAGCAAAAAAGATTATTAACAAGCTTGGCTTGAACTACAAGAAGATAGATGCATGCCTAAACGACTGTATGCTATACTGGGAAGATGATGCAAATAAGGAGATTTGTATGAGATACAAAATGTCACGTTATAAGTCAGTACAGAAGGGTAAAAAGCAAAAGAAGAAACCGGCCCAAATTCTCAGGTACAATTTATTACAATGTGTTACTTGTTCCATCTCTAAATATTCGATATTTGAAATTCTCAATATAATTGATTATGATGTGTTATTTGTTCAGTCTTTAAATATTCAGTATTTGAAATTTTTAATATATTATTTTCTTAGATACTTTCCTTTGAAACCACGGTTGTAAAGAATGTATATGTTATCAAAAATGGCTCAGCACATGAGGTGGCACGCGACTGAGGAAAATCCAGATGGCAGGTTAAGGCACCCACGAAACTTAGAGGCGTGGAAAGCATTTGATGTGAAATTTCTAGACTTTACCAATGATCCTAGAAATGCACGTCTTGCATTAGCAACCGATGGTTTCAATCCCTTCGGAAACATGAGCACAAGTTACAGTATCTGGCCGATGGTGTTAATTCCATACAATCTACCACCTTAGATGTGCATGAAGCAGAGCTCCTTTTTACTTTCCATGATCATTCCTGGCAAGAAAGCACCGGGAAATAATATAGATGTATACCTGGAACCGTTGATACACGAATTGATCAACCTGTGGATGAATGGTGTTGAGACATATGACTCATATGACAAGCGACTATTCAATCTTCGTGCAACCTTGATGTGGAAAATAAGTGATTTTCCACATTTAGGAACTTTGTCTGGCTGGAACGTGCATACTGGGTTGGCTTGTCCTGAGTGCAATTTTGATTCTGTGCCATGTCGCCTTCCACACAGTCACAAGTGGTGCTTCATAGGATATCGACGGTTCCTTGATTTCAAGCACAGACTTAGATTGCAACGGATTCGCTTTGATGGGAAACAGGAGAAGAGAGATCCTCCTGTTACTTTGTCTGGTGTGGATATTTTGCGGCAGTTAGAAGATGCTAATGTTGAGTTTGGTAAGAGTATGGGTCCCGAACGATTGGGATGACAATCTCGTGGGACATCTGATACGCAACCTATGCAATGGCAGAAGAGAAGCATATTTTTCACTCTTCCTTATTGGGAATCTAATTTGCTACGACACAATTTGGATGTTATGCACATTGAAAAAAATGTGTGCGATAATGTGCTATATACGTTGCTCAATGAAGCTAGAAAGTCCAAAGACTATCTCACAGCTAGAAAAGATTTATGGGCCTAGAGAATTCGTGAAGAGGCTTGGCTTGATGAAAACAACAAGTTTCAACCAGCTAAATTCACCTTGACGAAGCAGAACAAGGATATCTTCCTCTCGACATTGAAGAACATAAAAGTACCAATTGGATATTCTAGCAACATCTCAAAGTATATCGATCTGCAGGCTCGAAAGGTTACTGGGTTAAAAAGTCATGACTCTCATGTTCTTATGCAATAGTTACTTCCATTGGCCTTGAAAAACACACTTCCTTCTGATGTATTAGTGGTTTTGGTAGAATTATGTTCATTTTTCAAGAAGTTGTGTGCGAAGGTCTTGATAGCCGAAGAGCTTGATCAGCTGCAAAATAAAATTATTCTTACACTTTGTCACTTGGAGATGATATTTCCTCCATCATTCTTTACTGTTATGGTTCACTTGACTGTTCACTTGTTCGAGAAGCAAAGGTTGCTGGCCCAGTTCACTATCGATGGATGTACCCTATAGAGAGGTACTAGATTATCTTTTATTCCCGCCTCTTTAAATTTCACATTGTTCTTTCATTTGCTTGTAATTATTAATGCAATTTTAACTTACAGGTACTTGGGAAAATTAAAATCATATATTAGGAATAAGGCATGGCCTAAGGGGTCAATAGCAGAAGGTTATTCCAGAGATGAGGTCCTAACTTTCTGTTCAAGGTACTTTGATGACATGGAGACATCTTTTAACTGCCTGTGTCACGTAGATGATTCTCCTCCTGATCCTTCCATGTCAACTTTATTTCCTCCTGTCGGGAAACCAGTTAGAGGATATGAATTCTTCAAACTCACTCCTACAGAGAAACTCCAGGCACATAGACACGTTTTGATAAATTGCAGCCAAGTTGAACCCTTCATGCAGTAAGTATATCATATAAGCTCACTAGCTTTTACACTTTATATTTGTTTCTCATTAACTCTTCTAACAAATTACACTTTACTGTAGTGAGTTTAGGAGTTACCTAAGGCATCAGCTACAGGGGCGTGTGCGTTCTGCTGACATTGATAAAAGAATCCACAAAGAGTTTCCCAGTTGGTTTACACGTCGAATACGTAATGACAACAGCCCATACACAGATGAATTCAAAGCTCTTTCTCTCGGTCCATTAGACCATGCACGAAGGTTTACCGCGTATAATGTCAACGGCTTCAAGTTCTGTATGGTTGGACGTGATCAAGGATTGCTCACATAAAACTCTGGAGTTTGCGGGACATTCGGAATAAGATGTTATGCTAGCAGCAGTGATGGCGATATGCGCTTTGGAGGCGTCACTTACTATGGAAAGCTAATTGACATTATTGAGTTGAGTTACCAACTTTTCACTGTGACATTGTTCAAGTGCTCCTGGGCAAATACGACAACTTCACGGGGACTCGCTACTGACCATTTAAGCATCATCTTAGTTAATTTCTCTAGACTTATTCATACAGGGGCATCTGAAGATGATTAACCATATATCCTTGCTTTCGAGGCACATCAGGTTTACTATGTCGAGGACGAGAAATATAAAGACTGAAATATGGTCGTTCACCTCAAGCCACAGGATCTTCATGATATGGGTGATGGTGACATTATTTACGATAGTGAACCCTTCCAACCCTCGAATTTTGATGACTTCTTTCCTCAAGGAGATGATAATTTGCCAATTATCAAGTATACGTCTTTTCTTAAATTATTTAAATAATTAACTACTAATTACTAATTTCTTCTAAATACATTATAATTCTAACAAATTTTTTTTAAATATGTCCTTTCAGGCCGGATGATGATGAAGAATAGCAGCATCCAAAATTTTTATTATTAAAAAGAATTTTCCTTCCATATATACATATGTATAAATTAAAATTGGTATAGCTTTATTAAAAATAAAAAATAATAAATTTGTAGCGGTTACATAACCGCTACAAATTTATTACTGAAAATATCCCCCCCGACAAGTACATATATGTATAAATTAAAATTGGTTTAGATTTTTAAAAAATAAAAAATTATAATTTGTAGCGGTTATATAACCGCTACAAAATCTAACTGCTACAAATACAAACGGTTAGCTGTATGCTAGAAGATGACAAACAACTACAAAATGCAATAAAACACTACAAAAAAACTGCTACAAATGTGTCGCTGATCTCTATAAATATCGTATCATCTCTACATTCATTTACTCCATCTCTTTTCTTTCCTCTCCTATTCTTCCTCATAATTCTCTTTTTTTTTCTTACTCTCTCATATGGTGGTTTCTTTCTCTTCACTGTATGGTAAGTGAATTTTATTTTATAAGCCATTGTATCTTTTATTTGTTTTTACTTATAATTTACTAACATATTTATTTTTCTTTTTCTTTCAGATTTTTTTCTTCACACTTGTCATGCCCTCCTCAACTGATTCAAATACTTCTCAACATAACACTTTAGGTTCAATATTACAAACTATCTCATCTTCAATTCAACTATCTTATTAAATATTCAATTCAATTATCTTATTAAATTAAATTCACTTCTTTTGACACACTCATAATTTAATTACATATTGTTTATTACAAAATTCAAATATCTAAAATGTAATACATAACTAATTATACAAATTAACAAAAATTCTCAAACATAATCTATTTAATGGTTTTTAAATTTATAATATTATATTTTCTAATAATGAAAAATCACAAATTTTTTTCTGCCTCGAAAAACATTTCTAGCGTTCAAAACCACTAGAAATAAAAAAAAAATAGCGGGAAAATTTCGTGAAATTTAAATTTTGCGCTAAATTTTCTAGCGGTTCAAACCGCTAGAAATGTTTTGGCGCCATTTCAAAAATTTAATTTGCTGGTAAAATTTGATTTCCCACGAAATTTCTAGCGGTTCTGGAACCACTAGAAATTTTGATGCCATAATGAAAATTTTTAATTCCCGGCAAAATGAGATTTGGTTCAGAATTTTCTAGTGGTTATATACACGCTACAAATTTTTTCCTTTTTGCTAGCAGTTTCTGTCTGCTAGAAATTTCGTCTCCTACTGCTAGCATTTTCTAGCGGTTAGTAAACCGCTAGAAAGTTTCTGGTGTTTTGACCATACCGTGTAGCGGTTTAATGACTGCTAGAAATTTTTTCTTACGCTTGATTTTCTAGTGGTTTTTGTAACCGCTAGAAATATTATTTGTTGTGGTTAGAACCACTAGAAATATCTCACTTTAACCACTACAATTGACATATTTTTTTGTGGTGACTTATCTATAGATCCATCTACTTTTAATTTCTTTCTGAAGATCCATTTACAACCAATAGGTTTAGAACTAGGCGGGAGGTCTACTAATTTCCAAGTTTTATTTCCCATTATTCAATCCATTTCATCATGTATAGCCTCTTTCCAAAAAGCTACATCTTGAGACTTCATAGCCTCCTCAAACGTTTTAGGATCATTTTCTAAATTAAAACAAACAAATGAACAATTTTTAATTTCTTTTCTTGACCTCTCAACAAGAAACATGAAGAAATCTGAGCCATAAGTTTTTACTTTCCTAGCCCTTTTACTTCTTCTAAGTTTTATTTCTTCTAAGTCATTGCCACTCAATACATTCTTCTCTTGATTTGTTTTCTCATTAGAATGAGAAATACCATTAGATTTAAGGATTGAGTTGAACCTTTCTTCTTGAAACATTACACATCCCTTGATTCACTAACAGGGTATGAATCATTTGGTTCAATAACCAAGAATTGATATGCCTTGCTATTTTTAGCATGTCCCAAAAAGATGCATTCAACTCCTCTTTCACCCAATTTCTTCCTTTTGGGTTCTGAAACTTTAACTATTGCTCTGCATCCCCAAACTCTAAAATAATTCAAATTGGGTTTTCTTTTCTTCCATAATTCATATAGGGTTATTTTGTTCCTTTTATTTGGAACTCTATTTAATATATGACATGTAGTTAGCAATGCTTCACCCTAATATCTATTAGGCAAACCAGAGTAAGATAACATGGTATTCACCATCTCAACTAAAACTCTACTTTTTCTTTTAGCTATACCATTTTGTTGTAGGGAATAAGGGGTAGTTACTTGATGTATTATCCCAACAGACTCAAAATATTTTGGATCAAAATATTCTCCCCCTTTATCAGTCCTTAAACATTTAATAAAAGTTTCACATTGAAGTTCTATTTCAGTTTTAAAGATCTTAAATTTGTCTAAGACTTCATCCTTTGAGTGCATTAAATAGACATAGCAATATCTAGTGCAATCATCAATGAAAGTCACAAAATACTTTTTACCACCCAAAGTAGGCCAACCATACAAATCACAAATGTCAGAATGAATCAATTCTAATATTTTAGAACTTCTTTCTACTCTAAGAAAAGGTTTTCTTGTTACTTTAGTCAACATGCAAGTAGTGCAAGAGTCATGATTAATAACAGCATTTAGAATTAATTCAAGTTTTATCATATCATTCATTTTGCCAAAATTAACAGGACCCAAATGATAATGCCATAAATCACAAAAGTCAACAATATAAACAAAACTGTAAATACTATTATTAAGTTTAGTAACATTACATTTAAATATATTGTCACAAAAATAACTTTGGCCCATATTCCACCCTTAGTGAGAACAAACTTGTCTCCCTAAAATATAGACTTAAACCCAAACTTATTAAGTAAAGGTACAGAAATTAAATTCTTCCTAACTTCCAGTACATAATAGACATATCTTAAAGTAAGAGTTTTCCCAGAAGTGAATTCAATTTCTATGGTCCTTTTGCCCTTAACTTGGACAGTTGAAGCATTCATATAAAGTACATCCTCATCTTCCTCCTTCAATGTTTTGAAGAAGTTCTTGTTTTTGCATGCATGACGTGTGGCACCAGAGTCCACCCGCCATGATTCATCATTATCAACTAGGTGGATTTCAGAAGTTATTGCCACAAAATTGTCTTCTTTTGCAGATAACTTGCTTTCTTTCTCTTTCTTATTTTTGAAGAAATGACAGTCTTTCTCGAAATGATCACCTTTTCCACAAAAGAAGCAATTACCTTTCTTTTTCTTATTCTTGTGACCATCCTGTGCTTGGGGTTTGTCTTTATCCTTCCCGCTTTTCTTTGAGGTCTTGTTGGATTGTCCTTCCTTCACCACATATACCTTTTCTTGAGTATTGGCTTCCTTTTTAGCATCTTGCTTTCTATATTCCTCTTATAAACGAAGTTAATTTTCTAATTGTTCAAGAGAGATATCTTCCTTTTTATGTTTAAGACTCTTTCTGAAGTCTTTCCATAAAGGAGAAAGTTGTCTATGATTGAGGAGACAATAATAGACTCATCAATATGCATTTTATGTTGATTGAAATTATTTAAAATATGTTCAATATCATGCATTTGCTCCATGATAGACTTTTCATCAACCATCTTATAAGTATTAAATGAGTGATAAGAAATTTCTTACTTGTAGCATCCTCTTACATGTACCTTGCCTCATGTTTGTCCCAAAGATCCTTTGCAGAGGTTGTATCTTGATAAACATCAAAGAGACCATCATAGAGGTTATTGAGGATATGTCCAGTGTAGATGTAGCCATCGTTCTCTCTCTGATTTCAGCAATAGTTTCATCCTCCTTCTCTTGAGGCTTGGGAGTGTTGAGAACAAAGGCCATGTTCAAAGTTGTAAGAAGAAATTTCATCTTCATCTACCATCTCAAAAAGTTGTCTCTTTCAAATCTTTCCAACTTCACAAAATTTGTAGTCAACTCCTTTAAAGAAGCCATTTGTGCTTGCAAAATTAAGTCTAAAGAATGTTGGCGGGAATAGTTCTCTAAAGAGTAAAAGAAGAAGAGATGAAGAAGAAAGTAGTGCACGATGTCTTCAAGGCGTTAACAACACTTTCTTTTAGGCTTAATTCACCCCCACTTATTCCTATCTTATAGGGTGCAAGTTAGGATGCTCGGCGAATTTCCTTCAGGATACAATGAAGACCCTTGAATATGGATTGCACTCCCAAGATTCAAGTAAAGACAACAATAGCTTTTACGAAGTGATATGTGACTCTATCCCTGCGTGCACTCAAAGACAAAGGTAATGAGCTTGATCTTAGTGTTTGTGTTGTGTTGTATGCAAATGAAATGATAGTGAAGGGTTTATATAGACTATGGAATGATGCCTTAAAGAGCTACCTTTTGAAATAATACCTTATTAAATAAAAAGTCACAACCATATGTTGGTTCATGAACTAATATAATTTAAATAAATACAATGAATTTAGTATATAGGTTCATTTAATGTTTTAACATCCTATATGACTCTTTATTAAATACAATATATTTAGTATGTAGGTTTATTTAATGTTTTAACTTCCTACATAACCCTTCATAGAAATATATTAATTTATATGAAGACACAACCCTTCAAATAAATTTATTAATTTATATGAAGACAACCCTTCATATAAATTTATTAATTTAATAAATTTATATAAGGACATGACTTTTCAAAAACACATCTCTTCAATTTAAAAATATTCCAACAGCAAACATAGACAAAAGCACATGCTTGAGATAAAAGCATATAAATGAAACCAGAAATGTTTCTCTCTCCTACCAATATGTAATAAGTAATCATTGATAAAACATCAGTTGTATAAAAATAGTGACTAGAAAAAGATTAAGGCAACACATTAATGTCTTTTTTCAAGATGTCACTAAAATCAAAATGACCAAGTAAATTATTGTACAATTTCTTCTTGAATGAGATGATATTAATATGGTTCAAGGATGAAGAAAATGTTAGAGCTACTAGGATAACCCAACGTAATAACAATCTCAAGCAATAGAAGCAAAAAAGATGAGGATTATAAGATTGCAGTTTCATCAGCCTAGAGGTTTGTATTTCATCATAACGAAGGAAAACAATAGCAACACAAGAGGTATGTAACATCTTGAAATTATAAGCCAAGGTTTAGTGATATTTAAGCTTGATCTAGGAGGAAACCTAAGTGATTAAACCTTGAATTGCGTGGCAATAAAAGAGAATATTGTGGTTTAAGGTTATGTGAGGCATAAAATCATAAAGGATGGTGATTGAAAGCCTTTTTTTTAGACTTTGTGGTTTTGGAATTCAAAGATTTTAAAGTGTCAAGCAAGAATATTTTTCAATGATTCTTTTTCTATTTGAAGGCAGACACTTCAACATTTCCAATGAATCTTAATTTATAAATTTTGAAAATATATTGAATTAATTATGAATTTTCAAACTTAAGCCACATTATTACCTATAAAATTTTGAGCAGTTTTTGAAAATCATCATTTTCAAGGACCAAATAATAATATTTTTGAATAATCCCTTTTGAATTGGAAATTAGCAAAGAGCCTTAATTTGTAATTTTTGGAGATCTATGGAATTATTTGAGTTTTTGAAGTCAAGCCATCCTATTTTTGTTCTTGGCTATGACCAGAAGAGCCACTAATTGCAACAGACATGCAAAATATGCTATAAATTAGATCCAAAAACACATTAAAAAAAATAGAAGGATTTTAGAGAGGTGGTGACTTGGTCTCTACTAGGGTTTTGATTTCCAAGTTGGGGGAACATTTTTGAAGTTCCCAACACCACAGTAAATGATTCTAACATCATTTCTATTTTCTTAGTTTTTCATATTTAAAGTCTTGAAAATCTTGAGTTTGATTGGAATTTTGGAATTTATTTTTGTGAAGATTTAAATTATGGTTTGGTTCTTGAATTGGAATTTTGATTATTTACAATTATGTGATTATTAAAACTGAGGTTTGAGGATTGTGTATGTTAATATAAGTTAGAATTGATATTTAATTGATTTGAAAATTTGATTTGATAGATGGAAAAACTAGGGCTTTTGATCAATTAGTGTAATTGGATGTCAATTAATGTTTCCTGTGAGTTGTTTGACCTTTTGGAATGGTGTATTGAATTTAGTTTAGTTAATTTGAAGTTGAGAGTAGTCAAGGGTTGAGTTCGGATTTTAGTCCCAAGTTGTCATTATTAACTAACTTAATAGTTGTTAACCAATATGTAGCGATTATGTGTTCGTGTAGATTATTTGTGATTAGTGTTTTTATGCATAGGACATCTTGATTGTGGTATCGATCCTTAATTAGGTGAGAGGTAATTATTGTCTCCTCATTATATATGCTAATATGTTGATTGTAAGTAGTTCTGCTACTTTTGAAAGATATGTTAGCATACACTTGAAATTAAGTTGATATAATAGAATTAATCAAGTCTTATGGAGCTGGGTTTTGAAAATTTAATCTTTTTTAGTTCATGATATCATATTATCACTATGGGTTTCGATTTGGAAACGGATTATGTGATTTGGAATTGATGGAATGCATTCTTTTGCATAATGCAAACAATGAGAATTGGTGAGTGATCTGTGTTCATTACCATTACATGATGAGTGCCTCCACTAATGCATAATGGTTAGCTTCTTGCATTCCGCGAATGTGAGGGAACGACCTCTTGGTTTAATTCCCCAAAGTAAGAGAATGGCCTCGGGTTTCTTTATATCCTCTGTAGTGAGAGATTTTCCTTTTGGCTCTTTCTCTTATAGTGAGAGATTAGCCTTTTAGGCTTTTATTTCTATAGTGAGGGAAGGGGTTATAGCGATTACATGTGCATAATGACATTGATTTATGAACTGTGAGTTTGGAGAATCGATGTATGAGCTTGATAACTATTGTTATTTGAGATATTTTATATGATCATATACTTTTTCATAACTGTTCCACTCAACACCTCACGAGCACATATTGATATGTATAATTAACTAGATTGTTAGTTGCTAAGGCTTACGTCTTACCCTATAACTATTAATCTGGAAGCCTAAGCTTTTATATATTCTTATACTACCTCAGTCTCTTTGTATGTAATGATGGGTTATATATTGTCACCTAGGGCACTTTTTCTTTTGCATACTCTCTATTGATCACAGATTTGTTTGCTTAACTTGTATTTTGATCACCAGATTATAGTTTAGTATTGGTAGTAGCCAAAGGCCTTAGAGTTATGCATGCTACTTTTATGGATCCGCATCAAATATTTATGACATTTGATGCGTATTATTCAATAATCCATTAGTCTTGTAGGTTTGGTGTTGTTTTTATTCCTAGGCTTGATGCTCAGGTGCCTTGTTTGATATACTTGATACTTGATAATCATGTTAATCAAGGGCTTATTTTCCTATAATCATATTAGTGGGGTTGATTCCTTTCTAACATAGTTTTACTTATTCTAATTATTTAAATGACTTTAAAGTGAGTAAGTCTTTGATTTTAGAATGAATTTTACAAGGTACACCTTTAAAGCTTAACCTTTGTCATAAAGATAGTTAAATCCTAAACAAAATTGAGAATGTTACAAATATTGCAATTAGGAAAAGTTGAATGGGATGGATTTGAAATATTAGAAATACATGAAATGTTCAACCAATTGCAAATTTCTATGAGATAGTGAAAAGAGCCTTAAAAATATTAAATGACTTGTTTTGGTTTGCTAATGAGACCTCTGTGAAGCATCATATTCCACTTAGTCCATATAAGATTTAGTACCACAATAATTTCTTTTAGCATAATCATGTTGCCACCAAAAAAACATTGTTGTAATGTTCCAGTAAGCCATACAAGAAAATCTCAAGTGGAAATGTCGCTAGAATAGAGAGATAAAGCACCAAACTAGATAAGCTATACATACAGACAAGAGCAAAATGAAAGGTATACCATTTCGACAACTTGACAACAAAAGACACAAGTAATCTAAACATTTAAATAATGTTTCCTTAAAACCTCTCTAACATGCACAATTGAATGGATAAATTTTTAGATAAAAAGAAGTTGTTTGTGAGGTAACTTAAGTTTTCATAAAAATTGCCAAAGTTTCAATAGAGCAGCACTTTTGGTTGTATTATTTTGAGAAGACAGAGCATAGTCTTATTTAATACTTGCCTGTGGTATCACCCTCCTAACAAAATTAATTTTTTCTACTACAAAGTAAAATAGGAGTTTTAAGAATGTTATAAGCAACTCTTGGAAAATAGATAGATTTAATTAGAGGCATGTTCTAAGAAGGTAGAAGCCATCAGTTAGGATCATATATAAAAAGATTAGAATCCTTTTGGATCCCAAGATTTACAATCATAGATGCATGAGCCATAAGCCACTAGAGGTTGTGATTAACATGAATGGAATTCCCTAAGCCAACTTGCCATAGGGTGTTGAAAATGAAATCTAATGAATCCAAAATACCTTTCTAAAACCAGGAGGCATTGTTTAGCTTCTTTAGCTTGTAGTTTGAATAGGTATCCAAATATTTTTTTTGTTTGAAGAATTGGTAATAAGAGAGTGAGGTTCAGCTAACCCTCCAAACTTGTTTAGCCAAGAAAGCTAGATTCACGTGATGTGCACATCAAGCCACCATTGTTTGGAGAAGCAAAAGGCTAATCCTTCTTAACCAAATGTATTTTTCATTTCTGATCATCATATCCCAAAAAAAAAAATTACAAGCTTAGCATCAGTTGCCTATTTTTTTTAGGAAATTTTATCCATGAGAGAAAATAAATGTTATATAAGAAAAACAACACATGTGTGTGTATATATATATATATATATATTATTCATACAAATTCAAAGCATTTACATGCATAAGGTATTCAAAAGAGTTATAGCAAAAGACTTATAAATACCTCTCATCATTAGCTCAGTTGATTTGATGAAGAATTTGATATGAATGATAGAAAGCTGTGAATCCAAGAACATTGTTAGAGAAAATGATATAGGGAAACTTCCAGTTGATGATTGGACACAATGATGGCAACTAGAATGTAGCTGTCACTAGTAGGGAACCCTCAGAGAGTGAGCAGAGAAAATAGAATTAGCGTTTCACTCTTGACTCAGTATACTGTATGTTATTTTTCATTATCAGAAAATAAATTTAATTGATTCAGTCAAATACCCACCTTGGACTGGGTCTAAATGAGTACAGGCCACACTTAGAATATTTATAATAATAAATATCCCACATTCTCCCACTTGGCTCGTATGCTCAATATCATTGCCTATCAAGGTTAACTAAGGTCATACTCCAAGAATCATGGTGATAAGTCCTCTTTTATCAAGTATTACCTTCCATATATTATAGATAGTATCCTTACTTAATGGGTATCTCTTTCTGAATAAACAAAGTGTTTATTCGGTTCCTGTCTCAATGTTTATCAATCTCAATATCATAAATGTATAAAATCATAAATTAGAAATGACAAACCATAAATTTGATTTCATTGCTCATACCTCAACTAATCAGATAAAAGACGAAGTCCCATATGAGATATATATGAAATGAAAACATTTGGTTTCAACCTTTTAGTCAAAGGACCAACTAGCATAACAAATCATAAATTTAATTTTATTGATCATACATCAACAAATCAAATGAAGAACAAAGTCCCATGTGAGGTGTCATATCCCGCCAAATTTAGCACTGATAGAAGGGATAAAAAATTTGGTTGAGGGCCAATAGGAAAAGAAGATTGGATAAGAAAACTAAGCATGGTGTGAAACCCAAAAAGGGTCCGAACTGGCATTTTCAAATTTATCAGTCCAAGAAGGGCAAAATGGAAATTTTTGAGAAAAATTCTAGAAAATTCTTGAAAAATAGGAAAAGTATAAATTAGAGGTTTTACAAACTTGGTTGAGACTCGAAAAGTGGAATTACAGTAAAAATAAATTGTTACGGAATATCCCGTAAATTGAGATTTTTTAGGTAAATATTAGAAAATTGGAGGAAAATAATTATTTTAATTAGTTAAAGGCCTCAATAAATTTAGAAAAAATATGGATAATTCATCTAAATATTTTTTGAATTTATAAAATTAGTTTTAGGCCCTAGAAGCCCAGAAATTAATTTTAGAGAATCTATTTTCCCACAGTGACATCGATAGAGGCCTAATTGGGAAAAATTCAAAATAAATACCTAGAAGTGGAAAAAAATTCTGAAAATTTTTAGATCATTTTTTCATATTAAAAGATGAATTATCATGGAAATAAATTAATTTTTTTAGGTATAAAAAAATTATGGAATGTTACTAGTGAATAGTAACTGATAAAGTTTCAAATTGATTTGGGATTTTGATTTGGATTGTAAGCCATCTTTTTAGGCCATATTAGACCATTTTTGGGGCCCACATTAGGCCCAATCCAAGCCCAATTTCGTGTAGCTTCTAGATAGCTCCATATTTAATTAAATAAAATGCAAAATTAAGGGATAATTGTTGAAAAACTCTAGAATTGGACATATGGTTGAATCTGAACCTTTCTTGCTTTAATGACTACCACATACCCCCCATTTTATGTCAGATTTTCATCCAACAAGAGAGGGGGAGGATCAAATTATATTTTCCATAAATATCCCCTCCTAAAATACAAAAAAAAATGTTGGAAAAATAGAAAAACAAGGGGAGATTTTGTCACCTTAGTTCCAGATCTAGTCAACCAAAAATTTGAAGGGTTTTAGACAAGGAATCACTCAACTTATACCAAGAAAACATTAAGGTATATTTAAGCATCCCTATTCCTAAGTTTCAAGCTTAGTTAGTAAAGGTTTTGACTTGAATATTTCAAGTGTGATGCTGCCAAATTTTGATCTATTCATGGAAGGTTTAGGGAAGGATAGAAACCTTAAATACCAAGTAGAATAAGTAAGATGAAGTGGTGTATGGATTGGTTTTTGGAAGAAAATCCACTTAGAGTTATATATGTGCATTTCAGCCTAGCACTGTTCATGCAGAAGCAAATTGTTTTGGCTTGATTTGATGATTTCAAAGGGTTTAAAACATGTTTTTGTATAGGGATATACTATTGGAAAGTGTTTAAAATCATTGGAATCAAAAATAGAATTTTGGAAGTATGTACCCCCTATTCAGCCAACTCAACTTGAAGGGGAAGGAGTTTGATTTCTATTAATCTGATTTGATATTTAGATTCTACATGAAAAATTGTGTAGGGATGAACTAAGAGACGAATGGAAACAAAGAGGGAATAATTATGTTAAAAATCAAGGAAAAGGAGGTTTAATTGAGTTTAATGTCAAGCATTAGTGTTTATGCTTGAATCATTGATAAATTGGAATGTGTTTATGCATGAATTGATAGGCATTTTGTAAGAGAACAAGAAGGAACTCAAAGAATTAAAGAGGCTGAATTGGTTCAAGTATAAAAGAGGTAGCTTTGAATCTAATTTGATTGTTTTTCTTGCTTACTTAATATGCATGTGTTGCTTGCTTTATGTTTCTATGAATTGATTGATTTATGCTGTGATATGGAATGCTTTTTGATATTTGATATGCTTTGGCCAAATACACAATGATATGCAATGTGAATATGTACTAATTTCCTTGATGGAATAATGTGCTATTCATGGTCTTGAAATTGATTATTATGCATTGTATTACATGTCATATATTTGTGGAGTTTGATTAACATGATAATTATGATTCATTGCTACTGAAATTTCTATGAAATCTCACCCTCCCCTTAATGTATAAACAATAATAAGAACCTCAAATGGTGTTATCAAGGGCAAGGAGAAAAGGATTGGAAGGAGTTTAGGCTAAATGTCATTGAAGTTATGATTTGTAAATTATTATGGGTTGTTATGTATCATTGTAAAAGATGTTGAAATATTGTATTGATGATTAAGGATACTCTATTTATGGACAATTGACTAAGGAATTATGTCTATGCATGTGTTGCATGGTTGAAAAAGCTAGATGAAAGGAAAAGAAAAAGAAAAGGCAAGAATGGTATGAAAAAGAGATAAAAGTTGATTTTTTGAGAGCAAAGTTTGACCAATGTGATTTTGAGAAATTGGATGACTTTGGATTTGAAACTGGGCATACTTATAGATCTCATTTTTAGCTTTAAAACAAGTTATAATTCATTAAATTTGAAATTTTGTACAAAAATTATGCCCTTCCAAAGTTGGGCATAAATCCTGAAAAATAAAAAAAAACCAAATGAATAGTATCACTTTGAATAAAATCTAGGATTGATGCATGAGATATGGATACCAATGAGTATTTTTTTTATTTAAAAAGCATATCAAGAGCTTTCCATAAAACTTAATACTGCTCTGTTTTGATTTTTCTACAATTAGTTATGAATTTTCAAAGTTGGCCCAAATTACTGTGAATAGTGTACGGAAATCCGAAAATGGAAATTTTAAAGTTGAAATTCTTCCACCCTTCAGCCTTGTATAATGACTTTAAATGGTTCCAATAGATATATAATAAGGTAATAAAGGAAGTGTGACATGAGGTACATGTGAAATGAAAACGTTCGGTTTCAACCTTTTAGTCAAAGGATTAGCTAGCATATCATTTATACTGATACATTCAACCGAAACTTGGCGATCCAAAACTCTTTCTCTCAGGCATAGGAATTTAAGTTTTACAAATTTACATCAACTTTTATTCCTTTTGTTATTTGCTATGGCCACTGTAGCTGTGTTATCACTGTATTTTCTAATTGGCCTAGAGATTAAGTCCACAATCTTGAGCCAAGCAATAAAATTCTTTATCTAGATTGCTTGTGAACTTGCCTCAAAACATGCAATGTACTTAGCATCACCAGTAGAAGGAGCTATTTGTGTTTGCTTTCTAATTGGCCTAGAGATTGAGTCCACAATCTTAAGCCCAGCAATAAAATTCTTTATCTAGATTGCTTGTGAACTTGCCTCAAAACATGCAATGTACTTAGCATCACCAGTAGAAGGAGCTATTTGTGTTTGCTTTCTAATTGGCCTAGAGATTGAGTACACAATCTTAAGCCCAGCAATAAAATTCTTTATCTAGATTGCTTGTGAACTTGCCTCAAAACATGCAATGTACTTAGCATCACCAGTAGAAGGAGCTATTTGTGTTTGCTTTCTAATTGGCCTAGAGATTGAGTCCACAATCTTAAGCCCAGCAATAAAATTCTTTATCTAGATTGCTTGTGAACTTGCCTCAAAATATGCAATGTACTTAGCATCACCAGTAGAAGGAGCTATTTGTGTTTGCTTTGCACTTTTCCATGATATGGCTCCTTTTGCTAATAGGAAATGTAACCAGTTGTAGATTTATTTGTATCTACATATCCTATAAGATCTGAATCTAATTACCCAATTACTTCCAAATTGTCTGTTCTTCTATACGTGAGTATGTAGTGTTTAATACCTTGTAGGTACCTAAACACTTTCTTTGCAGTTGTCCGATGTACTTCCCTTGGATTACTTTGATATCTCCCCACCATATCCACAGCAAAATCGATGTCAGGTCTTATGCAAACCTGTGCATATATCAAGCTTCCTACTGTTAAGGCATATGGGACCTTTTCCATATGTTTTCTTTTAAGCTTAGTTTTAGGACACTAATCTGAACTAAATTTATTTCTCTTTTTAATAGGAGCTACGTTAGATAAACAATTCTTCATTCTAAATAGTTCAAGAATCTTGCCAATGTAAGCTTCTTGAGATAAACCTATAAGACCTTGGGTTCTATCTCTATGGATTTTGTGCCAATTACGTAAGATGCCTCACCCATGTTTGTCAAAACTCCTGAACAAAAACTGTTTCACGCCACGCAATAGTCCTACATCATTTGTTGCAAGCAAAATGTCATCCACATACAAAATCAAGAATATAATCTTACACCCACTAGTCTTGTGGTATATACAATCATCTATGATGTTCTTAACAAAACTAAATCATGTGATCACTTCATGAAACTTTAAGTACCACTACCGTGAAGCCTGTTTTAGAACATATATTGACTTCTTTAGCTTACATACTAACTCTCTTTTACCTTCTGCAACAAATCCCTTAGGTTTTTTCATATAGACTTCTTCCTCTAGTTCACTATTGAGGAATGCAATCTGTACATCCATTTGATGCAACTCTAGATCAAAATGCACTACTAATGCCATGATGATGTGGAATGAATCTTTCTCGGATACAGATGAAAATATCTCCCTGTAATCGATTCCTTCCACTTGTGTGAACCCCTTTGTAACCAACTTAGCCTTGCATCTACAATGTTGCCTTTTGAGTCCCTTTTGGTTTTGTAAACCTATTTACAGCCATTGGCTTTAGACTCACTAGGCAACTCTACAAGCTCCCAAACATGGTTGCTTGTCATGAAATTTATTTCATCAATCATAGTTCACACTTTACTTTTGTACCTTATTTTATCACATTTGGAGTCATTTAGAACCATTTGTTATGATTTAAAGTCATAAAAATTTAAACTTTGAATTTATTGAAATTCGAGTTACTATTCATTGTAACCCTAATAAAGGCTAAACTTTAGAAAATCATAATTAATTCTAAAAAAAATTGAAAGGTGGTTTCAAGTTCTATAGAAAGCTCTTGACATGTTCTTTAAAGGAAAAAAAATACTCAATTTGGCATCTAGAACTCATCCATTAATCCTAGATTTCATCCAAAGTGGTACTGTTTATTTGGTAAATTTTTAATTTTGTAGGATTTATGCCCAACTTTGGAAAGGCATAACTTTTTGTACAAAACTCCAAATTTGATGAATTATCACCTGTTTTGAAGCTATAAATGAGATCTATAAGCCTGCCAAATTTCAGTTCTAGACTCGAGCCATTACTTAAAATGTTATTAGTCAAACTTTACCTTTGAAAAGTTAACCTTTTCCCTTTAAGTTGCCATTCTTGATTTTTCTTTCCTTTTTAACCCATACCACCATTTTAATCACTCATACCATATGGAAACATAACTTCTTAATCAAATATACACATACATACTATTGTTGATTATTAAAGCAAATAATCCACATCATTTACAATAATCCCTAATAATTACAAACTTTGTTTTAAAGAGGCGTATTGATCAATTTTCTCCCAAAATGACCTCCATCCCTTTGTTTTTGCTTGTTCCAACTCCTAGATGATGAATTTTGAACATAAAGAGTGAAATTTCATAAAACATCTTAGTAGCAAATAACCATAATTATCATGCAGTTCATGCTATATAAAAATGTGACATGTGTACGTAAAATCAACATCATTATGCAACATTTCATGTACATACCATTTGCCCTGGAAAGAGAGCAATTAATCAAGCCATTAACCCATTCCTCATACATATTGCCAACGCACATTCAACATATAATTCCATACATAATCACATAATTTGCTTATCATGGCAACATAAATCACATAACAAATACACATTTAAACAAGCTAGAAAGCAATCAAATTATGAGTTCAATGATACCTCTTGGTTAACAACTCAATTCAGCCTCTTTAGGAAAATTGTGTTCTTCTTTGATCTCTTGCAATATGCCTATCATTCCAAGCACAAACATATTCCAAATTACCAATGATTCAAGCATAAACAATAATGCTTGACATTAAACTCAATTAAAACCCTTTTTTCTTTATTTTTGACATAATTATTTCTTCTTTGTTTCAATCAATCTCTTGGGCTATTTCTATATAATTTTTCATGTAGAATTCAAATATCAAATTAGACTTCAGAAAATCATATTCCTTCGCTTCCATCTTAGCTTGGCCGAGTGGGGTAGTGTAACTTTTAAAAATTTTATTTTTGATTCTAATGATTTTAAACACTTTCTCTTGGTGTTTATCTGCACAAAAAACACTTTTTAAATTCATTAGAATGATCAAATTACATTCAAACAAACTCCTACCCCAAGAGCACTAAGTGGCCAAATGGTATGCATAATTACCCTAACTCGGTTTTCCTTCTAAGATCAATCCAACCACCATTTTAACATGAAAATTCCAACTCATTTTCAAGGCTTCTATCTCTCCCTAAGTCATACTTCCCTTGACCAGAAAAAAAAAAAAAAACAGCCCCACAACTTGGATTACAACTTGAATTTTCAACCATAACAAGCTTCAAACTTAACCAAAATCATGCTTAAACTTACCTTGATAAATCCTTGACCAAAACTTGATGTTTCCTCCTCTAATTGCACTATCTAATACTCACTTTTAAGTTCAAGAAATCAATTTGGCAGCACCTCCCCTCTTTTGTCAATTTTTAGCTATTTTAGTGTAATTAGGGGGTTTTTATAATGCACAAAATCTGACCCCTTTCCCTCCATTTTGGCATAAGATTTGGCTGCCTAAGAGGCCAAGTGGTTGCCATTAAGTACTTCCAATTTGCTGATCATGCCATCTGTCCATTTTTAAGAATATTCAATTGATTTTTAGGTGTAAATTGGGCTTAAATCCATTTAAATATTAGTCCATCTTTTTGCACAAAATTTAGGGCTTTCTTAGCCCAAAATAAGGCCCAATGCTGATCTAGAATGATCAAGGAAAGTGGCCTAATCATAAAATACCAATTTCAAACAAAGATAAAGTTTATCAGTTACTATTTACTTGTAACTTTTCATAATTATTCTAGGCCTCTAAAACCACGATTTTTTCATGAAAAATCCTATTTTAATATAAGAATGCATTCTGAAAAATTTTAGAAATTTTCCAACTTTAACTATTTATTTTGAATTTCCTCCAAATAGGGTTTTATCGGTAAGACTTTTAAAAATAAATTCTCTAAAATTAATTCCTATACTTTTAGGGCTTGAAATAAATTTTATAAATTGAATAAAATATTTAGATAATTATTCTACATTTGTTCCAAAATTATTGAGGCCTTTAAATAATTATAACAATTAGTTTTACTCAATTTCCACTATTTTTTGCCAAAAAACCTTTGTTTTCAGGAAATTTTGTAATCAGTATTTTTACACTATTTCCACCTTCAAGGCCTTAATTGAGGTTCTAAAACCTTTAATTCATCTTTTTACCTTTTTCTGAAAATTTTCTAGAATTTTTATCTAATTTTTCCATTTTACCCTTCTTTAATTGATAATTTTGAAAATATCGGTTCAGACCTTTTTTGAATCTTGTACCATATCTAGCTTCCTTAGCTGGTCTTCTTTCCCTATTGGCCCTTAATCAAATTTTTTATCCCTATTATCAATGTTAAATTTTCTGAGATGCAATATTTACTCCCCCTCAATAAATTTTATCCTCAAAATTTAAAACGTACCTTATTTGAAAAGTTTAGGATAGTTATTCTTCATATCGTCTTCCTTCTCCACATTGCTTCTTCTTGTGTTGAGCTTTCCCAGATCGCCTTGACCATTAGAATGGTCTTGTTTCGTAGCTACTTAATCTGCCGATCTACAATCCTTATTAGCTTTACTTCAAACGTCAAGTTGTTTTGCTGTGCAATATCTTCATATTCTAAGATTTGAGAGGGATCTGGTTGATACTTTTTTAACTGAGAAACATAGAAGACATCCTGTATCTGACTGAGATTAGGGTAAGAATCTGGAAGGGTCCAATTTAAGAACCTTCCTACTCATGTTGTCAGAGACACTTTCAAGAATACATGGTCCCCAATGTCAAATTCCAGAGGCTTCTGTCAGACATTAGCGTAACTTTTGTGTCTGCTTTGAAATACAAGTAGCATTTGCCTAATTATCTTGATTTGTTGTATTGTCTGTTCTACCATATCTAGTCTATAGATCTTTCTTTCCCCTAACTTTGTCCAACATAATCGAGATCTACATTTATGGCCATATAATGCCTCATATGGAGCCATCTGTATACTAGAATGGTAGCTATTATTATATGTAAATTCAGGTAATGATAGGTATTCATCCTAGTTTCCCTTGAAATCCAGTACACATGCTCTCAACCTATCCTCTAGCATTTGTATTGTTCGCTCCGTCTATCCATCCATCTGTGGATGATAGGCCATACTAAAACTTAATTTTTTGTCCATCGCTTGTTGTACCGCTCTCCAAAATCTAAAGAGAAATCAGGGCTCCCTATCTGACACAATCGTTTCCAGAACCCCATGTAATCTCACAATCTCCTTAATGTATAACCCCGCAAGTCTTTTTGGCTACTATTCCTTTTTTATTGCCAAAAGTGAGCAGACTTCATCAGTTGATCAATTGTTACACAAATTGCATCATATCCAAATGTCGTGCCAGGTAATCCCCTAATAAAGCTCATGGAGAAACTATCCCATTTCTATTCGAGAATACTTAGAGGTTGTAGAGATCTTGACAGTCTCTGGTGTTCCGTCTTAATTTTCTAGCAAGTGAGGCAATTGGACACGTCTTTGGTTATATCTTTCTTCATTCCAGGCTACTAGAATAATTCTCTGATGTCTTGATACATCTTCGTTATGTCTGGATGCATTGTGTATTTGCTTTTGTGTGCCTCCTCCAAAATTTTCTTTTTAATACAAGTTATAGGGGGAATGTATACTCTCCCCTTGTATTTTAGTATTCCCTCCGGAGAGATCTCAAAATCCCTAGTTTGATTTCGTAATATTTTGGCTCTCAGAATATCTGCCAAATGATCTCTCTTCTCAACTTCTTCTATCTGCTTAATATACTATTGCTATGCTTTTACCATTTCTACCTTCCCCATCATCAGTTGCATTTGACGTATAGGCTTCTAATCCCTCATGCCTTTAATTAGTTTTTGTTCTTTGATCATCAATGTTGCTACCTGCACCGCCTTCCGGCTTAATGAATTGACTACAACATTAGCTTTCCCTAGATGGTACTTTATCTTATAGTTGTAATCCTTAAGCAACTCCATCCATCTTCTTTGTCTCATGTTCAATTCTTTCTGGTCTTGCAAGTATTTGAGAACTTTATGATCACAATACAGTTCAATAGTTGCCCCATCCAAGTAGTGCCTCCAAATCTTCAAGGCATATAATCGCTATCAGTTCTAGGTTGTGTGTGGGGTAATTCTCCTAGTGAGTTTTAAGCTGTAATGAGGTGTAGGTGACCACTCTACATTGCTATATCAACATACATTCCAATTCTTGCTTGCTTGTATCTATGTACACCATATACGGTAGTGTAGGATCAGGGATAATCAGCACAGGGGTAGAGCTTAACTTCTGTTTTAATTCTTGAAAACTAGCCTCACATTTTTTATCCCACGCGAATGGCTGATTCTTCCTGGTAAGCTTTGTCAATAGTAGGGCAATTCTGGAAAAGTTTGGAATGAATCTTCTGTAGTAACCTGCTAGTCCCAGAAAGCTTCAAACATCCACTACTGTTTTTGGTTTTTCTTAATTCAATACTATTTCAATTGCTAATTTCCTGAGTGATCACATGACCCAAGAATCTTACTTTGTTAAACCAAAATTCACATTTACTAAGTCTAGCGTACAACTACTTCTTTCTTAAAGTATTCAAAACAATCCTCAAATGCTGTTCATGTTCTTCTAGTGATTTTGAGTATACCAGAATTTCATCAGTAAAGAATATGATAAACTGATCCAGGTGTGGTTGAAAGCTTCTGTTCATGTAATTCATGAAAATTGTAGGTGTATTCGTTAATCCAAATTGCATCACCAAAAACTCAGTTTCCACATTGGGTTTAGAAAGCAGTCTTCAGTATATCTTCTACTTTTATTCTCAGCTAGTGATAGCCTAACCTTAGGTCAATTTTTTAAAACACAGTGGCACCAGCTAGTTGATCTAGCATATCATCAATCTGGGGCAGTGGATATTTGTTCTTGATCATCACCTTGTTCAATTCCCCATAATTAATGCATAATCATAGACTACCATCCTTCTTTTTCACAACTAATACTAGTACACCCGATAGGGATATACTTGGTTTGATAAAACCCTTTTCTAATAGCTCTTTTAATTACTTCTTTAGCTCTACCATTTTATTAGGGGCCATTCGGTACGGGGCTTTTGAAATTGGTTTGGTTCCCAATATTAGATCAATGGTAAATTATACTTCCTTTTCTGGTGGAAGTCCACTAATCTCTGTAGGAAAGACTTTTGGAAAATTTTGTACAACCGGTATTTCCAAAATCCTCTCTTCCACAACTGCTTTTATAGAGAAAAATGCTATATATCCTTGGCAAACCTGCCTTAAATATCTACCTATTTGTGCTTCTGTAATCAAGTTTAGTTTTACTTTAGTGTGAGGACTTGGTTCTTGGTAGAAAGGATCAATGTTCTATTCTTACAATCGAGGAGTATGTTATGCGAGGACAACCAATTCAAACCAAGGATAACATCAGTGTCACAGAAAGGCATGCATATAAAGTCCAACATAGTGTAACAATGGGCATACCAGACGATATAATTTAAACAAGTATTAGAAGTTAAAATTTTAGTGCCAGTGGGAGTGGAAACACATAGATCATATAGCAACATGTCAACAGTGAGGCCTATACATCTAGCGTAATCATACGATATAAAGAAGTGGCTGGTGCCCGAATCAAACAATGCATACATAGGGTAATCATTCACATTAATCATACCTTAGATCATTTCGAGCGACTTACTAGCCTCTTTCTTGTTAAGGGCACACACCCTGCCCTAAGCCTATAGCCTTGAACTATCCACATTTTGTGGGCACTCCCTGATGAAATGTCCCAGCTTTTCATATTTAAAACACACATTCTGACCCATCAAGCATGGCCGATCTATGTGGTGTCTCTTCTCTGGGGAGTGTTGTCAAGGCCTCCTCGTCATGTTCCTCCTCCTCGTTTAGGCCTCCTTGAAAAACCAGGCCTCTTCCACTTCCTACTGCTGCCATAGGAACTTCCTTCTTGACCTCACTGTAGGTCTATCAACTCTTTGGGTTGCCCTAGCTAATTCTTGATGATTTTGTCTACTTTCAGTGATATGACAGACTTCCACTACCTTATTAAATACTTCAAGCTGTTGCAAGGCTACCTTCTCTCTTAGCTCAAGTCTTAGTCCCCTAACTATCTTTTTTGTGAACCAATGCCCGTCATTCATATGTTAAAGGTACGTGGGAATAACGAGATAGCTTCATATATCTAGACAAATACTCATCAAAAAATTCATTGGTTGCTTGCTTTATAGTAAGGAACTCAGCCTCTTTCTCATCCCTCACTGGACGAGGAAAGTATTTAGGAAAAATTACTCTTTAAACACTTCCTAGTTAACATGGGTTACATTTGCCTAAGGATCAACTCTGTATTCCTCCATCATCTATCTGCCTCTCCCTTAAGTTTGCATATGGCCATCTAGGCCTTGTTCTCTAATGAGCACTTAAGAATTTTGAAAATCTTCTCGAGCAGGGCTATCCAGTCCTCGGCTACCAGTATATCAAAAGTTCCCTCAAAAGATGGAGGGTTATGCTAGCTAAAATGTACAATCCATTGCTGTGGACCATCAGATTCTATAGTTGCTTGTTCCAGCTTAACAATCCCTGCTTAGAATTGCTAGGGTTGTTGGATTGGTTATGGTTGGACTGGTTGGGCTACCCCGACTGCTCCTTGGTTGGGTTATTACAACTATGCTACTACTCTAGCTATAGCAGCATCTTGTTCCTATTCTTGGTAGACTTAGGTAGCTTGTATTTTTTACATCATTCACTGTTGTTCCCCAAGTCTATCCATCATGGTTTGGATAAGGTCAACAGGGGGTCTAGGAGATGTTTCTCTTACATGGGCTCTTCCATGTCTTGTTCTCGTCATTTCACTTTATCTTCTTTTAACTACAAAAGGAACGAGGAATTATTGATACACAAAAGTACTTTATATATTACTTAACTATACACAATAGTCTAGCCCAATCAGTTCAACAGTCGACCAATCACAACTATAGGCATATACAACCATCCAGTCAATGTGCAAAAGAAAAAAGAAAATATAGAAACAACAAAGACTTCTAAATCATCTAGCAGCTAGTCAAAGGTACGATGAGCTAGGCTATCACATATCCTCTCGATCTCGAGCTACCATATAAGAGTCCTAGGTGGTGAATCTATCAATGCCTATCCCCATAAGGTGTCATCTGTGTCCTGGGGATCGTTTTCTAGTACCTCATTGTGTAGCAGTCAGACATAATAAAAATAATTTAGATAGGTTAAGGCATACTAATTATGGGACCTATCAATGTGCCTCCCTAGCTTTATGAACTCTGAGAAGATGTTGTCATAACTCTTGAATTCTTTCTTCACCAGCAATGGTCTTTTCTTAACTGGTAAATCTTTAGTTTTGATATTGCTTGGACCAACGCCAGTTATAGGTACGGCCTTGATTCCACTAGGGCCTGCCTCAGCTAGTTTTGGTCTCATTGTACTTTGTGCATCATCATGTAGCTCTCCTCTAATCTGGTTCCTACACTAGACTTTTCCCTATCCTTGGGCCAATCATGGAATCCTGGGGGAGTTGCCAGATCTTCTTCAGGTACTAGCCATCTTTAGAACCACCAGTCCAAAAAATCTTCCCCTAGCATCCTTTAGTTAATGGTGATCCCTGTGTCACTTTTCTCGCAACAAGCAATTTTCTTTTTTTGCACTTAATTCAACTCATAGTATACAACCCAACTACTACAGATGATACACAATTTAAATCTAACTCACATAGGAACTAATAGCATTACATAACAAACAGCAGTTCACAACATAAAACAATAGTCCATAACTTTTGCTCCGATACCGAAAATAACACATTTTACTTTTATACCTCATTTGGAGTCATTTAGAACCATTTGTTATGGCTTAAAGCCAGAAAAATTTAAACTTTGAATTTCTTGAAATTCAGATTACTATTCATTATAACCCTAATAAAGGCTAAACTTTGCAAACTCATAATTATTTCTAGAAAAATCAAAATGAGATGGTTCCAAGTTCTATAGAAAACTCTTGATATGTTCTTTAAAGAAAAATACTCATTGGCATCTAGAACTTATCCATTAATCCCAGGCTTCATTCAAAGTGGTGCTACTCATTTAGTAAATTTTCAATTTTTCACAATTTATACCCAATTTTGGAAGGGCATAACTTTCTATACAAGACTCTAAATTTGATGAATTACTACTTATTTTGAAGCTAAAAATATGATCTGTAAGCAAATAGTCCACATAATTTACAATAATCCCTAATAATTACAAATTTTGTTTTAAAGAGGCATATTGATCAATTTTCTCCCAAAATGACCTCCTTCCCTTTGTCTTTGCTTGTTCCAACTCCTAGATGATGAATTTTGAACATAAAAAGTGAGATTTCACAAAAATCTTAGTAGCAATGAACCATCATTATCATTCAATTCATATCATATAAAAATATGGCATGTGTACATAAAATCAACATCATCATACAACATTTCATGTGCATACCATTTGCCATGGAAAAGAGAGCAATTAATCAAGCCATTAAGCCATTCCTCATACATATTGCCTTGGCACATTCAACATATAATTCCATGCATAATCACATAATTTGCTCAATCACATCATGGCAACATAAATCACATAACACATACACATTTAAACAAGCAAGAAAACACTCAAATTATGAGTTCAATGCTACCTCTTGGTTAACAACTCAATTCAGCCTCTTTAGGAAAATTGTGTTCTTTTTTTATCTCTTGCAATATGCCTATCATTCCAAGCACAAACATATTCCAAATTACCAATGATTCAAGCATAAATAATAGTGCTTGACATTATATTCAATTAAAACCCCTTTTTCTTGATTTTTGACATAATTATTTCTTCTTTGTTTCAATCAATCTCTTGGGCCATTCTTATACAATTTTTCATATAGAATTCAAAAATTAAATCAGATTTTACAAAATCATATTCCTTTCCTTCCATTTCAGCTTGGTCGAGTAGGGTAGTGTAACTTTTAAAAATTCCATTTTTGGTTCCAACGATTTTAAACACTTTTCCTTGGTGTTCCCCTTCACAAAAAACACCTTTTAAACTCATTAGAATCATCAAATCACATTGAAACAAACTCTTACCCAAAGAACACAAAGTGGTTGAATGGTATGCATAATTACCCTAACTTGGTTTTCTTTCAAAAATCAATTCAAACACCATTTTAACATGAAAATTCCAACTCATTTTCAAGGCTTTTATCCATCCCTAAGTCATGCTTCACTTGACTGAAAATAAACAGCCCCACAACTTGGATTACAACTTGAATTTTCAATCATAACAAGCTTCAAACTTAACCAAAATCATGCTTAAACTTACCTTGATAAATCCTTGACCAAAACTTGATGTTTCCTCCTTGAATTGCACTATCTAAGACTCACTTTTAAGCTCAAGAAGTCAGTTTGGCAGCACCTCCCCTCTTTTGTCAATTTTTGGCTATTTTAGTGTAATTAGGGGGTTTTTATAATGCACAAAATTTGACCCCTTTCCCTCCATTTTGGCATGAGATTTGGCTGCCTACGAGGCCAAGTGGTTGCCATCAAATGGCTCTATTTGCTGATATTGTCATGTGTCAATTTTCAAGAATATTCCATTGATTTTTAGATGTAAGTTGGGCTTAAATCTATTTAAATATTGGGCCATCTTTTTGCATGAAATTTGGGCTTTCTTTGCCCAAAATGAGGCCCAATTCTGATCTGGAATGATCAAGGAAAGTGGCCTAATCATAAAATATCAATTTCAAACAAAAATAAAGTTTATCAATTACTATTCACTTGTAACTTTTCATAATTATTCTAAGCCTCCAAAACTACATTTTTCTCCATGAAAAATCCTATTTTAATATAAGAATACATTATGGAAAATTTTTAAAAAATTTTCCACCTCTAACTATTTATTTTGAATTTCCTCCAAATGGGGCTTTATTGATAAGACTTTTGGAAATAAATTCCTTAAAATTAATTCCCGTACTTCCAAGACCTAAAGTCAATTTTATAAATTCAATAAATTATTTAGATAATTATTTCATTTTTTTAAATAATCATTGAGTCCTTTAAATAATTATAACAATTATTTTTACTAAATTCCCACTACTTTTTCTAAAAAACCTCTGTTTTGAGGAAATTCTGTAATAAGCTATTCTTACACAATTCCACCTTCACATCCTAAAATGAGGTTCCAAAACCTCTAACTCACCTTTTTATCATTTTTCAGAAATTCTCTAGAATTGTTCTCAAATCTTTCCATTTTAGCCTTCCTTGACTAATAATTTTGAAAATATCGGTCTAAACTTTTTTTGAATCTTGTACCATGTCTAGCTTCCTCAGTCAGTCTTCTTTCTCTATTGGCCCTTAATCAAATTTTTAATCCATCTTATTAATGTTAAATTTTGTGGGATGTGACACATAGCATCATGCCACAATTTAGAGTTCGCATTCTTCATGGCCTGAGTAAACATTAATGCATCATTTTTAATACTTACATCATAGTCTAATTCAGCATAGTACATTATGTAGTCATTAGGTAATGCTGGTCTTGTTTCTCTGGTTGACCTCCTTAATTCAACCTCTTAGGTTGATTCATTCTACTAACTAAGAATATCCTCTATCCTATTTTGTGGTGCTTTTACTTGTGCGACAATTTGATCGGCTTGTATGTGTTCCTATTATCTAGCATTATCAACTTGAGTTATAAGATTCACATCATGTTTAATGTCAACTCCAACAATAGGAGAGTCATTAACTATTAATGTTTCCTCATAATTGGTGTTAGTGGTTTGCTCTATGTGATTATCTTATAAACAATCACTCCCATTAATTACACCATTTTCAAGAAATTTATCATTCATAGATTCTACAAATATTTTAGAAGGTGGAGAACAATAGAACTTATGATCCTTTGATCTTCCCATATAGTCTACAAAGTAAGCTCTAATAGTCTTAGGGTATAGTTTCTTTTCCTATGGATTGTACAATCTTACTTCAGCAGGACACCCCCATATCTTGAAATGATTTAAACTAGGTTTCCAACCTTTTCAAATTTCAAAGGGTGTCTTGGACTGTCTATGTTGGAACCCCATTTAATTTATGTGTGACTGTCTTGAGTGCTTCCTTCCATAAGGAAGTTCAAGGTTTGGAGCTACTCAACATGCTCTTAACCATATCCAACAAGGTCCTATTTCTTCTTTCAACTACACCATTCATATCAGGTAAGCTAGGCAAGGTGTATTGGGCTACTATATCTTGCTCTAAAAAAAAATCAGCAAATAGACCAAGTGCTTGCCCTTCACTAGTATACCTCCCATAATACTCACCATCTCGATCTGATCTCACGATCTCGATTGGTTACCCAATATGTTTTTCTACTTCTACTTTATATTCCTTAAAACCATCTAGTGCCTCACTTTTATCATAAAGCATATAGACATACATGTATCTTGAGTAACCATCAATAAAGGTGATAAAGTATTTTTGACCATATGTAGTCAAATCAGGTCAACAAATATCCGTGTGCATTATTTCCAGCAATTCAAAACTTTTCTTAGCCCCTTTATATGTCTTATTGGTCTGCTTTCCTCTTATACAGTTCACATAAGAATCAAATTCCAAATGGTCTAAACATGGAAGAATTCTATCTTCATTTAACCTTCTGATTCTTTCAACGGAGATATATCCCAATTTCCTATATCACAAGCTAACAAAATTCTCATCAATGACACTTGTTTTAGTACCATGCATAATAGAAAAGGATTACGGCAAATCAAAAACAATTTTAAATAACCCATCAATCATAACTAACTTTGCAATCAAAATAGAGTCTTTTGACAAAGTCATAAATTTCCTAGAAAGAACTAAATGGTAATCAAACAGAATCAGTTTTGACATGGAAATCAAATTCCTCTTGTAAGAGGGAACATCAAAAACTTCAAAAAGATCCAAAACATGATTATTCAAAAAAATTATGTGAAAAGTTTCAACATCTTTCACAGGATCTCCTTTCCCACTGCCTGAAAGGACCATTTCCTTATTGGGATGTGGAGGCTTGCTTGTTAGAAACCCCTCTATGATAGTCAAAATGTGGATCATTGAACCAATGTCAATCCACCAAGTGTCATTATTAATGCTGGAAAAATTAGATTCAAAAGTAACACATGATGAAAACATACATGTCTTTTTAGCTATGCCTTCCTCTTGAGATATTCATCCCTCATGTGCCTTTTTTTCTTACAGAAGAAGTATCTGGAGTTCTTTTTGTTGAGAGCTAAAATAGCAGGGATTTTTTCCTTTTCCTTTTTCTCTTTCTTTTCTTTCTTTCCCCTTTTTCTACTAGCCCTAGAACTTTCTGCTAAATGAGCCTCCTTTTATGCACCTTTCCTACTCATTAGCAATCTAGTCTCTTCTTGAACAAACATGGACAACAATTCATCCACCAACCATTTCTCCTTATGTGTGTCATATAAGACCTTAAAAGCATCATATTAACCAAGAAGTGAGTTCAAGATTAACTGTACTAGGAACTACTTGGTCTCTCATCTTTATTATATGTTGCCTCACACCACCAATACCTATAAGTCTCATAACACATAATTCAGACATGAGGGCACCACCCATCTGTTTGTCTATTGGCTTGAACTACTTACCCAAAGCTTCCAGGTATCCTTTGGCAGTCTCACATTTAGGGATTGCTCCCCTGATGCTTTTGGTGATCCTTTACTTTATAAGTAGAAGGGATAAGCAGTTGCTCTACTCCCATAATTCATACCTTTATCTTTCCTCCTTATTATCTGAGCCATAATCCAATCTCAGAGGCTTTTCATACCTCAAGGCGTAATCCAAGTCCATACAGCTGAGCTGCAGCAAAACATCATCTCTCTAATCAGCATAGTTAGTACTGTCATCTAAGATGATTTTGTTGCTTACATCAATCATGATTTCAGGCGTAGCAATTGGAACTGCAAAATGAAAACAAACAAACTCATAAGTTAGAAATTTGAGGTAATCACAATTCACTATGTCATGTATACATGCTTAAATGAATAAAATATACAAGTAATAAATTCATATCACTAATGTCTACCTGTAGGCAAAGACATTAACATAGCATGTATGTATCTCAAATTGATGAAACTAGAATGCATTTATATTTTCTAACACATGTGGGCTACACAAAAAATAACAAAGCCATTCTATCCTACCCTAATTAAGTATGAAATTATGAGATATCTACCTATAAACAAAGATGAATCATAATTACACATTTAATTACAATTGATATTTTAAATCTATATGTGATTAATTAGTATATGCAACAAAATTAAAGATGCTATGGTTACTCTTTAGAAAAATACGGGCACGATTTCTCTCCACTAAGGTTCCGGTCCCCTGTGCCTCCACTTCAGCTCTACGACAATCGTTTGGAGCAAATGGTAAAACGCAATTCAAATGGATTGTGGTGGGTGACTATAAACTTGAATTTCAAGATTACATAGAAGCAAGAGTAAAAATATATTTTCATCCAAAACAAAATTCATTCATAAATAATCAGATGTTACTATTTTACACAATAAAATTATCCTTTTTTCAAGAAATAAAATAGGATTAGGAAAGTAGTTTATATAAAATAAAATAGTATATTCATATTAAAACTTTAATAATGTAATATATAAATATGACAAAAACTTTCTCACTTTACTTTGTAAATAGGATTAGAGAAGTAATTTATATGGTATTTTAAAAAGGATAATTTTATTTCTCCAAAAAAGGGTAATTTTGTGTGTAAAATAGTAACATTTGAACATTTGATTATTTATAAATAAATTTTATTTTGGATGCAAATATATTTTTGCTGATGATATTTTGTGCCCCCCACATATATATCCATATCATCCCATAAAAGCATGTGCTTCGCCTCTTTTTTTTTTTTTTTTTTTGCCAAGTGAAAACCAAATCATAATTTTAAAAGTACTTTTACAGTATAAAAAATAAATATATAAAAGAGTTTAGCTCGTTTTAAAAAAAAATGCTTTTTAAAAATATTGTTAAGTATTCCCAAATACTCTCAAATTGTACTCCGCCTCTTAGCTCTCTGTAATTTTGGAATTTAACTTTATGGCCGCCCACGACAATCCCTTTGAATTGTTTTTACCATTTGCTCCAGACAATTGCTGTAAGGACGAAGTGGATGTGTAGTGGAGGGGAACCTCAGTGGAGAGAAATTGCGTCCAGTAAATACATGCTAATCACAAATATTATTAATGTGCATTTAAATTCCAAAGATGCACAACTTAATAGAGAATTTAACAAATTAATTTAATCAACAAAAGTGACCAAACAACTTAATTTAAATTCTCCCACTATTTCATGTACCCAAAATTGTTTAATAAATTAATTTCAATGCATTTCAACTCAAAAGAGTTTTACAAAATTTAAATAGTTAATTTAATTGCCCAAATTCATTAGCCAAAATAGATAATTAAATAGCAAATCAAATTAAATTTTGTAAACATTTTCCAAATCTCTAAATGTTGAAGAAATTAATTTTCCTCAATTTAAATAGCTATAGTGCATAAAACAACATTCAAAGAAACATATTACAAAACAAAATTAAATTATATGAAGTAAATTATTTTGTGCAAATATCTTTTGAAAAATCAAGTTAAATGGCCCAAAATAATTTTCTAAAAATAAAACTGAATGACCCATACTTAAAAAATCTAAACAGAGCCCAAAATAAGCATTCTAGAAAGAAAACAAAACTGTGTAGGTACAAAACGAAAGTCTAAAAATCGAGTTCGAGCCTCAACGTATGCAGAAATTCCTGTTGGGAGATTCACCCACCACAGCCAAGTGCGCGACGCGGATTTGATCCACATATAGTCAGAGCAAAGTTTCGATGAACTGGGTGGGCAACAAAAAAAAACGAAAGTCTAAAAAGTAAACAGAGACCAAAAATTAAGTTCTATACAAAAAGGGGCCAAAAGGCCCAAACACGTCCATAGTGTCACTGTGCAATTTTTTTCCTTGAACATGCGTGGCCTAAATAGAGGAGGCCCATTCTGGAAAATCAAATAGAAAAGCCAGAAACAAAATTGTACAACCCAATCAAAACAAATTAAAACAAAATAAATTAATTTAATTTTGAAAACCAAACAGAGAGCCCAAAAAAATCCAGAAATAAAGTCCAAAGACTTTGCCCACTTCACTAGAAATGAAACAGGAAGAAAAATATAAAACAAAATGCAGAAGCCTAAATGATGTTTGGCCCAGTTTGCAAACAAAAAAGAAAACAAAAAACACATTAGAAACCCAAAATCAGGGCCCAAAACGTGTCAGCCCACCACTCCTAAAGCAGTGAGACTGTGCGTGTCACTAATGGGCTGAACACCTTGTTTTTTCTGGTTTTGGGCCTTTTTTTTAAAGGATCCGAGTTAACCTAACTCGAATCCTGACCCGTTTACGTAGTGCTCATAGCCGTCGTCACTACAAATTTTTTAGCCATGAATTCTGGTGAACCAGACGGGCTTTCTCGCCAACCAAACACTATTTCAGGCGATTTCCATGGCGTTTGACGGCGGATTCAACAGCTCTATGCCTAGAAACAATGATAAACAAAATTTCAAAAAATAGCAATAGGCTATATCTCAAATTTCAGCAACGGGACAACCATGATGATTTTTCAGGAATGGTGGAAGCTAATTCATTTATCATCTAAAAGTTTGAAAATTTCCCAGATTAATCAACCTCTCATTGCCATGAAACTAAAACAAATAAAAATCATAACTGGACCTCTCTGAATTTATCAGAAAATCATGAAAAAAGTATTCAGATAAAAAATAAATTAAACAAATCAAAAGAGATGTTCTCAAAATGATCAAAATAATTTTGAAAGTAGAAAATTAAACAAATTCAAATGAGCATCATAAAAGAGGAAAGCAAGATGAATTAGGAAACCAGGGTCTGATATCACGTGTAAGCAAAACGACACATGTATATATATTATCCATACAAATTCAAAGCATATACATGTATAAAGTATTCAAAGACTTTAAATATTTCTCGCCATTAGCTCAATTGATTTGATGAAAAATTTGATATGAATGATAGAGAGCTATAAATCCAAAAACACCGTTAGAGAAAATGATACAGAAAATCTTCCAATTGGTGATTGGGCACAATGGGGAACCCTTAGAGAGTGAGTAAAGAAAATACAATTAGGGTTTTGCTGTAGACTCAATATACGATATATTATTTTTCACAATCAGAAAATAAATTTAATTGACTGAGTCAAATACCCACCTTGGATTGGGCTCAAAATGACTACGGCCCATACTCAAGATATTTATTAATTAACCTAATTAATATCTAAATAGTTATCATATAATAAATATCTCACATGTTAGAGATAGATAGCACAAATTTAATAAGAGTTAATCTTCAAGCTTAAGAAAGTAGCTTGGATTTCCAAGAAGTAGTTTTCCTATCTGTTGCATCTAAAACTTGCTTATGGATTGGAGATTTGTCCCCACCCAAATCAATGAACATGTGCCAATATATCTCCCAAAGCATTTTAAGAAGCCAATATTAAATTTCCTCTATAATTCATACTTAATGTCATCTAGAACATTAGGAGAAATAAAGATAGAAAATTTTTCCCCATTGATTTCTTGTCTAGAATAATGGTAGAAAGTTTTGAGAGTTTTAGCCACCTTAGTAATGCTGGATTTATTACATTAAAAAAAGATAGTAGATTCATCAGCATATAACAAGTGGCTAACAAGAAAGACATCCTTGCAAACTTTAATTCCATGAAGAGAACAATGCACCTCAATGTCAGGGGTAAACAATAGAGAATATTTGCTGTTAAAATATTGCCTCCGGTCCTTAATACTACCTTCGGTCATAATTATAAGATTTCATTTATAGTTTACGAATGATGTCTTATAATTAAGACCGTAGGTAGTATAAAAGCTTGTTTGACTTTAAATTTGGTCTTAAATATAAGAATCTAATCAACTTTATTTTTTGTATTTATCAATTTTTTTGCAAAGCAGTCTTTCTAGTAGTTGCACATATTAAATATTTCATCAAATGATAGTTTTAGCTCATACACATGATTAGTAAAAGTATTTTAGGAATGACAATACTTATTTATTACAAATAACTAATTTAAATAATTTTCTTAATCTCTCTAAATTAGTTACATAGGTCTTATATTAAGGATTGGGGGTAATAAATACATAAGGCAAAAAGGGTATCCTTGTCTAATGTCATTAGATGAAAAAATTGGCTGGGTAAGTGTGCAATTAACCAAGATGTTGTCTTGATCAACATTAGAGACACACGGCTTGGATCCATTCTGGGGAAAGCGCATGCTAATTAAGATTGCTTTAAGAAAAGTTCAAGAAAGTCTATCAAAAGTCTTTGAAAAATTCAATTTCAAAGCAGCAATTTTTTTCCTTTCTTTTCTAGCATTGTGAATCTAATGAACAAGGTCTGTCACCAGCAAGATGTTGTCAAAGATTAACCGACCCTTAAGGAAAGCACTTTCAAAGGGAAAGATTAGTTTTTTTTTTTTTTTAACCAAATGAGATGCAATGAGAATTGCATTACTCTCTCATTTGTTAATATAAAAACTATTTAATCAATTTGTATAAATTAAGTAAGTTGAGCAAATGGATTAGTTAATTATAGCAAACGTGACATGATATCTCTAAAATATTCATGTATAACATTGAACTATATCAATTTATGAGTTATGTACTACCTCCTGTCTTAATTATAAGACCTCATTTGTAGTCTACAGACAAGGTCTTATAATTAGGATTGGGGTAGTACTTTAGTTTGGGCAACATGATAAATGTAAGAAATAAAATGAATAAAAGTATAATATTTAGGGTCAAGATCCTATTCCATATAGCTCTTATCTTAGGAATTAGAGGTAGTATATCCTCTTTTTCCTTTTCAGGCATCAACAAGTTTCTCACATCAGTAGTGGGATTTGAACTTACAGCTTTTTGGGTTATTAGCGGATTTCTTACCAACTAAATCAATTCTTATTAGTATATGTAGTTACATTTTATTATAGCTTCGGGCATTATATGTATAAATAAATAAAATAAAATTGGAGAATTACCATGAGTAAAGCTTTGATGTGATCCAAAGTGAGATGAAATGAAAACCATCTCTGCTTCTTGAGGTGAAGCAAGACATCAATAATATTTTCTTCTTGTGGCTTATGCCTTTGAGGATCAAGATGATCATCAATGACCTTTTTATAAAATGCATCTAACTCCTTGTAATTCTTCTCAAGCCGACTAGTCAATCCTCTGAGGCTATCTATCCACCCAGTGAAATGAATATAATCTGACAAGAAGAAGCTGCCCATCATGGCTTGCAACTCGTTAAGCATCCCATGGAACCTTGAATAGGATCATCAACAAATTAATCTTTAGAAACTACTTTGGCAACACATATGCTTAAGGACATGACACATATATATTATCTTTGTCCCTAATATAAAATACAGTTGACTAATAATTTGGGGGAGATATAATGAAGCTAAATAAATGACTTAATTTATCATATGTTACATGTTTTCTCTTTAATATTTATATGTATCATTAGATTATATATTATTTTATAAGTCAAACAAATTAGTTTAAATAAAAGTGATAATATAAATAGTTTAAAGTAATTTATTTAGATCCCTTAATCTCTCCTAATTAGTTAATTATGTCTTCTATTGGGACCGATATAGCAGATATAAATATAGTCTCCAACATTTAATCATAACCCATGGTTCCATTTGCTACGAGGTATTAAAAATTAGGGGGAAGGATTGAAGTTATGATTAAAAAAATCTATTAAAAAACTGTTTCGTATGAAAAATTACTTATTACATAAAATTCAATAAATATATGTAGGTGGGATTGGGGAATACTATGGGAAGAAGTGGCATTCTCCGATCCTACCTTCATGGATTTGCCTTGTTTTTTTTTTTTTTTCTCAATCTCAATTATAATTTTTACTTCTTATTCTCAATGCTTCATACTTCATATCACACGAGATGTGCTGTCCATGTGAATCCCACTTTTAATTCACTAAAATTAGTTTGAGGGCGAACCTCCCTTGATTAAATGGAAGAGAGAATATACATTATATTCGAAATTTATCAGGTGGTGTAGATCTAATTTGGCCTCCACACAAAAGAAAATCTAATTTAGTGATTTTATGAGCCCACAAATTAAAGTTAGTGCTAGGTGCTAACCATATGCATAATAGTTAATAATTATTAGGTCTAACAAAAAGTAAAGTCGAGAATCTGGATTGGGTCCCATGAGCCAGCTCACCAACCCGCCATAAAAAAGGAGTTAGGGTTGGCCCCCTAACCCACCACTTTTTTTCAAAAAAAAAAATTCACATAAATAATATGTTATTATATTTAAAAATTTTCTTTCCTCATTTACATTTCAATTTTCATGTGTCATGTCTAAACAAAAAATATTTTTAAAAAATAAGCATACTATATTTATAACAAAAATTTAACAACTACAATAAAATATAAGATAATATTTATTATGGAAAAAAGTGTTTTAGAAAAACATGGTGAATGGACTTTTAAAAAAATTAGATAAACACATTTCTAATTTGTTAAGAGATAGTTTTTGATATCAAACATGGTATTTGTGTGAAGAAGTTGTTATCACTTGATGAGTTGATGTTGAATGTTAATCATGTAAAATATTTGTAATGTATTGTTTTATATTTGTATTTACTATTTTAAGTTTGGTTAAATATAATTTATACTTGTGATTGCTTTTAAAATTTTGAATAATCATTTATTAATTTATAATATAAATGTTTAAAAATTGAGAATCAAAAAACAAAAAAGATGGCACCGCCAACCTACTATGGTGGGTTACGGTTGGCATTTTTCTAGCTTGCATTTTTACAGGCTACTCCAACCCGCACCGCATAACCCTCAAGTTGTGGCGGGCTGTATAACACCCCGAATTTTATGATTTAAGATGAGCAGAAAAAAGAGAAATTCATTAAAATTATTTATTTGCAAAATAAAGTGGGGAAAATTATGGAATATTGATTTTTAAGATTTAGAGACATATTGGAAAAGGTATTTCCCCAAAAATAGCTTAAATATTTTTAATAGATAATTTTAAGAGAAAATTGGTTTATTTTCTCTGAAAATTATGGAAAAATACTTAGAGATTTATGTTTAATCTGAAAATTTTAGGATGATCATTTGAGATAGTGAAGAAGATATTTGAGGCATAAAATCCTTAAAATGGGTTAAGGATTAATTTCTGGAATTAAGAGTTATTTTCTTGGAAAATTTCAGAAAAATAGGAGTAGGATAAAATTTGAGGAATAAATATGATAGAGGGGCAAACTGGTCCAGGAATCTCCCGCACCTCACACGTGTGCCTCGCCCTTTTAACCATCAGATCACTTATCCACCTCCTTCATTTCATTCTGCATCGAAAACCAGAGGAAAAATAGAGAGAGAGTGACCGAGAGTGAGAGTAGGGAGAGAGCCAGAGATCGTCGAAGCTAGAGGAGTGACCGGATGTGGTGAAGCTTACATGCAATTGTAATTTTCGGCTAAGGTGAGCATTCTGAACACCCTCCTACCCTTCTTTTCTCCATTCTCTGTGAGATTGAAGAGTTGATGGGAAAATGAAATTTCTGGGTTATGAAGAAATGGGGGAAAACAAATGAAATAACGATGGAACAAGCAGATTAAAGCTTGTGTAAGTGAGTTTAAGTCTTGTATGTTGGTTTGAAGACTACATGTCAGTCTGAAAATTTCATGCGTGTCTTTCGGTCTGAAGGTTTCCCTCTTCGTCTCTGTTTATGATTACTGAAACAGGGGTTAAGTTTTGAAGCCTTGGACGTCGGGTTTTAATGGAAAAGAAGGGAAATAATGTGATTTGCCATTGCATGTCGGTTTTGGGGTGTTAGCCACTGGTTTAGCGTGAAGTTTTTACTGTTGAATGTATGGAAAATTGATCTGTTTTTGTTGACCGAAACAGGGGCTAATGATTTAAGTGAATGTCTGGTTTTGGGGTGTGAAATGATAAAGGAATGAGGCCTGTGTGTGCTTTCTCGGATTGCATGTTGTCTAACTTCATCGCATGCAAAGTTTCGAAGTCATGACTCCTTGCTTTGGTGAGTAAGCCATCGGGTTCAATGGAAAAGCAAGGTTGAGGATATATAAATGTATGTGAATGCTATTACATGTTCTTTGGGTTCTGTTATCCGATGACTTTTGGAGATAAATATGTAGATGTATATGCATAAGTCGAATAAGGCCTACTCATCTATCCGGTGTTGACCGTGCTGTTAGAAGAATTTTAGTAGGAATTGTTGATTGACCTTTTTGTGTGCAAGGGAGAATCAAAGGTGTGTGTGTGTGTGTGTTTGCGCGTTGCTGTCAAAGCTGGCCGAATGGGGTGAAAAAAAAAATGAAATAAGGAGTTTGCATTAAATATGGTTGGGCTTCTAGTTCTTGATTTATGTAATCATGGGTTTTAGCACCACGAATTACTGTGTGTATATATATATATAAGCGACTAATTATGTGTATAGTTGCTGGAAATGAGTCAAGTGAACTAAATTGTTGAAGAAGGAAAATGAGGTAGGACCAAAGAAGTTATTGATGTGATATTGAAAAGGATTCTTTGATAGTGAAGGTTTAATTATTAAAAATGGAATTTCCATTGGATATATTTTATATATATGAGCCGTGAGTTTTAATTTTAAGGAATTGATATAATTGTTTAAAGAAATGGACTAGTAGTTATAGAATGAAAACAGTGGGAAGTTTTAGAGACTTAATGATTAAGATTAGAATTAAAGTTGCAGCTGTTTTGGGGATCAAAGAATTTAAACTAGGAAATTGATTTGAAAATTATTGCTTGAGGTTTGCTAGTGGTGGATGGAGATTTTAAATGGATAAGTTAATAGTTATGATGTTTGGAAATTATTTAAAGGTTTGTATTTGAAAAATTCTCAATGGTAAAGTTAGTGACTAAGATAACCAGTTACTAAGTAAAGTAACTGTTTGGGTTGAGATAAGGAAGGAAACATTCCAAAGAGAATAGTTTGAATAAGAAAAATTGTCCAGGATGATCCATTGCTATGTAAGGGTAGAGATTAAAGAATACTTGGGATTTAAAGAGTTATTTAATTTATAAATTATGTTGGATCAAGCATTAACCTACCCTTACTAAAATAATAGGTTTTGATATCTGCAAAAGCCCACCGAAGAAGCTAAGAGAAAGGAAACAAGTAAGGTTTGATTTTGAAGCAGAAGGTTCAAGTAGTAGTTCTTTCCTACCTTACACTTGTGTATGATTGCTGCATGTCTGTTTGTGCCATATTGCTTTTCTAAAGCATGAGAACATGTAATCCTTATTTCCTTGCATGGATTATTTAGCCGTGATCACGTGTAGCTGATAGACATGGGGCAGTGATTGCCAATTATTTGCGCATTATTTATTCAGCTTGTCTATCTGTCATTGCGCATAAATGCTTAATTGCATTAGCTTGCAAGGTTATGTTCCACTTTGGCTTGTTTTGCATGCTTTATGTGATCTGCACATTTGTTTGATGGAAATTACTACTATGGGGATTCGTTCGAATCTCACCCTCCAATTTATGATGAACAGTGAAAGCTAGTAGCCCGAAGGACAAGGAGGTTGTTTAAGAAGAAGGTGGGCTGGTTGAAGAGCAGAGATACCTGTTATAATTCTGTAAATTGTATAGCAAAATATATGGGCAAGTAACTTTACTTGCTCTATGAAAATATTATTTTGTATCCTCTAGAAGAAGGAAGTGAGCATTGCCAGGTGCATGTATATGCTTTATTTTTTAATATAATATTATAAGATTGTATAGTATGAAATTATTTTAGGTGATAATAGATTAAGTTGAAAACAGGGTTGATATTGGATCATTCATTAGTTATCTGAAGGTTTGAAATATTTGATCAACGGATTCCAATGTTAAAGGAAAAAAAAAAATTCCCTGTCTTTTCCCAGGATGGAAACCTGGTGTTAGTGATTCACAGGCGTTAAAATGATCCTATTAGTATATAAAAGTGAGGTGTTGCAGGCTGGCCTGTATTCTAAGCTATAGCGAAAGGGGTAGTGTTCTACAATGTGATGAATCAAGGTTCAAATACCCACTAAGAGAGATATCTATATTTAGTACCCGACAGTGTCTCGAGTAGGATTACCCCAATAGGAGAATAAATGTGTCTTAAGGGGGGGAAAACTATAGTTGAATTCCTGGTTTCCTATGAATTAGTTGTTAGAATTGCTTTAGTAATAATTAATTAATTATAGAAGCAATGTGATAGTGTCCACCCTTTTTGTTCTTTTGCATAATTGAACCCCTATTTACCACCCCATTACCACCCCTAGGGCCCATGATATAGGGAAAATGATACAAATGACACTTAAATTTAGAAATCCACATTTGGTTACTTAAATAATGAAAATTCCCGTTTGAGTACACATGACCAAATTGGGATTTTGAAATTTACTAAAAACACCAAATTGCCCTTTATTATTATTTTTTTTTGGTTACTTCCCTTTATTTTATTTTTTTTAGAAAAAAACCATCAAGTACTCTCACCGACTAGCCGGTTGCTAGAGCTCCAGTACCAATGGCCACCACCAGCGATCAATAGCTTTGATGACCAACAACTATTTTTTTAGGATTTTTCAATTCCAGTAATGTGATTAACAAGTTCTTTAATTCGATTAACAAGTTTGTTATAACATTTAACAACAAGTTTTTCAAAGAATTAAAAAATTGGCATTTTTACAACTTCAATAATGTAGTTAACAAGTCATGTAGTAATATTTACAACTCCTATAATGCCATTAACAAAATTTCCTATGAAGGTTGATGTTTTTAATATTAGCTTCCTATAAAGATTGCAAGACAAAAAATTTTCATTTATTAGGCAACCACTATGGTTATTAGAGTTGTTAATGATACTATAAGAAATGTTAATATCGTTACATGACTTGTTAACCACATTACTCATGTTGTAAAAGTGTCATTTTTTGAATTTTTTTTATTTTAAAATTGTTAACTTTTATATTAAACTTATTAATAGTGTTAAAAAACTTGGTAGCTGAGTTACTAAAGTTGTAAAAATGCCAATTTTTTTTTTATTTTCTAGAAAACCTGTTGTTAAATACTATAATGAATTTGTTAATGACATTAAAAAACTTGTTAATCACATTACTAAACTTAAAAAATTTCAAAAAAACATTGTTGCTAATCAGCGGAGCTCTAGTAACCAGTCGTTAACCAGCCAACAAAGGTCAAGCGACCAACGATCCCCTTGAACTTTGAGGGTGGCTGTCGACACCGAAGCTCCGATGATCAACTGTTTGGTAAGGGTGCTTGATGGTTTTTTAAAAAAAAAATTAAAGGGCAATTTGATCTTTTCAGTAAATTTCAAATTTTCAATTTATTGATTTGTGCTCAAAAGGGGAGGTTTTTTTTTATTTTATTTGAGTGACTAAATGGAGATTTTCACATTTAAGTGTCATTTTTCTCATGATATATTAATTTTTTGCTTAAGATATATATAACCGCTTAAACTTTGTCATGTATAAATAATATGAAAGAAAAAACCAGACCGGACCGGCTGGTTCAACCGGAAAACCAATAAACTGGTCTAGTGTCCGATCTGGTTTATTAGATGAACCGAGAAATGTTTAAACTGGTATTGAACCACTTAAATTGGTCAAAACCAGTGTTAAATCGGGTAAACTGTCGGCTAGAATGGGTCAGTCAGTTTAGTGATTTGACCCCCCCACTCTGTCATTAAGGGGGAAAAAAGCCCCAATATGGCTGATCTCTGATATGATTTGGACTCTAGAGAAAGAAATGAAAAGAAGAAAGAAATTCCAAATATGCCTATCCACTGATTCTAAGCTCTGTCTTACAATCAAACTTTGCTTTCGCGCTTTGTTTCTTGCTCCATCACCGTTATTCTTAATACATGGCTATCTTCATCTCAGTGTTCATCTCCCAAGATGCAGCACGTGTTGTTGGAAGGAAAGGAGAAAGAAAGGGGAGAAGAAAGAGACTCTTCCAATTGAAAGTAAGGAGGAAGAGAGGAGAGAGAGGAGCCTCACGCTAAGGAAACATTAAAAAGTCTACAAAGGTCTAGAGAGATGTGAGAGAAATGAAAGCCAATTAGTCAAATGATTTGATGGATGAGTGTGGAAGGAGGAAAGAATGGAGGAAAAGGAAAAGGCTTTCACGTGCTTATGCAGGAGATAAGGAGAGAGAATGAGAAATAAAAGTAAAAACATAAGCCTAATAAGAAAAGAAAAATAAAGCTACAAGGTAACACTTAATCGGCTATGAATTTATAAAAAAGAGAGAGAATAAAAAAAAAAGAAAATTAATAATTAGAATAAGAATTTTTTAACATATTTTAATTATTACCAGTTTAACCCGGTCTAATCTCGATTTGACCCATTAACCCTTAAACCAATACATCAATCGGTTTATTGACCGGTCCGGTTTTTTGTTCCTTGATAAATAATCTCTCTAGTTTGTAAAACGCTATAATGAACACTCTCAAACTTTTATAGTTATGTAGATATACAACTCCTTTTATTACTAATTTTGTTTGTTAATTATATCCACACACACATACACACATATATATAGCTCAAAGTTTAGAGTGTTATCTAAATATAACTTATGGTTTACGGGGATATGTTAACAGCAAGCTGCTGCTCCAGTGGTAGCACCACCATCATGTTTGAGTGAGGTTCGAAACTCAAATATGACATTAATATACTTGTATACATGTGTGTTTAAATTGTATTAAACAAAAAAAAAAGGAGAATTATATGCAAAATATATATATACATATATATTCAAGAGATATATGAATGACGGTTGATGGTTATTCGTGCCTGAAAATTTATGGGGTTGATTTATTAAGTTTTAAAAATTAAGAAAGTTATTTATGCATAGTCTAAAATTCCGAAGAATTTAGTTTAATTCAACATTTTTTCCTTAAAAAAGTATATGAAGTTTTGATGGGTACACATATATTTGTGTCTGAAAAGTCAGCTTGGATTTAAGATAGCATTCTAAATGATTAAACTGAAAAAGGAAAAAAAATCAAATCCAAGCAAGTCATCAAATAAGGAACCTTATCTTAAAGGAAAATAAAGACAAACCTGCTCCTTTCAACTCCTTCCTCCTCGTAGCTTCTCCCAAAAGCAGCCCTGCAAATCAGGGTACTTGTAACAGACATCAAAAGCTCATTCAAGTTCGTGACCTTAGATGAATCTGCATGTTTTGAGATCTTCTGAATCAATCGTCGAACCTCGTAGTGTCTTATAGACGAGAAACTTGAAACCCTTCTGGCACTAAATATATGAACTACACAGATTTTTCTGATCTCTTTCCAATAATCTCCGTAACAAGAGAAAATCAACTCTATCCCATTGTAAGATAGTTTTTGCTGGCTGAACAAAGAAGGTCTATCAGAGAACTCAACATCGTGGTCCTTTAGTGTTTCTTTTGCCATTTTAGGGGATGAAACAACAAGCACAGTTCTGTGGCCTAGTTTCAGAGAAAACAAGGGTCCATATTTCTTTGAGAGCTTCCATAGGTCAAGATAAAGAGAAGAACTATTGAGTTGATGGAGATTCCCTATTATGGGAAGGCCTTTTGGACCTGGTGGAAGGTTAATAGGATTGTGTTTATGGAAGAAGAATAATAGTAAAAGGGGAAGAAAACTTAGAATGAGAACCAGAGAGAGTGATGATAATACCATTTTGGTGGTTCTGCTGATCTCACTCAAGTGTCAAGTAATTTGTGAATTGTTCTCTCTCTCCATACACACGCATTTATAGGGTGGTTCACCGATTTTTAATCTAATTACAATGTTTTTCTTCGGGTCACCTTTTAATAAGGGGTATAGGAATGAGTTCTAGATGGTTGAATGCAGGAATATTATAATTTAGGGTTAATATAATTTTTTGTCCCTGAACTTGGGGTCTATTTTGATTTTAATTCTTCAAATTTCAAACTCATAGTTTTGGTCATTCCTAAAATTTAACTTGTCTTAAAATGTTAGTTCTCAGAAGTGTAATGGTGTTAAAATCTACCAATGTTATAAATAGTGTTATAGTGATAATTTAAACTCACCAAACAACATCTAGCTAGCTTTTGTATGGATAAGAGAAGGGGAAAAAAAAGAAGAAATATTAGAATTTATGTTTTGATGATAATAAATGCATTTTCTAAATTTATAATTTCTAGCAAAACCAAAACTATGGTGCAGAAACCTTTCTTATCAGTTTTTTCTATTACATATTCAACAATTGTTCTTCTCAAATTTATATTCGAGAAGTTTTTAATGTTTTGTTAAACTACTTTTCTTTGAATATCTTTCTCTAATACATAACCAAGAATTGCACTTCTTGAATACTTATTGAAGAAACTTGCTTTGCTTTTACTAAACATCACCTTATCAGAAAAACTCATGAATCCTTGAATAGTTTTCTCAAATACATATTTAAGAATTGGTATTGTCAAATAAATATTTAAGAATTGGTTTTCTCGAATACATATTCAAAAATTATTCTTTTCGAACACATATTCAAGAAGTTTTCTATGTTTTGCTAAGCTACTCTAAACAGTTTTCTTAACTACATATTCAAGAAACTCTTTCTATCAACTAAAGATTCCTTACCAAAACATCAATAAAATGTGTTTACAAGAACTTTATTGAAAATATGCTCAAGGATTTAAATAGAAAGTTTTAGGGATAAAAGAACTTTCTCAATAATACATTCAAGGAAATAACTTTTCCTTAAATGTCTCATCCCATAAAATTTCTTGGATATGTTTTCAAGAAAACCATCTCTCAAAAAACATCCTGAGTATTCTTGACCTTTTTGAAGATGAACTTATTTGATTTCATTTTACTTCTCGCTTACAATTGTTATATAACTATCTCTCACTTTTTTCTTTGAGTATCTTAAGTTCACAAATAATACAAGTAAAGACATTTTAAAAGATGATTGAAGGTTAAAAACTTTAACGACAAAATGATGTTGAAAAAGAAAAAGGCTTTGATAGCATTAAATGATAACTCAATCTTCACAAGCCACCTGCTCCTACAATGATAACTTCGTCTCAACTCTAACAGATAGTTATTGAAACTCAACTATGAATAGACAAAGCATTCAATGGAGTAACAGGAGAAGAGAACGAACAATTATGCTCTCAAATCTATGGCTTATTGCTCTGTTTCATTAAGTTCGTCAATTGGGCTTTAGTATTCATTTATTACTCTCTAAGAGAAATAGATTTAAACATTCGTTACTCATTTTGTGAGTAGCTCAAGATTGTGGGAACCTTGAGTGGGTTGTAACCTTCTGAGAAATAAGAGGAAGCGATTAAAAGTGATCAATTGTTGTAAAAGTCCGTTACAAATTTTGGATTATAGTGAAACACTCAGAGGCTCTGAGAACTAGATGTAAGTAATTGAGGCCAAACTAGTATAAACTGGTGTGTGCTTGTTTGATTCTCTTCTTTCTCTTTTGGTGATATTCCTACTACTCAATCTCTTTTCATTTAAGTTAGAAATTTTATTACACGATCATCCCCGTTTTGGGTGTACTACCATAGTAACAAGAACAAGTTCTCGAAATGTGGCCCTCTAGGGTCCTTTTTGTTTTTTCACCTCACCATGCAATTTCAGGAGTTGTTCACTACATTGCATTTTGTTATCTATATAAGATGAAGTTAGTTGTTATCTGGTGAGTCCACATCGTCACTTTTAATGTTATTGATAACACTTTAGCAAATTTTAACACCATTCCATCATTAGATATTAACATTTTATGATAGACTAAATTCTAGATATTAAAATCATGGGTTGCAAATTTTAAGGGACCAAAACGAAAATAGTTTTAAATTTCAAGGACTAATTTATAATTTATGTCATTTGTTGTGAAAAATGACCATTCCTCCAATTCTAAATAAAGGAACTAAATAACTAATTTTAAAATATTGTGAAAATTAGTTAAGATAGTGATTTATTAAAAAAAAATATATGCTGGTTTTCTTAAAATAATTAAAATCATTTACATTAAACTACCTTCATTGATGGAACCCTTTCTAATATTGAAATTTTAGGGGAAAATCACAAATTTGGGATATAAAGTGAATTGGAGTCCTTTATTTAAGGCCAAAATAAATCCTTAACTAGGTAGCAAAGAAGGTATACAAATACAATGGAACATTGATGATCTCTTTGTCACTAAAGCACTCAATTAATTCTAGGACCAACTACAAATGCAATATAATGACAAGCTAGGTCATTCTCCCAAGGAGCAATTTATGGGTTTTCTTTAGATATGAATTTAAGTGATTAAAAATCCAATAGAATGAACCTAAACTAAAATGCAAAACATTAAATCTAAATACAATAAAAATATTCAATATTCAAATGCCCTAAAATATATTTGAAAGTGAAACTAAACTAAAGGAACGCAAATGTAATTTTTGGGAGGATTTTTTAAAAGGAAATTTAAACTGCTCGATCAAGGAGATTAAGTAAATAGCAAGGAAAAATAATAAAACAAAAACAAGAGGTTCTTTTTAGATTCGGTAAAGGGAAAAACTCAGAATTTGCATTGAGTTAATTTGTATAATTCAAATTAATTAATTATACAAAAGAGAAGTGATAAAAGAGTAGAATTAGTAAGTTTAATTATCTACTTAAAATATGAGAAACCCTGAGAACCAAAAGCAATAAAATCATTAGCAAACTCATAATGATATAAAGCCAGTTAATTAAACCCATTAAAACTAATAACAATAAGTCAAATTGATTTTGAAAATTATGCTTAGAATTATCTAATTAAACAATCAGATAATTTACCAACTTAATTGAACAAGTAAGAGGCCAAAAATCCAAATTTGCAATATAAGCCATAATGATAATTAAATCAATAATGAAAACTTAATTATAAATTTAATTAACAATGCAAGGTTTATAAACATAAAATCCAACAAAATGTCAAGCACAAATATAATCCAAATATCAATCTAATTCAAGAATAAGAATAGTGACAATCTAAAACAAAATTGCCTAAAGAAAATACAACTCAAAATTATTTAAAAACTAAATAATCCCAAGCTTTTGAACTAAAAAGATAAATAGAATAACTCATTTGTGGTGTTCGAGTACTAACCCAAGGCTCTAGCTTCCTTCATACTCCTCCCAAATTGTTTCCGAAACAAGCTCAAACTCCTATGGATGGCGTGAAATTGATGAAAAAAAGAGGATAGGCGATAAGTGAATAAATAGAATGAAAATTAATAAGAGGAGAGGGAGTTGGCCACCCTCGCGTCTCTTGAGGGAGTGCTTCTTTTTATAGGAGCAAGAAGGGACTTTTAGGTGTAAGATTTGAGCCTATTAGCAATGAGTTAGCCCATTTAAACTTAGGCATTCAATTGTTTTTTGAGTTTTAAGAAATTATTCTACACCAATGGATTTTCTATTTTCCTCTTCCTTGGTATACAAGAATTAAATTATATTCATTAATGTAGATTATATTTAAATATAATATACTTCATATCAAAACTTAAATATTATATATACACAAAAATAAGGTAAGGAACTGTAAAACTTTTCAAAAATCAAACTTCCTACATTGAACCAATTTAAACAACCAAACTATCATAAACCATTCAATTTTATTCCAAAAACTAAAAAGAATATCGTTTGAAAACATAACAATCAAATCCAACAATAAAATAACAAAAATATTCAATATTAGTTCAACTAAACCTAATCAACAATCAATAGTAAACCTATTTACCCTAATTCAACTAAACCCTAATCCAACAATCAATACTATGTTAAACTAAATGGTGATTGCTTGAGCCCACGAAGTTAGTGGTAAGTGGTAACCATATGCATGTGAGTTGACAATTAAAAAGCGTTGAATTATATTCCTTCTAATTGATTAGTCGTAACATTTGGTCTAGTAATAAATACTTATGTAGATATAAAACTCCTTTATTACTAACTTTGTTTATTAATTATACGCATATAGTTCAAAGTTTTGAGGGTTATATATAACATAAGGTTTATAAGGAGGATTATATGCATGTTAACAGTAAGCTGCTTTAGTGGTAGTACTTTCTTTTTTTGATTATGAGTGGTAGTACTTTCACCAGGCTTAAATGAGATCCTAAACTCAAATCTGGAGTTAAAATGCACATATGGATATATGTTTAAATTGTATTTAAAAAATATTTATAGCATACTACTTTCAGTGCTTAATATAAGACGTAGTAGTTGATTAATTTGGAAAGATTAAGAAAATTAGTTAAATTAGTTATTTTTAATAAATAGGTATTGTCTTTCCTAAAATACCCTTACTAATCATGTGTATTAGTTAAAACTACTATATAATAGAACTTTTAACACATGCAACTATTACAAGGACTATTTTTTTTAAAAAAAATAGATAAATATGAAAGAGAAAGTGGAGTAGAGTCTTATATTTAAGACCAAATAAAAAGTTAAACTAGTTCTTATATTAATAACTAGAGGTAACATATAATCGATGGTTAGTAGTTATATTCGTGCACACTTAAAAATTCATGGGTACTGTTAAGTTTTTAAAAATGAAAAGGGTTATTTGTACGCAGTTTAAATTCTGAAGAATTTTGTGTAATTTTTAACATTTTTTCCATACAAAAGCATCTGAAAGTTTAGATGCGTATACGTATATTTAATTTGTGTCTAAAAAGTCAGCTGGTATTTAAGATAGTTTTTTTTTCATAATTCAATCGATTAAGAGAGGGGGGGGGGGAATCAAATCCAACCAAGTCAAGTAAGTGACTTTATATAAAGGAAAATAAAGACAGACCTGTTCCTTTCAACTCATTCTTCCTCGTAGGTTTTCCCAAAAGTAGGCCTACAAATTATGGTACTTGTAACAGATATCAAAAGCTCATTCAATTTCGTAACCTTAGACGAGGAACTTGAGACCTTTCTGGCACTAAATATATGAACTACGCAGATTTTTCTGATCTCTCTCCAATATAATAATCTTCATAACAAAAGAAAACATCTCTATTCAATTTGGAAGATAGTTTTTGCCAGCTTAACAAAGAAGGTCTATTAGACAGCTCAACGTCATGGTTCTTAAGTGTTTACTTGGCCATTTTAGGGGATGAAACAACAAAGACGATCATGTCCACTAGTTTCGGAGAAAATAAGGTTCCATATTTCCTATTATGGGAAGGCCTTTAGGACCTGGTGGAAGGTTAATAGGATTGACTGTGTTTGTGAAAGAAGAATAATAGTAAAAGAGGAAGAAAACTTAGAATGAGAACAAGAGAGAGTGATGATAATGATACCATTTTGGTATTTCTGGCAATCTCATTTAATTGTCAAGTAATTTTTATTCGTTCTCCCTCTCATACACATGCATTTTCAGATTCTCTCACCGATTTTTAATCTAATTACATTGACTTGTTTTTCCCCCCTTAAAAAAAGGAAAAAATTTGTTGTTAGAGCATGGTATTAAAACCCAACCCTATTTGGTAGGTTAGACTAATGAACCAGCCCTAATCAGCCTGGTTAAAAGTTTTCGAGAAATTAGCTGAGATTAGATTATTATATATATATACATACATACATACATACATACATATATATATATATATATATCTTTTTTTCTTATTATTGAGCTTAAAATGACATCATTTTCAGTTTAAAAAATACTTAGTTTATTATGTTTGTGCTTTGTTAACTCTTTTTTAAATATATAAAAATATTTTATTTATGCTTAATACATTTTTATTTAAATATTACTCTTTTTATAATTATATATGGATATTTTTGTATATTTTAATCAAATTATATTATTCTAAATGATTGGCTAACCTCGAGTTGATTTGGTTTAACCCATGCTAACCCTTAAACAATTATTTTAATCGGTTCATTAACCATCCAGTTTTCAATACCTTGCGTCATAGTTCTAGCTGGCAGCCTATTATAGTTTTCGAATAAACTAATAACACGTAATAACAACAAAATTAACATGGATATGAATAATGATATGGTTTCTTCACTCTCCGGTACAAGATAATTTAGGACCCACCTTTGATGTCTTTCGTTTTAAGATACATGCTTCTGTGGCATTGCCTCCTTCGACTTGTTTAATCTTATCATCAATCACTAGCAAAATGCCAAAACTCTTTCCTTGATTTTTCAATGTGGACATGCAAAGTCATTTTCAAGCCATTAATCCCTTGAGATTTCTATTTTCTTTATAACTTTATATCGTATGTTAGGAAAAACTACCTTCCTCCTCTGATTCTAATTAATGTAGAAATTAAATAATTAATTTAAAAATATTCAAAAAAGTTAATTAAGATAGTTATTTATGAAAGTAATTTAATATCCACCGAGATATTTCATTTTAAACTTGCAGTGTAAATATTCCTTTGTTTCATTTATTCCTTTCTCAGTATTTCCAGTGATTACCAAATAATTTATATAGGCTTTCACAAAAAAACAAGTCATTTGCATGGGTCAAAATTACCACTTGTTCGCTTTCTTTATGTTTATTAAACAATAAGAGCCTAGGTGGATCTAACACGTTAATAAAATGCAAGAGTTCAAACTTCAAAGTTTGGTTAATGTGTTAGGATGTAAAATGGAAAAATTAAGGGCTCGTATTTTTTTTAACAATTTTTATTTTTGAAAAAAAAAGCTTGCTTGGGTGTTAATTTTTAATTAATTGTTTTGTTAAAAAAAGAAATATTCTTTTTTAATAAAAACCTCAATAATTTTTACAGGTTTTATTTTTTTCTATTTTTTATTTTTTATTTTCTTTTTAACTCATGGTTATTCTCCTCACTTTATCTCTTACCCTCATCTACATTGTATCTCAGTCCTCTAATTCTTCATTGGCTATTATTGCACTCTCTACTCTTTCTCTCACCTTCTAGTAATTCTCCAAGTTGACTTTAAGAACAATTCTTCTAGACAAGCTTTTGTGTTTTTCTATTTACAAATACAATTTTATTTAGAAAAGTTTTCCAAAGATATTTTATATATTTTTTCTTTTCAAAAATTGTTTTGAAAAACAATTTTATAAAACTATTCTAAAAACGTAAAAATAGAAAACAAAAAAAGCCTAAATTACTTTCTAATTTTTGAAATATAAAAATAATTAACTAACTTTTTTGCGAAAACATTTTATGACGAGTTTTTGTACAGAAACATAAGCTCTCTTGATTCCTTAGAAGAGTCACTAAAGACATAAAAGAATAAAGTAAACTTAACCTTTGTGTTCTCTTGTAAACTTGATCTTCAGCTATATCATATGCCGTTTATCTCCCCAAAGTTTATCATCCAAACAATTATTCAACACACGTGTATTCATCACAGATTTTAAGGGGAAAAATAAACGATTTCATGTTTGTTGATCAAATAGTTACATTTTATTTAGATATTATTATTTTGATAAAAGGACAAGATAATTCAAAATAGCAGGTCCAAAAAAATCCAAAGTTCAAAATAGCCATGTAAGGATCAAATCTAGAATGATACTAGTTGAAAACTATGTTGGCAAAAGAGAGTTGCAAAATAAATACTATGAAGTTTTAAATTTTGGAAGTATCAAATAAAACATAAGGGTCATGAGTTTAGGAACCAACTTTCTCCCTCTATATATATACACACACACATATATATATATTGCGAAAATTCTTTAAAAAAAACTAATAATTGAATTTCCAAAACACAAAATCTCACTTTAATTTGCAAAATTCCAAATCAGTTGTAATGACTTTTTTTTTTTTGGGTAAAACCTCAAAGCGCACCCTCATTTGTTGCTCAAAGCTTTGGCACCAGCAGCCGATTCTGAAATTTTTATTTACTAACATTTCGAAATTTTAATTTAGGTCACATTTTGAGGTTTGCAATTTCAACTATCATTTTTTCAAACTTTCTCTGAAGAAATCTTATGAAATGAATATAGATCCAAAATCCCTTAATGGTGTGTGATATGATTATTTTGAACAAAACGCTTTTTACCACAAATCTTCAGTGGACAATATTACTTTTAATGATTTCCATAATACACAATTAAAACACCTGATCAAACAATATGAAGTCGAGAAATTTTTTCTATTATGCTCCGATTTGAAATGAAAACATGAAATAAAAAGAAAATTAAAATAAAGCAATCCTGGTCTCTTTGAAGAACAATAAAAATGAATATTCAAACACATTACCATGTCCGTTAGAAGTTAAACTAAATAATTAACATGTGATTAGTCATGTTTATATGAGAAATAACTCATCCAAAGAGTTGAGAGCCTTATTGGACCAAATTGTATAACAACATAAATTCATTATTCCGTTACTACCATAGAAACACTATAACCACACAATGGCTTTGCATGAGAATTAAAAAGGTTCTTAGAGCCTACTTTGAATTGATAGCTCACACTTCATTTGATCCCTCAGAACTCTCCTTAGTAATTTGTTGGAAGCTGTTCGAGAGAACTCTTGGACGACTCTAACAAGACTTACCTGCATTTTAGATAAGTTGTGAACATCACGTCAGTACTCAAATCAACGATTGTCAGGTTCAGATTTCAAGAAAAATCTTTTGTGATGTCAAAATTTTCAGTCACAAGGATCTACATTTCAAATGATTCTTAAAGTAATACACTTGGAATTTGTAAGCGTTTAAATTCAGTTAAATTTCACCTTAAACAAAGGATTAAGATTGCTTTGAATGGCTTTAGAGAACTTCATCTTCAAGGTTTCTGCATAAGATTGCTCCGGACCACCGATTGCCGGCGCGATGCTGATGGCAGCTGTCTCTAAAATGCATTCATCAGCCCGGTCGCAGACACGCTCAATTTCTACCGAACTTGTCTGCATATCAGAAGTCAAATTCAGAGTATGAAGAAAGCAAGAGTCCAATATTGCCAAACTAAGAGAAACGATCATGTGAATTTAAAAACTTATTGAAGGATTCAAGATTGATTTCAGAGTATAGAACATTCTCACTAAATTTAGTCTGGTCATTAACTCAAAAGCCATATAGAATTCTTATATATATATATATGTGTGTGTGTGTGTGTGTGGAGACGCCAATCTTTTAGAAGCTCAAATCGGTGTTGAACAAGGAGAATTACCAGAAAATAGGAACAAGATGCATGATGTTATACCTTTATACCACCAAGATTCATGGTGTCATCCGCCCGCCCTTCTACAATGATATAGGCCCCAACAGATCTCTTGATTATATCTCCATGTCTCCGAAGCCGCTGCCAAGAAGTACATCAAGTTAGACATTTACAGTTTATGACTAAATTCATCGCTTGAAACAGCAAACGAAACTACTAATAATGGAATAAGTAATACAATTAAAATTTGCAATGGCATCTATTCAAACATACATAATTTACAAAGAAACGATTGCTGGAAATCAGTATGTGGGCAATACACGAAATTTATAGCCTTCATACTTTTACCATTGACACATATTTATTGCCAAAGATTAAAACTTTCAAAATTCAGAGGTAGGTATCTGCTACTAGATGAGCATGTGCTATTTGGTCAGCAAGTGCAGCTTTTACCATTTGAGTCTGCATATTCTAAGGAGATGGTCGAAGAAACTCAATTTTTTATCAATGTTCAGCAAACCAATGTAAGCTCACCTTCCCTTTGTAAATGGGCATCCCATTAAACTAAACCTCCTCATGATCAGCATTAAGCAATCTATCAGTTGCTCCAAAATAGTGAGGGAAAAGACCCACTTCACCAACACAAGCAACATCATCTGGCTGTCATATTGGTCAAAGAAATAATATGATGCCAAATTAGAATATGTAAGCACTTTAACTGTAATTGGAATTGGTAAAATGAAGATAAAATTCAACAGAAAAGTGCAGTAGGAGATCAGAGATCTCACAGGAAATATGTTCAGATAAGTCTGATTGATTTCTATTAGTGTTCTAGTTTTTTGTGGTGTGTACTTCTGGTTGATCATCATTGATCCAACTTTTAATTTCTGGTTTCAAGGAAATTCATTGAAACTTCAGTAACCACATGGTATTGTCATACTAGTATATGGTAATATGTTGAGGGAAGGTGATCAATACTTAAAAAGCAAACACAAAAAACGAAACAGACCCCCGGGGGGGAGGGGACATAAAAGTAAAAGAAAGAAGGAAATTGGCCTGCCAGAAAATGTTTTTACGCAAGGCACTCCACTCTCATTTAGGATGACAAAGCCAGTCGTCATTGATGCTATGCTAAATGCCCCAAAAGCTTGAGGCTGAAGTTGGCTTCCAAGGATGTAACTAGAAGCAAGCTCGAAGCAAGCTCCGTTCCACCTCAACATTCAATGATTGGATTATAAGAGCACTTTGAAGAAAGCCAAAGGTCATCATCAACATTTGAAGCTCCTCCAGTGGAACAAAATGTTCTGTGTATAACCACATTACACTTAATTTATCTTTTTAGTTACTTGTTAGTTAAACATCCTTGAGAATTTACCTTATCTTTGTCCAATCTAAGCCTTCCATACAATTTGTGTTCTTCCAAGTTTTTACCAAGCTCGGAACTGTTCCCAAAATAGTAACACCCACTACTAGAAAAAAGGCTTTTGCTGGCGGTTAATAGTGGTTTTTCACTGCGGTTTTGAAGGCAACGTTGATAAAGACGATGTTAAAAGGTAAAGAAAACACGGCAGCTAAAAACCGCAATGGAAAAATTGATTTTCCACGGCGGTTAAATAAACAACCGTCGTGGAAAATTAAATTTCCACGGCGATTGCTTAATAAACCACCGTGGAAAGTTATATTTCCATGGCGGTCACAAAAAAAACCGTCGTGGAATGTTAACTTTCCACAGTGGTTTAAACTAAACCACAGTTGAAAGTTTACTTTCCATGGCGGTTTTTGTTGTAATCGCCGTGGAAAAGTGTTTTAACGGCAGTTATAACCACCGTTAAAAAGATCTTTTTTTTTTTTAATTCTGCTCGATTTTCATTTTTACCACTCTGCAGTTTACAGTTTCAAATAAATGTGGACAGTGCAAAATACGCAGAACAAGATCAATTAGTTAGTTAATATACACAACATTGAAATTTCCTTTACACAAAGCAAAAATAGAGAAACCAATATAACTAAGGGGTTAAAACCAAAGAACACGTATAGGCTAGGACTAGCAATTCGGGAAAAAAAGTAACTACTTCTGTCTGTACAATAGTAATCATGAACATGTATAAGAGGGAACCAAGAGAAAACATTTAACAATGAATTTTTTGGGAAATGACCTAACTATTTGAAAGCTAAGTTTCAATATTTTGTACCAATGTTGTTGACAAAGTGTCCATCATAAAGTTGATGTCATCCATGAGATATGGCACAGTATTTTGAAATACCTGTTAATAAAAAATAACATAGTGAACTTAGTCAAAAATGTGAAATGAATTGAAAAATGTCATGCAATGTAACTTATCTTTACCTCGTCTAATTTCTCAGTCGCTCCTATCTCAATGATGTCATTCATGTAGCGGATGACATAATATCCATATTCAACATGTCCTTGTTGACAACGGTACTAACAAAATGAAATATAAAATTGAATATTAGACATTATTGATTATAAGCATTAACTTTAATTCATCTAAAAAGGTTTAAAAGTTAGTTCAAAACAACATATACCTTTGGAAGAATCCATGTTGGTAGTTGTCTATTTTGTTTAATCGCCATAACATTAAAACCATGAAAAACCCTATCAATAGTATAAAAGAAAATAATATTAGAGCATGTTTTTATAAACTTTACAAGTAATAAATATATAAACATAAGCTAATGTGTCGATCACATCTTTGGTTTCTTCTAATGGACTTCCACAGAGTGAATCAAACCAGCAAAGTTTGTTATCACAAAGGGCACAAACAATTAAAGTCCAATGATAACTGCAAAAGACAAACCATGTTAATTATAATCCGACACATACAACTTGTGTATCTCAAATACAATAATACACTTACTCTTCCACGTAAGGTACAAAATATATTGGTTTTCTCGTCAGAGTCATTGTGGTCATCATGTAGGTTGATCTCGCTTCCACAGTATTAAACTCTTTCTGCACCCTTTGAGGACATATAAAACCATATGTTCCTTTAAATCCTTCGTTTCGACAGATTTGATTAAAGTGCCTGTTGTTCAAATAAGAAACATTAGGACATGCATAAAGTATAACATGAAATAAAAAAATGATATTGTAACTTACAAAATAGCGAGCTGCATGAAGAATATATCAAGCTCCTCAAAGTTGAGGAACTGAACAAGGTCCCTCTTGTCAACGGTGAAGTCGTATGTTATATCTGAACCCACAATCCCCAGCGGCATCTTGAAAGTAACAGGCTTATCCATGTTTGGCACTATGGAATGAAGAACCTCCAAACTGGAATATATAAGCACAACATCACCAGGAAGAGGCAAGAGTACAGGATCTGATAATGTGCTCGTTGTGGCCTTCTTCACTGCCAGTTTCTTCACCATTGGCTTTGCAATAAGTCTCTTTGGCCACAAAATGAAATGTCCTTTAGCTTGGGCCAAGAGTCAAACCTCATCAGTAGGATTGGGCACTGGTATATCCCCCTGACCACGAATAATTCTCTCCACTGTCACCTTACTTGATCACTCAGAATTTTGTTGCCGTGAATCATTGTGCCCATGAATGCTCAACCACTAGCGACATCAACAAGTGAATTTTCATAATCCACATAGAGAGTATACGGCATCCCATTGTTTTCGACAGGGTCAGGGCTAGGGTCAGGGTCAGACACTGTCAGTTGCTGTGTCTGATTATTACTGCCTTTCCTGCTTTTTATAATAGGTGAACCCTGAAACATAATATGAAATTAGTTAAGGCACATTAAATAAGTTTAAATGGATTAAATGAACCTTTAGAAGATTTGAAAAGATGTGTGATTATTACCTAGGAAGGTTCAGATACTCGGGGCATTTGGAATCCGCTCGTGCCCATCATCATCAGAGTCTGTTGAAACTTGGCATCAAAGTCGTCACGTATCTTTTGCATCTCTGCCATGTGTTGTTGATTGAGTTCAGCTAGAACTCTCTCTGTTTCTTCTTGTAGTCGTTGGTCGAGCTCCTCTTTAGATACCATGTTAGCGGAGGATGATCTAGTGCTTCTTTGTGAAGTAGAGCCAAAAAATTCTTTAATACCAATCCCTTTAGGGGTCCATCTAACTCCGTCGGGATGGTCAGCCTTTCCAATAGCAGTGGCCAAGATATCCATCTGTCCTTGAGGGATGAATGTACCTTGGGATAATTGCTCATCAAGTGTATCCTGTAACATTAAAGCAACAAATTCAATTTAAGATAATTGAAAAAAGCAATTAATGAAGCATAATTCTTAAATATTACTTGCAATCCTCTCAACAACAGCAACAGACTATGGAGTAATGTATTGACCCTTTTTAATCCTCGCCGCCTTCCATTTTTCTTGGCGAGAAGGACGTTCAATGGGTGGAATATAGCCAGTAGGATCTGAAGCAGCAGCCATCTGTGCATTCTTCATCCGTTCCTCCATCATACTTCTTTCCAACCCACCATACCCTGTACGAGACATGGTATGTGGGTACACATTCTGCTCAGATATTTGTTTGTTCTTCTGACTCAATGCCTATAACAATAAAACAAATTCGACAAAGTTAGTTTAGTTAAATAAAATATGACCTGATTAAAAACTAAGTTTGAAGAAACCAAACCTGAGATGCAGGGTCTTTACGTTGCTTCACAAAACTCTCCCATGCCTCATCACTAATAAACGAATATCGTTCCTTAGGATGCTCATCCTTTCTTTTTCCACGAATATAATGTTTTGTAAGCGTGGCCTTAAAATCCCTCCATCGTTTATCAAGTTGCTTAAACAGACGGTCTCTCATTTGCTCAGTGGCAGGAATACCAAATGTCAGCTGCAATACAATAATAGCATAGAGTTATAAAGTAAATAAGTAATTATAATTGAAACAAGTAGAGAAAACAATTCATAATATACCAATATATGCTCCCAAATGTTTTGTTTCAAATCTTTATCCACCTTCTTCCAGCTAGGAATGTCAATGCCAATCTTACTGCGTGCGACATAACCCATATAACTAGTAAATTAAGCCCCAGCCTTTCCTATAGGCTTCAAATCATCATCAAACTCCACTATAATCCTCATAGGCTGTGTGGTCTCATCATGTAACGCTAAATACCTCATACGGGTTGGCCCTCTACCCTTTCTTCGGCTAGTAAAAGAGTTGTCGTCACCAGAACCCTGTTGACCGGATCCGTCCATTTCCTGTTTAAAGAACAACAAATTAATAAATGTAAGAATAAGAAATATCAAGTTAATATAAAACATTATTAAGTATATTTAGCAAAAAAAACATCAAATAATTCATTTAAGCCTTACAACAATTATCCTCCCAAATTCTTTCACAATAATCATTTCTAACAACATAGTCATCATCTACCAAATCTAATTCAACTGTTTTAGGTTGAGTAGCTGTGAAAGGCGGGGTTTCATCAAGATTAAGCTCTAAGTCACCATCATCTCCACCAACTCCTTGCCTTTTACCTTGAAGCACGATAGACAATTTTTTTTTTCTAGATCAGGAACGAAGAACACTTGTTTTGCTTGACTTGCCAAAATAAATGGCTCGTCTCCATATCCAAACCTCTCAAGATCGACCGAAACAAATCCAAATTCTTCATCCACTTGCATAGAATTACTATTAACCCACTTACATTTAAAGAAGGGAACTTTAAACTTGGTATAACTAACCTCCCATAGCTCTTCTATTATTCTATAATAGGACATTACCGCCAACGTTGGGTTTCTGTCTTTAGAACTAGCAAAATGCATAGCTTCCGCTACTACCATCACCCCACTATTCTACATGATACTCTTATCGTCTTGGGTTTTTGTGTAAAAAGAATAACCATTTATATCATATCCACCCCAACACAAAACCTCAAAAGAAGGCCCTGCAGCTAGCCTCTGTATTGTCTCAGAAGGATTGTCATCTTTTAACACTTCTCGCTTGAACCACTCTGCAAATGACTTATTATGTTCATTAGCTAGTTGCATATCATTCTTTCTTGGATTTAAGTTCTTCAGCATATTCTTGTGAGCATTCAAGTAAGGCAAAACTTCATCCAAGTTGTTTAAAATATATAGATGTGCCTGCATTACAACTTCTCTTCACATAGACCTTACTATGACATCCCGTGTTCCCTTGCTTCTGCTCCCCTGATCATGTTGAGATTGAGGAAGACCAATTACCTTTACCCTATCAAGATATGCGTTACAAAACTCAATTGCCTCCTCAACTATATATCTCTCGACAACTGATGCCTCAAGCCGATAAGGATTCTTAGAGTATCCTTTTAGGATTTTCATGTATCTCTCAAAAGGGTACATCTATCTTAAACACACAGGGCCACAAAGTCTTATCTCTCACACAAGATGAGCTATCAAGTGGACCATAATATCAAAAAATGATGGAGGAAAATGCATTTCCAATTGAGAGAGGATTACATAACCTTCATTTTCTAATTCATCCAACTCAGCAGGATCAATGACTTTGCTGCAAATGGCACTAAAAAACATATAAAGTCTTTTAATAGTATTTCTCACATCGGTTTTCATAATGCCTTGAATAGCAAGTGGAAGTAATTGTTGCATCAACACATGACAATCATGAGACTTCATTCCCGTTATCTTCAAATCTTGCATTGAAACAAGTTTGCTTAAATTAGAAGAATAACCTTATGGCACCTTAATACTATTGACAAAACCACAAAAACTTCTTTTCTCTTCTTTTGATAATGTGTACGCAGCTGGATATAAATAAGCCCTCTTACTATCTTTTTCTTGCGGGTGGAGGACATTTCTTATTCCAATTTCAACTAAGTCTCGTCTTGTATTGATTCCATCTTTAGTCTTTCCACTTATATGCAAAAGTGTACCAATAAGGCTCTCACACACATTCTTCTCCACATGCATCACATCTAGACTATGCCTCACATCAAGACTTTGCCAATATGGAAGATAAAAAAAGATAGATATTTTTTTTCATATATTCCTCTGACCGGCAGTCTTCTTTTTCTTTTTACCAAAGACCACATTAATTCCCTCCACCCGCTGATAAACTTCTTCTCCAGTTAATGGTCTTGGAGCCATTTCATATTCTTGTGAGCCATTAAATGCCTTTTTCAATCTACGGTAAGGGTGATACCGACTAAGAAACCTTCTGTGACCAAGGTATACTGTCTTCCTGCCATGTTTAAGTTGCATATAATGGGTGCCTTCTTCGCATATTGGGCATGCTTTATGCCCCTTAACACTGTATCCTGACAAATTTCCATATAAAGTCATTTATCATGGTGAAAATCATGGCACGTAAATTGAAGGTCTCGTTTATATGCATCAAACACATCAACACCTTCCTCCCATAATTTCTTAAGATCCTCAATCAAAGGTGCCAATTACACATTGATATCGTTTCTTGGCTGTTTTGGCCCCGAGATCATCAAAGATAGCATGATATACTTTCTTTTCATATATAACCAATGAGGCAAGTTGTAAATTACGAGGAGCACTGGCCAAGCACTGTATGTGCCGCTAAGATTACCATATGGGTTAATTCTGTCCGTACCAAGCCCTAGCCAAAGGTTTCTTGGCTCGCCACCAAATTGAGAAAATTTTTGACCTATTGTTTTCCATTGAGGAGAATTTACTGGGTGACGAAGCTTTCCATCACATATTTTCTCATCGAAATGCCATCTAAAGTTCCTTGTATCTGTGGCATTAGCAAATAGATGCTTAAATCGTGGTATTATTGGAAGATACCACAGAACCTTTAGTCATCTTATTATAATCACCATCATCTTTCTTCATTTTGTATCTTGAAGTCCCACATTTAGGGCACTTATTCAACCCTTCATAATCATTTCTGAATAATATGCAGTCATTAGGATACGCATGTATCTTCTCATATTCCAAACCCATCAGACACAATCTTTTTTGCCTCATACATTCGTTTTGGAAGTGAATTTCCTTTTGAAAGAATATCACTCAGCAATTCAAATAATTCCGTAAAACTAGCATCGGTCCAACCATTTCTTGCCTTCAAGTTCATTAGTTTCAATACGGTTGTCAACCTTGTGTAATCATCTTTGCACCCTGGGTATAAAGGCGTCTCTACATCACTACAAAAAGTTTCAAAAGGTGGGAGAGAACTATGTAGAGGATTCAAACCTTATATCACGAAACATATCCGAAATTCTATCACCAAAGTCTTCATTCACAACCTTCTCATTTGCAGACAATGTAGCCTTTCTAATTTTTCCATGCCATATCCAATTTGTATATCTCAAATTTATCCCATCACAGATAAAATGCTCTTTTATCTCAGAAATACTCCCTCGATTATTGTTTAAACATTTGACACAAGGACAATAGTACAGTCCATCTCTTTTACTAGGGGCATTTCTCTGAGCAAACTCAAGAAACCTTTCAACTCCATCCTCATATTCCTTGCTAATTCTCTTAGCTTCATCCAACTACGATCCATTGTTCTACAGAATCAATGAATATAGTTGTCAAGCTCAATTCTAATTCCTTAATTCAAATATTAAAATAATAAAATCATTAAATGTTAGTCAATAAATTAAAATTGACTAACACTTAATTACAAATTAAAGGGAATGTCTCTTTTTTAAAAATAAAAAATTTGGCAAAATTTTCCCTTAACAACTATGTACAAATTAAACACCAAATTAGAAAAAAAAAACTCAAAATTTTTAATCAACATGAATCCAAAAATATAACAAATAAAACAAAAGTAAAGATAACATATTTCAATGGTGAAATAGTTAAACAAAAATTATTTTAATAAACAAAAAAAATATTGTTCATAACATATTTCAACATGATAAATTTGAAAAAATATAACAAATTTGAAGAAATATAACAAATAAAACAAAAAAAATTCAATTTCAAACCAATTCAATTAATAAAGATTCTTAAATCTAAAACTTCTGAATCCAAACTGGGAACACAAATGATATCTATTTACAGTAAAATTTTAAACAACACTTTACTATCAATCAAAGTTTATAACGGAAAAAAAAACACAAAATAACAAACAGATTATTTATTACTAAATTCTTATATTTATTACAAAAAAACCAAAAATTTGAAATAAATATCAAAAAATTATTAAAAAAATAAAAAACTTCACAACTAATCAACTTCAAACATTTAAACATATTTCCAATACGGTATATAAGAAGGAATTAAGGTTTTCTCAGTTCAAATGCCCACTAATCAACAGTTCAACCACATAAAAAACGCAAAATGAACAATACAAGCCAACCACAATGTAAAACTAACAAACCCATTTCAATACAACAGATTTTCATAGTCAAAACATTCAACAAACCAAGAAAAATTGAAAAGAATGAAAGAAGAGGATACTCACAAAGTAGAGATGATTCAAATGCGAAATGAGAGGCATTCAAATGGCGGCGGACGGCGGCAAGACACCACAAGCTCAATGGAGGAGTTTAAACGGTGGGGTAGTGGGGGGAACGGCCGGTAAAGGAAGTTTTTTTGTGGTGAAACGAGAAAAAAAATGACGAAAACACAAAGGCCGTAGGGTTAAGTGAATGCTTTCCACAACGGTTTTTAAGAAAACCATCATGGAAAATCACAACACATTTAACTTATTTACAAAAATGCCACTGCCTTTTTTTCCATGTCATTTTTCTGCTTAACTACTGTTATTTTGAGACATTAAAAGTCTTTTTTCTAGTAGTGACCAACATCCTGAAATTGTGGTAAATGTTAGATAGGTAAGGCAAGGTGTTTGTGCTAATGTATATATTCATTTCATGTAAAGCATAATAACTGTTGAAGGAAATGTTGCAACTTGGCCTCTTAAAGGCATACTCAAACACAATAATCAAGTATAAGGAACTCTATTAATGTGTGTCAAAAATATTTCTACATATAGAATACTAGGTGAAAGAATTCCTTTAATCCCTTTTACTCCATCTCTGATTTGGTTCTTATAGTTTAAAATTTTGTAATTAATTTTTGTGTGTTTTAAATAGTTTAAATTGATCCCATAAGCAAACAACAATATCATACGAATAATTTATGCTGACTTAAGCCACATAACTAGAATCTCTCAAGCATCCAACCTTGTCATCCATGTGTCCTGTGCACATGCTTCTCCAGAAAGATAATAGATGCATCATACACAAGCTTGAAAAGCTTTTAGATCATTAGGTTAACGATCCTGGTTTTGAAGAGACTTGAATTTTGATGTTGGTGCCATGTGGGAAAATCATAATATATATGGTTGGTGTCACACCTTTCTTAATAACTCATTATACATCAATTGGAACCATTATAACATATTTCGTAGCATTTCTGGATGAAAATTTTTAAATTTCAGAATTATACTATTCATCTTGTTTGTTTACTGTTCATCAAAAAATGGGTCAAATTTGAAAATTCATAACTAAATCTAGAAAAATAAAAAAGAAGTGGTTCTAATTTTCACACGAAGCTTGCTAAGACTTCTATAGAGGAAAAATAACCATTAGGTCCAATTCCATCCAGAATAATTCTAAAAAATTCATCAAAGTGTACTGTTTATTTGGTAAATTTTTGAATTTTCTGTATTTTTGCCCAACTTTGAAAGGGTATAACTCTTAGCACATAACTCTAAATTTAATGAATTACCACTTTTTTTAAAGCTAAAAATTATATCTTTTAGTCTGCAAAATTTTAAATCCAAACTCTAACAATTCCTCATTATTTTATGTGCCACAAGTTTGACACTTTTTAGAGAATTTCTATCCCATAATTACCACTTTCTTAATTTATTTCCTCTTTTTCCTTCATCCACATTCTTTCCACAATGCATTATGCATAATTCCAATATTGGAACATAGAATAACAATATAATTTACATCAAAACACTATCCATAACTTATCATAAAATCAACACAAAGTTTACTACACTTGATAAAAGTTTCTAACATAACATAATACTTAGAAAGCCATTTCATTCCAAGGCCAATTCTTTTCCTTGCTCCATGGTTGGTCCACTTCCTAGTTACTGCACAAATGACATAGGAGGGGTGGGATTTCAAAGAAATCTCAGTAGCATATGAATTATAATTATCATGTAAATCAATACAAGTTTAATTGTGCCATGTCATGCAATCCAAACCATTCCCAACTCATAGAAATTCATACTAAATATTATGCAAGGAGAGGAACCTCATATTATCCACATTGACATACCACAAAGCATTTGGCCAAGCATAACCAATGTCAATTAAATAATCAAGGTCACCACTGAGTTCCTCCAATCAAAGCAACAACAATCACAACAAACAAGCAAGATAAACAATCAAATTATAATTCAAAGCTACCTTTTTAAAAGTTTGTCCAAATGATTACTCCAAAGAGCAATGCTTCTCCTTAGTTCCTCCTCTCAATGCCTATTAAACTAAGCATAAACGCAGGCTATATTAATCACAAAACAACTTGGTTCCAACACTTTAACATTGACTTAACAATTTCCCTCCTTTTCTTTGATTTTTAATAAAATGATTCCTTCTTTAGAATCAATCATCTCATGACTTAATCTTACACAATTTTTCATGAGGAATCCAATGGTGCAATCAAATTTTTGAAATTCACACTCCTTCCCCATGATCTTCACTTGGCCGAATGGGGTGCTATATGCTTCCAAAATTACTATTTTTGATTCTAGTGATTTTAAACACTTTCCAATAACATATCTCTACACAAAAACATGTTCTAAAGCCATTGGAATCATCAAATCAATGAAAAAAAACTCCTTCCCTATGAACAGTGCTGGCCGAAATGAAGAACTAAAACCCTAACTTGGTTTTCTTCCAAAAATCAATCCATACACCACTTAATCTTCCTTATTCCACTTGATTATTAAGGGTTCTATCCTTCCCTAAGCATCACGCATCCCAACCAAAATTTTCAGTATTTTTCACCATTTGTTTAGCATTTTTCCAAGCAAAAATCCTAATTCAATCAATATAATACTTAGGGATAATGATGCTTAGACATACCTTAATGTTTTCTTGCCTAAAAATCCTCAATAATTTTCAACATAGGGGCTTGATGAACAGTGGCAGAGTCTCCTCTTATTTTTCCCAATTTTTCAATATTTTCTTGGTATTTTCAAGGGGAATTTATAGAAAAATTGGTCTGCCATTTTCCCCCTCGATTGGCCAAAATTTGGGACACCTCAAGAGTGTAGGTGGCAGCCATCAAATGCTGGAATGATCAGATTATCCCAAGTGGCCATTTTCTTAATTTTTCCACACAATTATCCCCTAATTTGTATTAACTTTAACTAAACTTTGAGAGACCTGGAAGCTGCACTGAATTGGGCCCTTATTGGACTCAATGTAGGTCCCACAAAAGGTTTTGGCTGGTCCAAAAAGATGGCCCACAAATCAAATTACTATCTCAAACCAATTTAAAATTTTATCGGTTACTATTCACTGGTAACATTCTATAATTTTTTCAGACCTCCAAAAATTAATTTCTCTCCATAATAATTCACCTTTTAATATGATAATATGATCTGAAAATTTTCACAATTTTCACCACCTCTAGGTATTTATTTTGAATTTTCTCCGATTAGGCATCTATTGGTGTTACTGCAGGAAAATAAATTCTCTAAAATTAATTCCTAAGGTTTCAAGGCTTAAAAATAATTTTATAAATTCAAATAAATATTTAGATGAATTTTTCATAAATCTCTCAAATTTATTGAGGCTCTAACTGATTAAAATAATTATTTTTCTCTGATTTTTTAATATTTTCCTGAAAAACCCCTGTTTACGGGAAATTCCATAATAAATCATTTTCACCGAAATTCTATCTTTTGGGCATCAACTAAGTTTCTAAAACCTCTACTCTACACTTTTCCTATTTTTTGGGAATTTTCTGAAATTTTCTCAAATTTTCCATTTTGCCCTTCCTAAACCGGTGATTATAAAAATGCCAACCCGGATTTTTTTGGGGTTTCACATCAAAAGTTATTTCATTTTCCTGTCTAGTTTCTATATTGATCCTCATCCCAATTTTTTATTCCCTATAACCAGGTGAAAATTCTTGGAATGTGACATTTGGTAAATAATTTGGAATGCTTAGTGGTTTCTTTATCATAGAATTAAGATGGTCATGAAAAACCGCAGGCACACATGCATACAGAAGACTCTTTTAAAGTTGGAAAAGAAAATATTAATGTCGTAGATTTGTGAATAGGGTGTTAGTAGACTATCAATTATGGAAATTAGCGGGAGAGAAATAGACAATCTGCTTCCCCCGTAAATTTGGCATACTTTCATCTGCATCATTTGTGAGGGGAACCGAGAACTGATTTTGTCAAAGGTATATAAGAACAAAGAATCAATAAGACTAAATCAGAAGCCTTCATGTCTGTGCACATGTGCATTAATGATTCGTAACAACTACATGAAAGGCGTGATTGGCTATACACAGGGGTACAGAGAGTTGAAAAGCACATGCTTTAGGCGAAGAGTATGTTCAATCATATTCGGTGGATAAAGGCAAAGATGAATGCAGAGCTACAGTGATGTGTATGGCAAGAATTCAAGAGCTCAGCTAAGTGTTTGCCCTGTTAAAGACCCAATATGATAATTGCATGCCATGTGAGTAAATATAAATACAATTTTGATGGCTATTTTCCAATTAATAATTAATAATAATTAAAATAATAGTAACAATAATTGAAACAACTACAAGGACACAATTACAACCTTTTAAAATGTAGGTGTCAAATTAAAATTTGGGTGAAGGGGCTAAATGATTGACCCAACCAAAATTCTCCTTTGTAAACAATATGTGGATAAAAACCAGTGGTATGTAGATGTCCCTCGGCTACTCAACTTCCACTCAATCAATCAAAGGCAACGGACATACATGGAGGCTTAAACCTAATTAATCAAGCCTCATAGATGTGTTTGAAGGAAAGCAACAAACAATAAAATATTTTCTGTCTTATCTAAATAAATTAAAAATAAAGACTATGAAGAATGAGGGTAATTATGTCATAAAGCAGCAAAATCATGCAGTGAATAACATGATCACATGGTTATGTGTGGCAGTGTGATCTCCAAAACAATATATCATATGTGCTTAAAAATATGCATATTTCAAACACGATGAAATATTCTGAGATACTGAAAAAGAATATTTGTTATAGATAGAATTTCATGGACAGTTTAAATTTTGAAAGGCAAGTTCAAGAGCCAACAATAGGTATACACGTCTACCATTCTAGTTTCTCTAGCCACTAAGCCAGATACCCTGCACATGAACATTATGCTGCGTGCCACAGTATCACAAAGAAGACCAGGACCTACAGCATCTAATGGGCTCCTTTCATAAATAAATGAGAGAAACAACTAGTATGTACATTTCATGGTCCTACCCTCAGGGATAAGTAACTGTATTCAGTCAGAAATCTCAATACTTAATAGTAATACAGAATGCCAACTACTGTTAATATTTCTACGACTATTACTATAATAATAATTTATGTGTCATTGAAGTTGGAGTAATCACCTGAACAAATTTTCCAAAACCATGACCTAGAGTAGATCCATGATAAAGAGCAAGAGTTGCCCCAGACAGAAAGCATGTATAGATTAGAGTTGGTCCCATTACCCACCCTAGTTTTTCTAAGAATTATTGAGGCCCTGTATATTTTAAATAATTCAATTTGGCCAATTTTCTCTTTATTAGCCAAAATTCTAAGAAAATACAGAAAATTTCAAAATAAATTATTTTTATACTACTTTCATCTTTCAAGCCTCAAATACTGTTTTATACCTTTATTCTATTTTTCATGATTTTTTGAGAATTTTCTAGAATTTTGGGTACACTTTTCCATTCTATTCAATATTGATAGGATATTTTAAAAATGACAGTTCAGTCCCCAGTCTGGTTTCAATTCAAAAGTTATGCTTTCTATCTATTAACTACGTTACTTGACCCATAGTCTATTTTATATGCTTCATTTTCAAGGTTAAAATTAACAAGATGTGACACTTGTGAGTTGTTGAACCTTTCAGGATGATATACTGAGTTTGGCTTGCTTAATTTCAAGCTTATTAGTTGTTAACTAATATGTGGTGACTGTGTGTTTGTCTATATTTTTTGTGATTGGTGTTTTTGTACACAAGACATCTTAATTGTGGGAATCGATCCTTGCTTAAATGAGAGATGACCACTTTCTCCTCATTATATATGATAATATATTGTTTGTAAATAGTTTTGTTACTTTGAAAGATATGCTAGCATACACTTGAAATTATGTTGATATAATAGAATTAATTAAGTCTTGTGGAGCTAGATTTTGAAAATGCAATCCTTTAAGTTCATGATATCAAATTATCATTATAAGTTTTGATTTGGAAATGGATTATGTGATTTAGGATTGATAGAATGCATTCTTGAGCATGATGCATACGATGGAAATTTGTGAGTGATTTGTGTCCATTCCCATCACATGCTAAGTGCCTCTATTAATGCATGATGATTGGCTTCCTAAGTTTCCTTAGGAGGGAGGGAACGACCTCTTGGTTTAATTTCCTAGAATGAGGAAAAGGCCTTAGGGTTTCTTTATATCCTCCTTAGTGAAGGATTGCCCTTTTGTCTCTTTCTCTCAGAGTCCAAGATTGGCCCTTTGGGCTTTTACTTCTCCTATAATCAAAGAAGGCTGTTATAAGAATTGCATATTTATAATGACATTGATTTAAGAATTGTGAGTTTAGAGAATCGATGCATGAGTTTGAGAACTATTGTTATCTGAGATATTATATATGTTCATATAATCTTTCATAACTATTCCACTTGATACCTCATGAGCACATATTGATATGTATGATGAGCTAGACTATTGGTTGCTGAGGCTTATCTCTCGCCTTGAGATTATTAATGATTTCAAATGAAAGTTCTAGAGTTGTGCCACCAAGGAAGAATCTAGAGGCCTAAGTTTTTACAACTTCTTGTATTTCCTTCGTCTCTTCTGTATGTGATGATGGGTATATTGCAACCTAGAGCTCTTTTTCTTTTACATACCCTCTATTGATTAGAGATTTGTTTGCTTAACTTGTATTTTGATTACTAGATTGTGGTTGAGTCCTAACAGTAGGCCAAAGGCCTTAGAGTTGTACATGCTAGTTTTGTGGATCCATATCGAATATTTATGACATCTGATGCGTATTATTCAATAGTAATCCATTGCTATTGTGGGCTTGGTGTTGTTTTTATTCCAAGGTTTGATGCTTGGAGGCCCTATTTGATATGTTTGATACTCGATAATCACGTTAACTAGGGCTTGTTTTTCTATAATCATATTAGTGGAATTGATTTATTTCTAAAATAGTTTTACTTGTTCTAATTACTTAGTCCTTTTATTCAAGAATGCATTCAAAAGATGAGTTGAAATCCTTCTACTACGATAACTCTATGTAGCCATTTTCTTTTTCTACCACAATAGCGTCTCAAATGACTTTAGAGTGAGTAAATCTTTGGTTTTAGAAAGGAATTTTACAAGGTAAACCTTCAAAACTTAGCCTTTTTCATGTAGATAGTCGAATCTTAAAGAAAATTGCGAATGTCACAACTGGGAAAAGGAGAAGTATGGGATGGGTTTGAAATATTAGAAATACACAAAATGTTTTACTAATTGCAAATTTCTATAAGATTGTGAAAGGAGCCTCAAAAATCTTGAATGAATTGTTTTGGATTGCTAATGAGACCTCTATGAAGCACCATATTCCTCTTAGTCTATATGAGATTTAGTAACACAATAATTCCTTTTTGCATAATCATGTTGCCACCAGAAAAAGTTGTTGCAATGGTTCAGTAAGCTATAGAAAATCTTGAGTGGACATGTCACTAGAACGGAGAGATAAAGCACCAAACCAGATAGGCTATACATATAGACAAAAGCAAAAGAGCCATAATAACATTTTGGCGACCTGACAACCAAAGACACCACTAATATGAACAATTAAATAATGTTTCCTTAAAACCTCTACAATAGACACAATAGAATGGATAAATTTTCATATGAAAAGTTGTTTATGAGGTAACTAAATTTTTCATAAAAACTACCAAAGTTTCAATGAAGCAGCCATTTTGGTTGTATAATTTTGAGAAAGTAAAGCATAACCTTGTTTAATGCTATACTTGCTAGTGGTATTGTAATATCCTAAATTTTATTTTAGGATTTAGTAAAAGAAATTCAAAAAATAAAATAGTATTATTATAATAAAATAATAATATTTTAATATATATATATATATATATAAAAGGAAACAACTTCCCATCGAATTCAGTGGAAAGTTGAGGCACTAAATTAAGAAGAAAGAATTTGGGGCAAGAAGTATTTAATGAAGGAAGGAAAAAAAAAAGAAAGATTAGTTGGAAATGGAGAATAAAAGAGAGAGTGAGAGGCAGAAGATAAGGATGCGAGAGAAAAAGAGGGAAAGTGAGAAAGAGAGTGAGAGAGAGAGATGGCAAGAGCAAAGCTACAGTCCTTGTGAAGAAGAGGGTGAACTTTGAAGATAATTTAGGTATATAAAATTATTTCTTTTCATCAAACTTTCTTTATGACTATTTCCTATATATTTTAGGCTTCCTAATGATAGTGTTACTATAGTAATTAGAGAAGATTTAGGTGTGGAGTAATTATTGAGTTTTGATAAAAGATGATTATAGAAATTTAAAGGTAAATAAGTTGTTAATTTTAATCAGTTTAGATTTATCCATTTGTTGGTTTTTAGCACTTAAATTAATTTTTCTAGTTAAAAAATCTATTATATATTATTTATATCATATTTTTATCATTTAAAATTAATTTAAATAATTTATTTGGGTTGTTTGACATATTATTGAGATTTTAATCAGTTTAATTTCATTTATTAGGTAACCAGAGGTTTTAAAATAATTATTTTAGCTAAAAAATTTTATTATTTATGGAAATATATATAAATATGATAGTTAAACCATTAAAATTTTAATTAGATTATTTATTTATAAATATCTGAAGTACTATTGAATTTTTTATCGTTCGGTTTTGAGGTTTAAATTTCAAACGAGATTTTTAGAATTTAGAATATAATAATTTCATATTTGAAAATTTTGGAAAATTCTTTTTATTAAGATAAATAATTCTTCATTCCAAAATTCTTAATTTTGGGTTATGAGAGTTGCTAAAATTTAGAATAAAAATTAAACTAAATTAGAAATTTAACTAATATATAAGCATAATTAATTAATTAACTAACTTATATTAATATGTGGTTATACTAATTGTGTAGATTAATTATTGGTTGAGCAAAGGATTAACCTTGTGGTAATCCTTTATATTGCTTTGGCGAGAGGTAACCACTTTCCACTTGTTATATGTGCTAATATGTTGTTTGTGAGTATTTTACTATTTTGGAATAATAATGTGCTATTTGAAAATCAAGGAGATTTGTTATACTTTTTGCGCTATGAAAATTTGTCCTGTGGGACTTTTGAAATTGTGATTGAGTCGTTTGAAAAAATATATGATCTATATCATATGGAATATGTTGAGAAAAGATTGAGAAATTTATCATTATATTGTGAGTGATTGATTATTATTTGGATTTTGAGTTAATTCCTCTTCTACCACGTGGTAAGGCCGTCATTAGTGCACATTGGTTGGCTTCCTTCATCCCTCATAATGAGAGATAGGCTTTTGTGGCTTCTTATTCATCTCCCAGAGTGTGGGATAAGCCTATATGTGGCTTTGATCCCCTATAATGAGGGATAGACTTATGTGGCTTATGTGTTTACCACCGTAATGAGGGTTTAAATGATTGAGATTATCTGAATATACATATTTTATATTTCCATTGATATGTCTATATTTCTTTAGGTTTAATAATTGTCCCGCTTGACACTTCACAGCACATGTTAGTATATATGATTAGTTAGAAAGCTGGTTACAAAGGCTTTTGTCGCACCCCGTGGTTTCTACTATCTTCAAGTGATAGTTCAGGTGGTGGTCCACCAAGAAAGGCTCCGAAAGCATAGTGTACTGTTATAACTTGTATAGCCTCCCTACTTTTGTTCTACGTGCTGATTTGTTATATATTGCCACATGAGGCTCATCTGCTCTAATGTTGTAAACTAATACTTTTAATTATTACTATCTAATAGGAGAAGGCCGTTAGAAGGCTAGAGACCTCTAAGACTCTACATGTGACACTCTTTTAAAGTATTGACTTTTGACCAATGGACTCCATAGCTTATATTAAAACGATTTATCAGTTAGTATCTTGAAAGTATGAGTTTGGTTTGGGTTAATAATTGAATGATATTTACGGACTTTAGAAATCCAAGACCCAAGTTAATGATTGATATTGCTCGTGAGATAAGTTTATTTCTTTTAACAGTATTAGTGGTTTTTTTTTTGGGGTTGAAATTTTAAGGTTTTTTTTTATCATGGTTAATTTTTTGAATAAATTATTTGATTTAATCTAAATAGGTTTCGAAAGAATGGTCGTCAAAGGTATCACCCTCCCAAAAAAATTCATCCCTACCATTGCAAAGTGAAATAGGAGTTTTAAGAATGTTATCAGCAACTCTTGAAAAATAAATAGATTTAACTAGAGGCATATTTCAAGAAAGTCGAAGCCACAAGTTAGGATCATGAATAAAAAGGTTAGAAGTCTTTTGGATCCTAAGATTTGCAGTCAATAATGGATGAGCCATAGGCCACTATAGGTTGTGGTCAATATGAATAGAATTCCCTAAGCCAACTTGTAACATCCTAAATATATTTATTTTGGAATTTTGTGTTAATTATGGTTTATGATGTATAATTAAAGAATTAAATGATTTAAGAAGGGTGTTCAAAAGATATATAATTAATTTTTTATTCTATAAAAGAAAATTATGGAAAAAAACATAGAAAGAATTTCATGAAGGGGGAATACTTTCATAAAATAATTGTTTTAGATATATATGTGTGGAAAAAAAAACTATTACTGCTAGTATTTTTATTAGTTAAAAAAAAGGATTATTATATTATTTTTATTAAAGAAAACCTAACCCTTGCTCTCTCTTCTTTATACATATTCTTCTTTCTCCTCACTCCACCCATGCCCTCGGCACCGCTCTACAATCCCAATCAGGTTCTTTTTTTTTTTTTTTTTCCTTCTCTCCCCCACTTCTCTTGTTCATTCCTGTGACTTCTCTGTTCTGCAGATACATGTCCTTGCATATTTAAATTTATCTTACTTTTCTTCTACAATCCTTCAACTATTTATATGGGTCTAGTCAACTGTGGAAATGCACTAATCTATTTTATTTTACCCTCATCCTCCCTCTTGCGTCTCAAATGGTGTGTATATGTATATTTTGCTTCCTTATCCACCTTTCTCCTTCATTATTTACTGTAGTTGTGGATTGTATCTATATATATACACACATATATTTAATTCTTGTCTTAACCCTACTCCATTTGTGCGTCCTATTATAGCTCTTTAATTGTGCAAAATTTTTTTTTTGTTTGTTCCTTGGGCCTCCACTTGTGTTACTGTAAGTATATTAATAACATTTAATTCATTTTTATGACCCCACCTCTTGCAAGTGTGCGTGTAAGAGTTGTATATCTAATTCATCATAATGACTCTACTATCATTGAACAATGTCCTTTCTTGCATTTAAATATCTATATATATATATATATTAAGATTATTTGAATAATGTTGAAAGTCAAGTACGCCTAAGAAACACATGATTTCCTCACTTCCAGTAACCCATGCGTCCTTTCAACCATCACACACACATCTATATAATGTTTGTTTGAACAAGTAACTCTTTGCCCAGAATTTCCTATGTTTTGCTTATGAAACTGTAGGCCCTATATATGTGTCTATATATTTCAAGGCAATTTTATTTTATTCGTTTTGAATGGAAAAATTTTATCTAATCCCAGCACCACGATAACTAAATCTATGAGAGCTAGTTTGTGTTTGTATAATATTTGTTTAGAGGGTAGTATTAGGATTTTAGAGTAGCTTTAGAATAGTTTTGAGTTATATATTAATAGATATTTATGTGATTTGTAGACTCTCAAAAGAGAGTCTTGGAGTAACTTTGTGTGATTATTTGTTAAGCAAAGACGTAAAATGTAACTCTGAAATTTCTTCTATATATGTATTAATTGTTTGGGGATTGTTATCGTTGTTAGACATCTTACAAATTGATTATTTTAGTATTAAATGCGCGCGCACACACGTGTGTGTGTGTTTACAATACTGACTTTCCAAATAAACAGAGTTTTATTATTTATGTACATTTCTATTTCTTATGCTATTAATCGGTATCCCTAATAATTCAATATCTTGATAATTATTGTGTTTGAAATATAAAAAATTGTACTGGCAATTATTAGTATCGGATTTTTTATTCTTTTCTATTGTGGAACAATAGTATGCTGGTTGAAATATTCTATTATATTACCTCCGGTCCTAATTATAAAAGCTAGTTGACTAATTTGAGGAGATTAAGAAAAAAGTTAATTTAGTTATTTGTAATAAATATGTGTTGTCTTTCTTAAAATATCCTTGCCAATCAAGTATATTGGCTAGAACTACTATTGTTAGAAGCACTACCTTAGAAAAAAAAATACATAAATATGAGAGACAAAATGGATTGGGGTCTTATATCTAAGACCAAAATAAAAATCAAACAAGGTCTTACATCAAGGACCAGAGGTAGTATCATTATCTATCATGGCATGTGTCACACCTTTTTTATTATCCCATTATATGACAATTGGAACCCTTTAGGATCTATATGCCTTAGGTGAGAAAATCCCCAAAAATTTAAACTTCTTCCAAATTTTTAGTCTAGGTTACGACTTGGTACTTTCATGTCATGACTTGGGATTACAGAGACCATTTTTGCTCCCAGGTCGTGACCTGAACTTCTCAGGTTGCGATCTAGAGTCACAGAGAGCCTCCGAGCACTATTCACTATTCATAAATTTTTTTGCTAATTTTAAAAATTCATAACTAAATGTAGAAAAAAAACAAAATGAGATGGTTCTAATTTCTATCTAAAGCTTGTTAAGAGTACTTTAGAGGAAAAATACTCATTGCCTCATATCCATCTAAGACAGAGCTAGAAAATTTGACAAGTTATACTATTTATTTGTTCAATTTTCAAATTTTCAGTATTTTAACCCAATTTTGAAAGGGCATATCTCTTAGCATAAAACTCTAAATTTAGTGATTTCCACTTGTTTTAAAGCTAAAAATGACATCTATAAGCATGTCGAATTTCAGATCCACACTTACTCGATTGCTCAAAACATCATTGGTCAAACTTGACCCCTAAAAAGTCAACATTTATCCCTTTTAAGTTACCATTTTGATTTTTCCCTTTCCGTTTCCCTACCGATCATCATGCCATTCATCATTACATGACTAAAGTTTGAATATTACTCAATATTCACATACATAAAGTTTGGAGTCAGTTATACAAATATTCACCATAATTTCATAACAACTTATATAATACATAACTATTGCTCAAGGAGATATATAATTCAAATATCTCCCTAAATGATCTCCTCCTCTTTGTCCTTGCTTGGACCAACTCCTAAATTGTGAATTTTGGACATAAAGAGTGAGATTTTATAGAAATCTCAGTAGCAAAGAACCATAATCATCATGTAATTTATGCCATGTAAAAATGTAATATGTGTGCATAAAATCAATACCATTATGTGACATTTTATGTACATATCATTTGCCATGTAAAAAGAGCAATTCATTAAACCATCAATCATTCCTTATACATATTGCCAAGACACATTTAACATATAATTTCATGCATCATCACATATATTGCTCAATCACATAATGGCAACGTCAATAACATAACACACACATTTAAATAAGCAAGAAAGCAATCAAATTATAAGTTCAATGCTACCACTTGGATGATAATTCAATTCAGCCTCTTTACGGAATTGGTGTCCCCCTTTGATCTCTTGAAATGTGCCTATCATTCCAAGCACAAATACATTCCAAATTACCAACCATTCAAGTATAAACACAATAATCCAACATTAGGCTCAATTAACATCTCTTTTTCCTTTATTTTTGGCCAAATTATTCCTTCTTTGTTTCAACCAATCTCTTGGGCCATCCCTACACAATTTTTCATGTAAAATTCAAATATCAAATCAGATTTCACAAAATCAAACTCCTTCCATTTCAATTAGACTTGGCTGAATAAGGGTATTGTTTTTCCAAAAATTCTATTTTTGATTCTAATGATTCCAAACACTTTTCTTTGGCATATCCCTACACAAAAACACCTTTTAAACTCATTAGAATCATCAAATGATATTAAAACAAACTCCTACCCCAAGATTACAAGTGGTTGAATAGGGGAGTTAAAACCCTAACTTTGATTTCTTTCAAAATTTAATCCAAACATCACTTAAACATGATAAGTCCAACTCATTTTCAAGGCTTCTATCCTTCCCTAAGGCATACTCATATTGACCAAAATATGGCAGCAAGTTCGCCTTCAAAAATAATCCAAATATTCAACCAAAACAAACTTTAATCTTAACCAAACCAAAGCACAAACATACCTTGATAAATCCTTGACCAAAGCTTGATGGTTCCTTGTCCAATTGCTCTTATTAATTTCAGTTTGAAGCTCAAGAAAATGAATTGGCAGCACCTCCCCTTCTTTTACCAATTTTCTACCTATTTTAGGGTATTTTAGGGGGGTATTTATAGACAAAAGAATTTGCCTTCTCCCTCACCATTTGGACATCCAAAACTGCCACATAAGGAGGACATATGGCTGCCATCAAGTGCTGCAATTTTCAGATCATGCCAAGTGTCCAAAACCTAGAATATTCCAAGATATTTGTGTAAAAATTTAATTTAATTTTAATGTAATGAAGGTGCCAGAATGTGCACGAAATTGGGCTTAATCTAGGCCCAATGTGGGACCCACACATGGTTTATGATGGCCCAAAAAGATGGCCCGCAAATCAAATCACAATCATAAACCATTCCAAAACTTTTTTAGTTACTATTCACTTCTAACATTTCATAATTTTTCTAGGCCTCCAAAAATTCATTTATTTCTATGAAAAATCCTCTTTTAATATAAGAATGTGATATGAAAATTTTCATAATTTTTCTCCATCTTTAGATATTTATTTTGAATTTTCTTCGATTAGACCTTTATCAGTAAAACTGAGGGAAACTAAAATTAATTCCTATATTTTCAAGGCCTAAAACCAATTTTTTAAATTCCATCCCACATTTAGATAATTAATCCATATTTTTTCTGAATTTATTGAGGCCTCTGAATATTTAAAATAATTATTTTCCTTCAATTTTTCACTATTTTCTTGAAAAGCCCCGTTTTCAGTAAATTCCGTAATTAGCTATTTCTATATTATTTTCACCCTTCAGGGCTCAATTGGGGTTTCCAAAACCTCTAATCCATATTTTTACCATTGTTTGGGAATTTTTTGAAATTTTTCTCAAAATTTTTCATTTTGCCCTTCCTAGACCAATAGTTCCGAAAATGTCAGCCCATGCCTTATCGACGTGTCATATTAAAAGTTCCTTCATCTCCTCGTCTAGTTTTTATATTGGCTCTCACCCTAATTTTTAACTCCTTATATCCAGGTAAAATTTTTTGGGATGTGACAATATGCATTCTATGATGAGCTAAGGTCAGATAGGGATGAATATGTTATTTAATTACCATGCAGTATGCCATCACTTGGTCCACGATAGATGGCACTTGTTAGGGCCCCTTCTTTCATGCTTTCCTTTTGCCAATACTGTATTAGAGTTGTAAGACATATGACACCTCCTTAGTTTTGTTCTTTAAGGAGGGGAGCTATAGTTCGGACCAAAACTCTATACCTTTGGACGAGTATACCTCAAGTACTGGTGAGCTTGGGACAAATTCAGTTAAATGGATTAGTATTGGTTAGACTATATGTTAGCCTATGGCTCCAATCAGCATAATAAGGATGGACGATGATATAAAGGAGGCTGCATAATGCATTTTTACACTACAAAAAAACATGCTTTTAGCGACATAATTTTTTATTTAGCCACGGAATTAGCGACGGATTAGCGACAGAAACGGATTAGCGATGGAATTAGCAACGGAATTTGTTCCGTCGCTAATTGTGGCACCTCTACCAATTGCCACGTCATTACTGGGGACCACCTCCACATGTTGCTGCCACCTCACATATGCGTGCCATGTGTGCTGCCACCACATAATTCCCTCCTCAAAGTGACTTCTCCATGGCTTGAACCTAACCTCCTCTATGTGCGCATGCGGCTTTACCAGTTGAGCTGCAATGAAGCTATTAACTTATTATGTAAAATTATATATATTTAATATTATTCTACACAAACAATTATATATACATATATATTATTAAAAACTAAAAATATATTATATGATAATTTTAATCATAACTATTTTAATGAAAAAATAATTTTTAAATATTTGTTTTACTATTTGTTTTATAATGTTTTATTTTTTTAAAAAAATATTTTTAATATAATTTTAATTTCTAACGACACTAATTTTGAATTTTAAATCATAAATAATTTTTTTATAAATATTTTTTAAATTTATTTTTTAATTAAAATTGATAAGATATACAATTTAATTATATATGTATTATATTACATTATATTATATCATCAATATGTGTTTTATATATTTGAAGAAAATCATTTACAATTAGTCAAAAAATCTTGTTATTCAAAAAAAACTACTATAATAAAATCTAATAAATTATTCTATATAAAAGATTAAACGATTTGAATAGATTATGATAAATAGTATTCTCTTACTTGTATATATATCTTATACAATTTATTTTCTTAAAATTCTTTGCATATACCATTTGTTTTTGTATTGAAGACCAAAATCAATCTATATCATAGATATTAATTATATCATGATTAAATTTTATTGTTTAATGATTGAAATTCAAAATTCACTTCAATATTAGTTTGCATTCACATAAATTCATTTTTTGGTTTTAAATTTCTATCATATATTATATATTTCAATATATTTTACATATGGTAAAATTATTTCTTTCTTATTATTAATAATCAAGAGGAATTTATGTTAACAAAATATAAACAAATTTTCTAAGATAATTTCTTAGAGAATCAAGCTATTCCATGGACTCAGCAGCACTTCGAATAGGTGAGAGCTGAGTCCATGGAATAGCTTTTGGTTCACCTATTGAAAATGTAAAGAGAATCAGGAAACTTATGATAATGCCATTCTCGCATTGATGTTTGCTTGGGTAAAATCATTACCAGTGGTTCCTGATGAGAAGAGTATGTTAGTGACAGACTCGATTGATTGATAGACCGGAACTGGAGAGTAATAATTTGATCTGCCGAGAGTTAAATGATCATGTAAGCCTAAACACAAAAGAAATGTAACATCTCTGTTTTATAGCATTGATTGTCTTATTCAGATGAGATCGCATGTTGATTAAACTATAAAGACGTCTAACAGACATGTTGCAATAGACGTTACCTGGGATGCTGACTGCCAGAAGAGAGAAAATCTTTCCATGACTGGTCCTTTTCCCTTAATTGCACTCCTATATCATCACCTAACACAGGAAGTACCATAACTTTACAAGATGCTGCCTCAATGACGCGGTTGCAAGGAGAAATGCACAGAATGATTCTTCCAATAATTTTTTTTGTATAAAACAGCAAACTTAAATCCGTCCAACAAAACATTCAAACATGAAGAAAATCAAGCTCGACATATTTCTACTTTTCAAGTGGAACATGGAAAAACAATCATAGTGACATCTAAGTTAGCCTGTTCAACAAGATAGTCAATTCTCAAATACAAATGTTGGCAAAAGAACAATAATATTACGTCATATAGACAAATTTTGCTTTGAAAATTCCTGTAGACATCAAAATTTCGTGGAAGTATTAATTTCACCATACGATTGAGTTCCCTTGTTACAATAAAGGCAAACTAAGTAAAATGAGAGCTAGCAATGACTTATAGCACAAGTCTCTATTTATCCCTCTTTCTCCTCGCCCTTTTCTCCTTTGTTCTATATCAATCAAGCTCAAATAAATAACATCACATCTTTTCCCATGCATTTTATGAAATTTGAAAAATAAGCTGCACTATATATGGTTTGTGAATAGTGGAACTTGCTGCGTATTTGATTTTATATATATATATATATATATATATAAAAATATATACATTGATTCCCCTCACAAGATTGAACTCAAGCAACAGTTAGAAGGAAATATAGCATCAAAAGAGAGAATTCAGAATGCTTTAACCAGAAAAGACTAAGAAAATGATTAACAATAGTAATGGATAGCATCAAGAAAATGCTCATGCCGTACTATATATAAGCAATTTGGCACTAAACTGACACAACTTAGCCTACTATTTACAGTTAATTCTAACACTGCCCATGATCATCAGATGACCATGATGTCACGAGTGTTCGATTATCATTTGCATCAAATGTGTGGAATAATAGGTAAAAATATTTACATGTAAAGTTTCACATGTTAACAATAAGTTAGAAAGTTTAAATAGTCACAAAAATCAATGGAGTGAACCAAGTATGAGATGATTTTATTGTTCAAATCATGAATTTAGAGATGCAACAGTGAAGTGTAATAGCAAAAAATTTACCTGTACAAAGGAAATCTTCGGCCACCTCTTGATATGAAATCCTGAACACAAACTGAAGCTTAGATAGCATTCCCATAAACAACAGTGAGTACTAAATGTCTAGACCGCAACACAGTAAAATTAGTTTGAAATTGAAAATTTTATGAGTTCATTGCATATGTTCTTTTAGGGGGTATGCTGGGAATAGATGTATAGACAATCTCCTCCAACCTTTTCATTTGCATATGATAGGAAACTTTTGGGAGAACTACAACTATTGAGCTAGCTCAAAAGGTTGGAGAGCCCAAGAACCATATAAACCCACATGAAAATAATCCCATGCTTCCAATGTAAGACTCAAATCCCATCCCTTGCAATTGAGTGCCATCAACTTACAAGTCAAGACTAAGGAAAGAAACACATTTGATCATACAACAACCCTGCTCTTTGATTTCACCATGATATTTGTGAAAAACTAATAAAAGAAAGAGGGAAAAGCTCAATATATCCACCAATGAAGGGCTTGTCTATCTTTCTCGTTCCTTTTTCAGACAAGGTTGTAGCCTAGGAGGGAAAAACCTAGTCAAACTGTTGTTGTCACTCTAATGGCGCCTCTCTCTTCTCATGTTTGCATCCTCCTTACAGCTATGTGACCAAAAAAGATGTTCCCTACAGTACAGATCCCTACAATCTTGTGAGAATATACAGACCATTTTTTGGTGGCAATGGTTCTCTAAAGGGTAGAAGAGATGAAGAAAAATGTGTACAATGTCTTCAAAGCGTAGGCAATACTTTTCTTTAGACTTAATAAGCGCAAATTAGGTTGATGAAAAGCTTTTTCCAGGGTACAATAAAGAACTTGAGATGGTTTGCATTCCAAAGACTCAAATCAAGAAAACAATGGTTTTTACAAAATGAAACTTTCATCTCTAATACACTCAAAGACAAAGGCAATGAGTTTAGGTGTATGAATGGAGTGATGAGAGGGCTATTTAAAGACAATGAAGTGATTCCTTGAAGTAAGATGACTCTGCAATTAAAAATTTATGACCCTATATTGTTTCATGAACCAACGTATTTGTAATTGCCAATGGTTATTAAAACTTTTTCATGGAGAGTGACGTCCTTTTAATATTTAGAGTTTCCTTGAACTACAACTTCCTTTCATTTCACCAAGTGTTGGTTACCACACCTTTTGGTTTTATGACCTTACAAAGGTGGCTTTAGATATTATAAAGACATGATCTTGTTGACTTTTGGTGCTGTAACCCCTTCACAGCCCTTCATAAAAATGCCTTAATTTAAGAACATGACTTTTCAAGAGACAAATCTCTTCATTTTAAAAATATTCTAACACCATTATACGAGCCCACCACAAGGAGCATTAGGAGTTCATTATAATGGAGGTTGTGAAGAATTTGATTTCATCTTTTCACGGAAAACTCCTTGGGAGGGAAGATGGTATTGAAAAACATTTATTTAAGCAAGTATACACTTTCTGCCTAAGGAATGAGTTGACTAAGTGAAAAAAACTGCACGGCAAGCATGACTGGACAGAAGAGCAGTTTAGGGGGATATAAGGGAATTATAAAAGGAGCGCAGGGAGAGGTTCTGGAAAGAGTTAGAAATATGAGGCCAACTGAAGGGCTAAAGGGAAGAGGAGGCTGGTTTTCAGTTGATTATCAAGAAGCATTTCCAAACACCCATCAGATTCCAACTGCACATCCTGAATGTTTTGCAAGTTTTTCATTTTCGTCTCCAACAATGAGAGATAATTCTTAATATCAAGTTATCTCATTTGCATTAGCAGAACATTCATTATAATTAGCCTCGTTTCAAATTGAAAGGTCACCTGTGTAAAGATACACTTTGCTTTAGAGACACTCAGGCGAACTGCAATTTCCTTTGGTGCGAAGCTATCAGCTATTGATACCACAACACACCCGGCTACAATAATGGCAAAGTATATTATAATAGCATTGACTGTCATTTGCATCTCAATTGTAATTGCATCACCCTTTGAGAATTCAGCAGCTATCACTTTCGCTACCATCCTGGAAATGATTTTATAAAAATTACAGAGAGAGAGCTCAACACGAGGTGTAGAAAAGATATTATGAATTGACAGCAGATGCAAGCATGAAATCAGAAAAGAGAAGAATCATAAGCATAAAATATGAATTGAAAGCAGATGCAAGCATGAAATCTGAGAAGGGAAATGAAAGCCAGGGGGCATAAAGAAATGAAAAAAACTGAATAATGCTTGAACATTCCTAATATAAGTGTCCAGTTTCAGGCAATAATGTAGCTGAAAATCCCATTTTCAGTGATAAAAAAAATCAATAACTCAGTAGACGTCACAATTTATTTCACATACATAACTAATATAATAGCACAAAGAAATATACAAGCGACTGGAGAAAAACAGACTCTTTATTCTCAATGAAATTTTTTTTTAATCACTACAATGATTATTTGCCCCAAGAGTTACAATCCAATAAAATGGGTTCGTGCCAGATTCTTAAAAATATAAAAAATGAAAGGAAGATCACAGGATACTGGATGTAAAAGTATTAATTAAACAATTTCCAAAACAGAATTTCTGGTTGCTATCCTTTTTATCCGAAGTTCAGGGCTATAACTTGGAGGGCATGGTGCACAACTGAAAACGCTAGGTCTAAGGTAGCATAAGATATTCTACTTGGCGATTAAAGCAAACAAGCAGCCATGGACACATGTCTTCCTTATATTTATGGTATAGGAAGCTCTTTATCCAGACGTGTCGATAAAATAATTTTGATTTTTTGACAAACATTTGAATGTTATGAACAGACAGAAAGAAGATACTTACAGTAGTAATGACTAAAGGCGTCAGATTCTGGTACACGTCCTCATATTATTCAGGATTTTGTGTATATACAGAAGACTGTAAAGTAAATAATCATAACTACGTCTATCCATCAGAATTATTATATGAAAAGATAATCTGAGATCATAATTTTCACCTAAATAAGACAATTGTCATAAATCTGGTCTAAAGACTACCAATAGGATTATAGCTACCCATACCTAAGTGAGAGCATACATTACTCGTTCTCGAAGCTCTTCCAGTGTTATCTGATTAACTTTGGAATCATCAAACCCTTCATCTCTCCATACAATGGCTAAACTGCCATCTTCTTTCTTTGGATGAATCCTAGGTAGGAAACAACACTCTGCAATATTCAAGACTGAACCTGGAAGCCAAGTTCCACCATGTCTCGATTTTTCAGAAGCATCTAAGATACACTTTGGGGCCTCAATATATGATACTGAGATCTCCTTCAGAATAATCGACCAGTATACCTGATATTGATTGATAGATATCAATGCACTTATTACAAAGGCCTGTGCTTCAATGCACTAAGCAAAATTGAAATAAGGACTTGCACAAGTTTTAAAATAGGGAAAAAGACAGTAAAATACCCTCAAAATTACTAAATGACAAATTAGGGTCAGTAAATTTCAAAATCCCAATTCAGACCCCAGGTACCACTTTGGAATTTTCAAATCTTGTAAAATGACAACATTGTCCTTACTGTCGGTGACTACTTCCATATAGCTATTGACTACTCTATTTTAACTATTGACAACTTTTGTTTTCAAAGTTCCAATGAATATTTTTATATAGCTATTGACTACACAAGAGTAGTAAATCACATTACTGGAGTAGTTAATAGCTTAGCAAGAGTAGTCATCAGAATTTAAAAATAAATGTAGTCAATAGCTAACAAAGAGTAGTCAATACATAAGCAAGAGTAGTCATCAGAATTTAAAAATAAATGTAGTCAATAGCTAAAAAAAAGTAGTCAATACATAAGAAAGAGTAGTCACTAGAGCTCCCCTACCAGTCACCAGAGTTCCGGTAACGTGTCATCAAAGTTCAAAAATAAATGTAGTCAATAGCTAAAAAAGAATAGTCAATATATAAGAAAGAGCAGTCATCGGAACTCCGACAACCGGTTACCGGAACTGCGGTAACCGGTCGGCGGAGCTCCGGTGGATGGTCGCCGGCAGGTTCGCCAGCGTCGGAGCTCCGGCGGCCGGAATTGCTGATGTGGCAGTATTTAAAAAAAAAGTAAAGGGTATTTGTGTAATTTTACAACATTTGAAAATTCCAAAATAGTACTTGGGGTCTGAATTAGGATTTTGAAATTTACCTACCCTGTTTTGTCATTTAGTAATTTTGAGGGTATTTTAGTATCTTTTTCCCTTTAAAATAACTAAAATAATTAGTACTTACCTCAGGGTGCTCAACTGAAAATTTCTGAAAGAGATTAAAACTAGTTATAGGATCTTTGTACGCTGCTCCCAAAAGCTTTGGGCCATAGATTTCCATTATCCGTCCCAAATTTGTCTGTTTTGCTTGCCATCTAGAAATGTTGCAAACCAGAAAGTTAACTTTTTAAATCAGTTGACATATTTGATCCACAAACTTTGGAGTTATAACAAAGCATAAATGAAAACGAAGCAAATTGGAAGTGACAACAATCGAAAACCCATGCAAGTACTGGATGCAGATTCCAAAAGAAACCAAATAAAAAAATAAAAACAACCATTCATTCTGTCATGACCCTCACGTGCCAAGGGAATGCGACGCAGCATGAGGACCGGGCGTGCCTCGTGGAAACTTAGGGAATAAATACCGTTAGGGAGAGGAATGAGGGTGTGGTTTTTGTTGCGACGTCTCCCCCTTTACTCCTGCTTCTTTTGAAGCATTTGGAGCCAAGGTACGACATCTCCTTCCATACTAATGGCGGCGAGTACAAGACGGTGGGGGTCAGGAGTATGATAATAGGCAAAGTATTGCTCAGCCCTGAATATCCAGTTCTCGGGATCTGTCCCGTCGAATTTCGGAAAATCTATTTTCAACTGGCTCGAGACGTGCCCATTAGGATTGTACAACCCTGAACTCGCTCACTTCTCATGTGTTGCTATACTTGACGTAGCCAGCTGCGACAGTCTCTGCATTTTATTGATGTGATTCAAGATCCTTAATCAATCCTGAATATGCAGCTTCCAATTTATCAAACCTGGAATCTGGAGCTCGCGCCGTCGCTTCTATAGCTGCTTCAATACGGTCCAGTCTGGCGTTGTTATTTACTTCATTCTGTTTCATTTGCTCGCTCATACTTTTAACGTCAGCTTGCAAATGTTGCCTCCGCCATCTCTCAACGAAAGCACCAAAATGTTATGGATCTATTAACAATCAACAATCAATGATCAATATCTCTCTGGCTGATATTTGTATTAGTGAATCATATGGCATTTACAATGTAATCATTCACGAATAACGAAGGATCAGTACTGCAGAATAACAGAAAATACAGAGTAAATGCAGAGAAAATGGAGGAAGAGGATAACCACACAGGGTCCAGAGAACAAGCAGTACAGGGAGAGACGTCACAACAGAACCACACCCTCATTTCCTCCCCCTAACGGTATTTATTCCGTAAGTCTCCACGTGGCACGCCTGGTCCTCATGCTGCGTCGCATTCCCTTGGCACGTGAGGAGTCCCTCCCGTCATTTTCATCTCGGGTCATGACAGATTCCCAAAACTATTGCATTGACCAGAATATGCAAATCACTTGCAGAGAAGGGAACCAATAAAGCGGTGGACCATTGGTGGAGGCATCCCAACGTCCATACACAGAATAGTACACAAGCTGATGCAGAGAATGTGGGTACCATGGCTTTAGCACTCTTCGAGCAGCAAGCTCGCTCCAAAGTTCTCGTGGGTCAGACCATTCAACCCTCTGAAGGATTAATTGCTTCAAAACTTGATCAAATCTCTGGGCTTCCTCGCTTGTTAAACCAGCTTGCACAAAATCTTGCACTTGCAATTCGCTTATGCTCTTTGTTATCATTCTGATCAAAGTAACTCTGGTTCGTTCTTCCAAATTCCGGTTGGCTCTGCTCAAAATGTGGGTAGTCCTTCCCCAGTTGTTGAAGACGCACGCAGCTGGGGGAAGTTGGGACTACGAGCAGACGCTGAAGCGCGGCGCAGCACCGGAAGTCAAAATTATAGACTTGATGACCATAAACCGACAAGTATGTCCACGTGGCACGTTTTGACATCAAAACAAAACGCGCCGTCCAAATGGCAAACAGTCGTTTTTTAGGAAAAGTAGCATTTGGTTTAACAATTATACAATCTGACTTTTGGATCAAATAGATTTAGGGGTTATTTGGATAAAACAAATCATGGTTTAGAGAGTAATTTCTGAAAAAAAAAATTATTTTTAAGAATAGATTTTGGAAGAATATGTTTTGAAAAAAAAATTTTAATAAAATAAGAATATTTGGATAGTTATTATCAGAAATACTTTTTATATGTATAAATTATTAAAAAAGACATAAGTTAATATGATAATTACATAAAAGATATATTACACAATATGTTTTACTTTGAAGTAATAAATTTGTTAATAATATATTTTTTGCCAACATGATAAATAATATATAAAAAATATAATTAATAAATAATTAATATGTATATGCATATTTATAAAATACAAGATTAAATATGTTTTTTAAAAAATGATTTTTTTGCCAAAAAAATATTATTTTTCTTTAAATATTTTAAATATGAAACCCTATAATATTTTTTCACAACTAGTTTTTTTAACAACATATTATGTCCGATCTTTAATATAATTAACTAATTGTTACTATGTGTGTGTATATATATTTATAAAATATAAGATTAAAAATATGTTTTAAAAAAGTAATTTTAATAAAGTGAAAGTGTTTAGATAGTTGTTATCAGAAAAAAATTACTAAAAAGGATATAAGTTAATATGATAATTACAAAGATCTTATTAATTATTTTAAATAGATTAAGAATATTAATTGAATTAGTTAGTATGATCTGTTTTTCTTTTTAAGCATCCTAAACATCTTTTTCAATTTCATTATTCACTCTTCTACTTGATTATTGTTGAGAGAATATCAATAGGGTTAATTTGAAAAAAAATTAATAATCATATAAAATAGGTCTTACATTTAGGATTAACATTAACTCCCTAATTAAGTTCTATATTAAGAACTAGAATAGTAATTTTGTTAATAATTTTTTTGCCCACATAATAAATAACATATAAAAATATCATTAATTAATTTTTAATATGTGTATATATATTTATAAAAATAAGATTAAATGTGTTTTTAGAGAATTGAACTTTTTTTTCCTAACAGTAAAATCAAAGTATGGAATGAAGGAAAAGAGCTGGTCAAAATATAAAAAGAATGAGGGAGGAGAAAGGCGGAGGCGTCAGTTATCGGTTTCATCAAAAGCGAAAATTTTTTACTTTTGGTAAAACCATGGTTTTAGAAAATTATGAGATGTTTGGGTATTTTTTTGAATCAAACTTTGGTTTAGGTTCTAAAAGTGCTTATTTTTAAATTTGCCAAGCACCACCTAAATGATTCATAGGGGAAGCTAATTAATCCAGTAAAAAGTAACAGTGCGGTGGAAAAGTAGACTTTTTCAATTCTCCCTAATAATAAATTAAATTCTTTATTTTTAATGATTTTATTTTTAATATTTCTTTTACAATTGTCATATTAAATAAATTTAATATTAAATATGTACTATCTCTGATCTTTAGTATAAGAGCTAATTAATTAATTTGAGAAGATTAAAAAAGTTAACTAAATTAGTTATTTGTAATAAATAAATATTTTTTATATTTATGATTAAATTTAATGTCAAACTAAGTTTTATATTAAAAATTGAAGGTAACGTTACTGATAATTCTCTATTTTTAATATATTTAAAGAATATTTTAAATGACTTTTGAAGAGTTATAAATGCAATTTGGATATTTCTAAGAATTAATTCAAAATTTTGATTTTGAGCGATTTTTGGGGTGGCTCTGGTCGACGGGTTCAGCAGAGGAGACGAAGGACTAGAGGAAGTTGCCAACGCTGTCTCTGGACTAGAGAGACGGCCATTCACTTTTCATTCTATTCTTCTCTGGAACAGTGGACGAGCTCAACGAACTGAGCCAGTGAATCGAGGCCGACGGCGGGCAAGCTGCTATTCTTCCCTTCCTTCTCAGGGAAAGCTCGACAAAGTAGCAGAAAAGGGGGAGATCAGAGGTTGTTTTCTAACGAGAGAAGGAAAAGACTGCATTGTTTGGAGCTTTGGGTTTTTCTTATTCAGTTTACAATCATTCCGCTTTCATCATTCCAATGTTCAGATTTTTCATTCCACTGTTAACATTCTTGTTCCATTCAATTATGTCATCTTGTTTCGGAATTACTATTTCTGAAGCGAAATTGCCTAAAGTCATGTGTAGCTAATTTTGTTCTGCAACCTAGAGTACTTTGTGATTTAGAGATTATTCCCACTGTTTAGTTGTGCTTAATTTTTAATCTAGTTTACTCAATCTTGTATTTAATTTTAATTTGCTCAGAGCTTGGCTACCATTGAGTTTGTTCTAGGAGTTTATGATTGAACTTGATAAAAGGAATCTTAAATAGACCATGGGATTAAGTGATGTGAAATTAGGTTTGATCTAATTTGCATGTAGAATAGACATATACCCAGAGATTCCATACAATCAAATTAGAGTGAAATTGGATTAAATTGCGCCTTAGATAATTGTGTGAAAAATTACATAATTACTTGAGGTAGAGTTATAAGTAGACCGATAAACACTTTTAAGTATTTAATACTCTAGATTAACTAATTAAGTTTAAGCATAATTAATTTAGTAGGGATAAAATCTAAGGATCAACAATAGATTAGTGGCTGTTCTTTTTGTCTTTTGCAATTGTTAATTGGTAACTCTCGCTCTGTTTAAGTTCAAGTTTATTTTACTTAATTCAAATTCAATCTTGATTTTCTCAATTTAAACAAAAAAAAAGGATTTTTATTACCTAATTACTTATTAAGTGAGTTTTTTATGGAATCAACCTTAATTTGTCACTATCTATTTTTACGACATGTACACATGTAGTATTTGTCAGTATTTGCGGTAGCATCAATTACTTAATAAAACTCATATCTTTTTTAGTCATTTTTTTATTTAAACTAACTTTTTTATTAGTCGTCCAAATAAGTTTTAGTTTCTTAAACTAACTTTTTTACAAAATCCAATCTAAATGTAAATCACATTACACTATCTGATTTTTATCTAAAGTCATATTGAAAAACAAGTTACTTCTCCCACTGCTAATCCAAACACTCCATTAACTAGCAGATGGTGTGTTTGGCTTTAAAAAAACATTTTTACTAAAATGAAGCTCTCACATATTTATTTTATATATCATAAATTTATTTTTAAAATTATGGTTTAGTTTTCACCTAAACACTCGGATTCTTGTTCTTTATCCATTAGAGATAGTTCATTGTAAATTAAGTTTTTCAAAATAAAATTAAAGAGAGCATTCGGCTCTTTTTTTGGTACAAACATTTTAGGTAGAATTCGGGCTCAATCCAAGCCAAGGGGAGTATGCTTGAATGGCTCCTTCTAGGTGATACCAATATTAGGTAGGACAAACCTATATTATACTTTCAAGCGTTAACCTAGGTATCCCCATTCTAAGATGCCTCTGCAGACACCGTGATGGAGAATCAAACCCCTACCCTTTTTGGGTGAGAGGGTGGTTTATACTTTAAAACTTGCAATATCTCACTTAAAAGATGAGTGTTCATGCCAAAGGCTACAAAGCTATGGTCTCATGATAAATAAGTTGAAACAATGTAAATCCTATTTTAATTAAAATATATAAAAATATTTATATAATTTGGAAAAGACTAATGTTTGAATAAAAAATATTAATTCACAAATAAATTACACATTATTTAATAAAGTGAAGTTATTAAAACATGAATATGATGACTATTTTTTTTAGGGAAGATCTCCCAAAAAACAACTATTGAATTTTAAAATTTAAAAAAAATTTAAGAATATCATTAATTATTTCAACAGATTGTATTGTTTTAATTAATTTGTTAGCTAGGGGTTGTGTTAACAATCACCCTTTTAGGGACATCATTGGTGAAGCAAGAAGTCTTCTCTTCAAGAAGTGGCACGTCTTGATTAGGCACATTTTTAGAGAGAGTAACACAACTGCATATAAGTTAGTTAAGATGGTGCACACTTTAGTAACAAATTTTTGCATTCTAGATCAACCACCATCTTATTATATAGGAGGTTGTTAATGTAGAAAAGAGATAGGTTGCCTTGTTTGTTTTGTACTCTATTTTGACTTTGTGAATAGTATCTAGCTTTTTATTCAAAAAATTTTAAAATTTCAAATCAGTATTGATTATTATACTAGTAAAAAAAATGATTACATTCGAAAAGCAAATAATAACATATTTTTATAGTAATTTCTGATTTAAAATTTTAAAATTCAACAGGATTTTTTTCTTTTTTTTTAAAACTCAAAATGTCATTATTTCAAGCTCAATAGAAAGAAAATATAAAATCTAACTTAACTATCAGAAATTCTTAATTAATTAGATTGACGTGCGACCCATTTATTAGTTCATTAGTCTAATCAGTTTTTGTTTTTTTGGACGGAAATGGTCTAATCAGTTCATTCAAGTTGAGTTTTAACATCATGCAATGAGAACTCCATCATGCACCAACAAATTTTAATATTTAACTTAAAAAAAATTAAAAAGTTGAATTTGAAATGGATTTAATTATAAAATAGGAACATCTTTAATTTACATGTTTGGCATTACATATATAAAAGACAAAATTCCCTTAAATTTCAGTTTTGGCAGATGACTTAAATGCCCTTGCTGATGAACTCTAAAGCGAAGTGAGGGATGGTGCAAAAGCGAGCAGCAGATGGCGAAGTAACTAAGCAAAGGGGTCAGAAGATCCAATGACTGTATTACAAAGCCCAAGGAAAAATGAGACTGCATAGCAAGTTACTCTTCAATCAAAGAATGTGCGTTCTTGTCGCCCGGGGGGGGGGGGGAGAGCCCACCGGTTAAACTGATAAAAACTGAGAGTGAGTAAGTAAAAATCAGTGTGAATTAGTTTGAATAATTATGTTATTATTAATTCTATTTTTATTCAACTCATGATATCTCGGTCACTATATATTTGAATGAACTTTAATGATAATTTTCGTGTTAATAATTATTAATTTTAGTTATTAAGAAATTATAAAAAATGTACATTTTTGATGTTGTTATACTGTATTATTGTTAAAATCAAACTATTGTGTATTCTCTTGTATTTTATTATTAGTGATTATTAATATAATTATATTTTGTTATTTTTAAGTAAGTTATATTATTTTAACATGATTATTTTGACCTCGAATTTGACTCTGATCTGACTTACTAACACTTGAACTACTAACTCAACTAATTTAGTATTCAGTCCAATATTTTTGTTATTTTTAAGTAACTTACATTATTTTAACATGATTAGTTTGCCCTGAGTTTGACTCTGATTTGACTCACTAACACTTGAACTACTAACTCAACTAATTTAGTATTCGGTCCAATTTTTTTGTTTCTTGGTTCTAAACACAATGCTTGTGGAGATAATTTGTGAAAATAATAGAGCACGTAAAGAAAGATAAAAGGCTGAGAAAACTTGAGTTTTGCAAGATGACGTGGACATCTTTCTAGAAAGATGGGTGGTTATATGTATTAACATTCTAATCACTACAATAGCTGGTAAATCTTCATTTACCATCGGTTTACATATCTTTACAAAGTGTAAAACTTTTCTTATTCGAACAAATGTTTATACTCTTATTTGTACTTATAACTACTGCATAGTTTTATTTTAGATAAGATAAATAAAAACAAAAACCTTAATATTTTTATCACTGAAGATAAAGAACAATCAAATATTACTGACCTTGATGATACTAATGAAGATGAAGATAAAGATGATACTGATGTTGATGTTGTTAATATTTAGTTGCTAGGTTTTTATCTTTCTGTTTTTTGTGTTTTGATAGATTTTGATTTTTTTAATTTTATTTTGGACAATAGTTTATTGGTATTTAATTTTTTTCTATGCACCATTAGTTTATTTTACTTATATTTATAATTTGAATAAAAAATCTTAGAAGTTTTGTTGTTTTATTTTTTTATTTTAAGATAATTAAAAAGAATTTAAAGTTTAAAAAATAACATAAAAGGGCCAGCCTTTTTAAGCTCTGAGCCTATATGTACAAGGGCCAAGCTTTAATAATTAGATAATTTTAAGATATGTAGACTTTAAAAGGCCGGCCCTTTTAGGCCATGGCCCTTCAAGGGCTAGCCCTTTAGGACCGGTTGGCCATTATTGATAACTCTAATCAAAGCAAAGAGAAAAATTATATGTAGAATTCAACTATGCTAATTCATTTAGAAGTTTTAGGGTGTGTTTGGGATCATGTTTGGGCCCCCAAACATGCATCCCCACCTGATAAGTTAACAGGCTACGTTTAAAACATGTTTGGACCCACATTTGATCACTCTGACTTTTGGAGCTGAAATGGACTTCTTTCAGAAGCTCTTTGAAGCTGCTTTTTTTTTTTGGTATTGAGGGCATTGGAAAATACCGTTAGAACATTTATTTGGGTGTTAAAATTTTTTACCTACCTGACCCTTACATGATTTTTCTCTTACCTTAGTTTTAAAAAAAAAAAACACACACACACACACTCCATTTTGAAACACGATTTGAAGCTAAACGGGAGCCACATCCCAGGAAAAAAAAATGCACAGCATTCCATATCCAGGCAGTGCCCCCACCGTCTTTCGGCATGTCCCCACCGTGTTCCACCGTCTCATCGTTATGGTTCTTGTGTGGGAGTTGGCGGACTGTGGTCTTCTTCTTCTTCCAGTTCGTTCGGTTGTTCTTCTTCTTCATCTTTTTGGTTGCAAGCCAGTGTCGCTGTTCATTCTATCACCGTCACCGGATCACGTCTGCTCCTAATCCACACTGGTTAGAGTCTCGTTTGTTCACCTGGTAAGAGATCAGTTTTTTTTGGTCCCAAATTTTCTCATCTTTCATGCTTATTCTTGGTTGCCATTGCTAGATAGCTGTTATTCATTTAGGAGTGTTGACCATGATCTGTTCTTGTTTCTTACTCTTAATCTGATTTTCTTTCGATTAATCCAGCCTGGCTATTGAACTAGGTAGGAGGAAACTGAACTGACTACCCCTTTCCTGTTTCTTCCATAGCTATTAAACGAAAGAGGTTCTGTGGTTTTTTGGCTCTATGTCTTTAGTCTGTCTCAAGCTCTATATCTGTTTTTCCTGCTATGGTTGATGCCAATGGTTGCCATGGTGGTTTAGTTTAACTCCACGATCTGGAACAGAGCCACAAAGATAAAAATCAATACTCTTGAATAGCTAAAAAAGAAGACAGATTTTGAAAATTTAGCCTAAGAACATCGTTCCTAGATCATGAACATCAACGAGATAGCAAAGATTCATAATTAAACAGAGAAAAATAAGAAGATTGGGAAAAGAGAAAGCACCTGAAGGTGAGAGAATGATAGTGTGGTATTTGTATGAACCAACATTACAAAAAATTTATATCTCGCAAATATGTTTTGTTGAATAATTTATGTGAAATATATATATTGTTGGTATTTGTCTCTGTTTTTTTTTTTTATCATATTTCAATCTATACAATTGTATTCTATAATGTCATGGAGTGGGAAAAAAATCTTTGATTAAAGGAGAAGACGAAGAGTGTGATGGATTGGGGCGAATGTGAGTGAGAAATGCTGAATCAGAAACTAAAACCTCAAAACCCTTTTAAACACAGCCGAAGAAGTCCATACATTTGGAATTTACTCCTGCAAAGTTTTGCACGGTTCTCTGTTTTTTCCCCCTTTAATCATGGGAAATGCTTCTTGCTGCCACTAGTGTTGTTTGTGAAATGCTTCTCATTTAAGATTGTTGAATTTGTATAATATTTCTACATTGTTGGAAGAAAAGTGCTCTGGTTCACTATAACTCCCTTCTGCATTCCTGATTGACATTTTCTAATAGAATTATGAACAAAGAAAAAGGTAAGGCAATGTGGGATACACGCACCACGGAGTGTTACTTAAAGAATGCATGGAGCAAATCTACCAGAAAAATCATCAAGGAACATCATTTTCAAAGCTTGGGTGGAACAACATTCACTCTGCATTCAATGCAAAAACAGGAGAATCATATGAGAGGAAGCAATTGAAAAATAGGCTCGATAGCTTCAAGAAGGATTAGAGGACATGGGTTAATTTAACCAAAGAGACTGGTGTAGGTTGGGACCCTACAAACAATACAATGATGGCAACAAATGAGTGGTGGGAGAAGAAAAAATTGGTATATAATTGTTAATCTTAAGTTATGAGTTGTGTTATTATTTGTCATAGGCTTTCATTTTTGTTGATTATATTCTTGCAGGAGAATCCCCAGTATGTAAAGTTTAGGTACGAGGAGTTGAAGTTTGCTCATGAATTAAACACAATTTTCAAGGGTGTGATAGCATCTGGAGAGGATATGTTGGCACCATCTTTAACCCAACCTCAGACACAAGAGGATGGCGAAGAGAATATGTATAGAGTCGATACAAAGCTACTTGAAGGATCGGGGGATAGCGAAGAAGATCTTGGAGGTACCAGTATAGGAGTTACGGATGAGCTGGCAGGCATGAACTTAACAACAAATACTGCACCTAGTGGTTCAGGAAGCCATAGGAAGAGGAAGAGAGGTGAAGGGTCTAATAGGAAGAAAAGGCAAAAAATTCCAACCTCAAGACAAATCGCAAATTTAGTTAGTGAAATAGCTATTGCATCTAAGGATAGAATGACAGGTCTAAACAAAATAAAGGAGGTATCAATTTTTGAGGTTACAACCAAAGTGCTCTGCCTTGAGGAAATTGCAAGTAACTCTGATTTTTGAAATCGGTGCTTAAGACTTCTGTTGCACAAGAGTCTTCGGGAAATGATTGTTTCACTAAAAGGACAGTAGGAATACTTGGTTGCATGGCTACAGGATATGGCATACAATCCACCATCATGGTTGAAACCCCCCTGTTTGAACTATATTTTAGGACACATGTTATGACTTTATTTTGTCTAACTCGAACCAGAGTTGTTATTAGATATTTTTAAGTTAATGCTCGTGGAACTATGAAATTATGTAACTTGTTGACTAATCATGAATGTCTTCGAATGATTCTAAGTTACATGTGTTGTTTATAGTGGTAATTGCAGCTTATGAATGTTTTTAGACTGATTTTTATGTGTTTGCATGTTTAACAGCAAAAAAATTATTTATTTGTCACTTAAAAAAATTCTTACAGTTGAATTTAACCACACTCATAGGTGACATTATCTATGGCAAATTGGAACAATCAATTTACGTTTGAGTGGATGGAAGAAGATGAACAATCTCAAGAGGGATCAGAGGAAGATGAACAATCTCAATTGATTTACTTTTTAGATGAAGAGATAACATAGTATGAAGAGGTAGTTGTATTGGTGAGTCAATATGTGATGCCTTATGTGTGCAAAGTGCCATGAAGAACTAGTCAGTAAACAGGTAATTTATGGGTGCAAGAAATTTTGCAAGAGCATTAAGTCCAGTGTTATGACATGTTTCGAATGGAAAAAGAAATGTTCATGCGATTATGCTCTAAACTAGTCAAACATGGTTTAAAAAATTTGAAATACCTGAGAGTGGAAGAAATTGTTGGTATGTTTTTTAACACAGTTAGTCATAGACAATGTATAGGAATTTTCATAGAGTATTACAGGCTTGCCTTAGTCAATCCAGGGAATATGTCAAACCACTCGATCCTATGTTTTCTGTAACTGACCCAAAAATAAAAAACGATAAATGATATTTGTCATATTTCAATGATGCAATAGGAGCAACTGATGGCACTCACGTACGATGTGTGGTGAGTCTTTCAAAGCAAGACAAATATATTGGGAGAAAGGGATATCCGACACAAAATGTCATGACTGTATGTGATTGGGATATGTGCTTTACTTTTGTGTTGGTGAGATGGGAAGGTACCGCACATAATGCTCATGTGTTTAACATTGCTGTCTCAACTCCAGCCTTGGATTTCCCTCATCCACCTTAAGGTATATTTTCATTAGCTTCCATTTTAATGACGTCGAATTCATTTTATATTTGCATTAATTTCACAATGTCAACATAATTTCATGATTTATCAAGGAAGTATTATTTGGTCGACGCTAGCTATCCAACACCACCAGGATATCTTGGTTCATACAAATGTGAGCGCTATCACCTTCCAGACTTTAGACGACAATTGGGATTTGAAAATTATAACGAAGTCTTCAATTATTATCATTCAAGTTTGAAGTGCACTATTGAAAGGACTTTTGGGGTGTGGAAGAATAAGTTTTGCATCTTAGAGAAGATGCCCAAATACAAGTATAAAACTCAAGTCCAAATAGTTTGTGCTACAATGGCTATACATAATTTTCTCTGAAGAAATTCTGAAACTGATAGAAATTTCATACAAGCTCAATCGAAAAGTACAATTGACGAAGACAATGATGATCAAGCTGGTGAGACATCCTCTTCAAATTTACATAGATCAAGACAAATGAATTATGTGCGTGACACAATCAGAGACCAAATTGTATTAAGCATGGCATCCAATTAGTTATATGATGTATTTAGTTTAAAAATACTATGTTTGTACGATTTCTAATTTATATATTTATCCATTACATATATTTAATTAAGTATTTTATTATTTTTCAATTTCCTTCTAATAATAACTTAAATTTTTTTTATTTTTAATACTTTTATTTTCAATACTTCTTTTAAAGTTGTCACATTATATATATAATTTCTTTTTAATAATAAATTAAATTTTCTCATTTTTAATAATCTTATTTTCATTACTTCTTTTGAAATGGTCACATTATATATATAATTTCTTTCTAATAATAAATTAAATTTCTTTACTTTTAATAATTTTATTTTCCTTACTTCTTAAAAAATAGTCACATTATATATATCTAATATTAGATATGTACTATTTAATAAAATTCATGTCCTTTTAGGTCATTTTACATCTAAACTTATTTGTACATTTATCATCCAAGCAAGTTTCAGCTTCTCAAGCTGACTTTTTTCCAAAACATAATCCAAATATAAATCACATTACCCTATCTGACTTTTACTCAATCTGACTTCTGTAAAAGTCAGATTGAAAAAAAATTACTTATGTCACTGTTATTCCAAACACATTTTTAAGCGGATGTTAAAAAGACATGGAGCGGTTCGGATTGGGTGTTAACATTACCATGTCCAAGCGGCCACCTTAGGACTTTGGCAGTGGAGATTTTGGGGACTGCGAGGGAACTTCTCACGTGATTATGAATCTGTTTGTACTGATTCACTGATTCAGAGAATAGGGTCCCACCTAATTAATTCTTACCCAATCAACGACAACTGGGATTACATGGATCTTAAGCTCAAGGTCGTCCCATGGGTGGGCGTGGGGCTAAGCTAACAAAATTACCACTCTTTTGATCTTTAATATAGAATTTAATTAGAAGGTTGATTTTAATCTTAAATATATGATTTATTTCTTATATTTATATTTTTTTTGAATTATCTCTATTAAATAATTAAATACCACACTAAAACTTATAACTCATTAATAATGCAACTATATATTTTATAAAGTGAGTGAGTACTTCATTAATTCCATACATATATCAATTTTACCACTTTATATTTTTTTAAAAATAATTTCAAATATTTTTTGAAATGTCAGTTTTTCAAAGAATTTTTAATAGAGGGTATTTTGAAAAACATATGCATATTTATGATCATTACATAACTTAACTAACTTTTTTAATTTAATCAAAATTGTTAAATAGATTATATTTTAAGGATCAGAAGAGTATAGAACAAGGACATGTAATTTTGAAAAATGTATATTTTTCAAAACATTTAAACAATATATATATTTATTGTGTTGGAAACTAAGAAAGATGCTAAAAGCCAATGGCTATATGGCTTTAGCAGCAAGCTGGCGTCAATACGGTCTATGGTTGCGGAGGTACTCAGAATTCTTGATGGGCTTAATTTGTGTTCGCAAAAAGGGTTAAAAAATTGATATTTTTTGTGATTGTATTGAAGCAGTTATTATCATTTTAAGGGGTTGTAATCATAATTACCCTTTAGGGATATAATAGAGAGTATTATATTTCTTACTTATAAGACTGGCAAGTAAAGATTTATCATGTAGGCAGAAATGAACTCACTTTTGCTAATAGATTAGCTAAATTTTCTCATAAGTAAGAGGGTAGTTGGTGTCTCCTTAATCAGCCACTAACTCTAAATCAAGAGGTGGAGCTTGATGAATGTGACTAAAGAACTCTTGTTGTTTTCCTGATAGTTTAATATGCTATCCAGTTTCTTATTAAAAGAAAAGCAAAGAAAGAGATAAAATATTGGAGATGAATATTATATGTGTATTCTGAAATAATATGAGTACATCAATATATACAAGAGAAAGGAATAATAAATCCTAATAAAAAAATAATAAATCAAGAGATAAATCCAAATCATATCAATAAAATATATCAACAAAATATATCAACACCCCCGTCAAACTCAAGATGGCTTGAGAGAAAGTAGATTGAGTTTGTCTACTAAAAATTGAAAGTGTCTAGGATTAAAAGATTTAGTAAACATATCAATGGGTTGGAGCTTCGTTCGAATGGGGACAAGTTTGATCATGCCTCGAACAATATGTTGCTGAGTGACATGACAATCAATTTTGATATGTTTTGTTTGCTCATGGAACACATCACTGTGTGCAATCTTTATAGCTACTTGACTATCACAATAGACTCCTACGGTCCTGAATATAAGACCCTTATATACACTATAAAATGGGTCTTATATTTAAGACCGAAGGAGTATGTCAGTAGAGGATGTTTGCGAAGCTCCTAAATCATCAAGCAGCTAGCGCAGCCAAAGAACCTCAATAGTAGTATCTACTAATGCATGATATTTTGACTCAGCACTGGACTAGGAGGCTAGAGTTTGTTTCTTACTCCTTTAAGAGATAAAAGAGTCACTAGGAAATACACAAAACCCAATAGTAGACCGACGATCAGCATGGTCACCTACCCAATTAGCATTAAAGCAGGCTCGTAAAGTGACAGAAGATCTGACAAAAAAAATGAATGCTATGATACAAGGTTCCTATGCCAAACTAAAGAATGCTATGATAGATAAAAGAGTCACCAGGAAATACATAAAACCCAATAGTAGACCGACGATCAGCATGGTCACTTGCCCAATTAGCATTGAAGTAGGCTCGTAAAGTGAGAGAAGATCTGACAAAAAAATGAATGCTATGATACAAGGTTCTTGTGCCATACTGAAGAATTTGAAGAACAACTACATAATGAATAGTTTTAGGCTCAAACATGAACAAACAATGTGAATCGTGTAAGCAATGTCTGGACAAGTTAGCATAAGATAGATGGGTCCTCTAACCAACTACCAGTAATGTGTAGGGTTCTCCAACAAAGTTTCATCAGTAGAAACAAAGTGAGCATTGGGCTTAGTAGGAGTGTTTTCAACTGCGTCATTAGTGTGAAATGCTCAAATATCAAATTAGAGGAATACTTGACCTACGAAAGAGACATACCACTCTCCCTATAATATACCTTAAGACAAAGAAAATAATTGGCTCTTCTAAAATTCTTCATCTCAAATTTTTCCCCAGGTAAGTTTTAAGCTCGTAAACTCTTATTAGATCACTACATGTGACAATCATACAAGAGAAGTAGAACAATACCTCAGTCACTACTCCAAACAAAAAAAAGCAAAGGCATAAGGGCTACAATTCAAGCTGAGAGGGTTTATGGCATTACTAAACTTAGCAAACCAAGCTCGAGGGGCATGCTCTACCCCATAAAGGGCTTAAAGTAAATGACAAACCTTGCCTCACAGATGAGGATACCCGGGAGGGGCCTTCATATAAGCTTCCTCCTCTAAATCTCCATTCAAAAAGGCATTCTTGACATCTATCTAATAGAGAGTTCAGTGCTTAATAGCAATAATTGCAAGACGGCTGTGAAGAGATATAATATAAGCAATAGAAGCAAAAGTCTCCTCATAATCAATGCCATACTCCTGTGTAAATCCCTAGCTGCCAAAAATGCCTTTTGTTAGTTAAGAGAGCCATTTAAGTTAGTCTTATCATTATATACCTATCTGCACCCAACCTGAGTCTTACCACGGTGAAGATTAACAAGATCCCAAGTGTGCGTTTTCTTAAGGCCTATAGTTCTTCATCCATAGTTTGCTGCCAAAGGGGATCACAAGAGGCTTTTTTATAGGATTATGGTTCCTCAAATTGGAGGATGGTGGGGAAATAGTGATAATCATTAAAATAGGAAGGAGGATCACTTACACAGGTAGGTCGAATGATGTTAGATGATACAAGCTCTGTAGGTATAACTTGTGCAAGAGGATTGAGACAATAGGCTCATCTAGAGTGGGCACTGTGGGCATATGAATGAGCTAAGTAGGTAAGTCTATACCTGAGTCACTAGGAAAAAAATCAATAGATGTATATGTATAAATAGAAAGAAAAGAACGAGAAAGTGAAGAAATGTCAATCAAAGATGAGAACTTCATATGTTCCAAAAAAACATGATAGGAGACACGAATGCAACGAGACATAGGCTCCTAGCAGCAGTCACCCTTATGTTCTAGATCATAACCAAGGAAGAAACAAACACAAGCATGAGCTTATAAGACCATAGTTAGGATAGAAAAGACACAAACAAAGACTTGTATAAGACTACAGTTAGGAGGTGTACCATGAAGATACTCAAAAGGCGAGATGTTACCAAGAACTAGTGTAGGGACTCTATTGATGCAGTAAATAGTAGTCAATAATGCTTCACCCCAAAAACGATTAGGATAAGAAGAGGAAATAAGCAAGGCTCTAACAAAATCAAGAATATAGAGGTGTTTACATTTAGCCCGACCATTTTGTTGAGATATGTAAGGGTAGGACTACTGAGAGATGGTGCCCTATTCATCAAGAAATTTGAGCAGTTTAGAATCATGGTATTCTAAAGCATTATCACAACAAAAGACTTTTATAACCTTTAGAAATTGAATTTGAATCATAGGAGTAAATTTAACATAAATATCAGGCAACTCAGATTGGTTTTTCATTAGATTTATCCAAGTATAGCATGAATAATCATCAACAAAAATGAGAAAATATCAACCTCCTCCCATAGAGGGAGCAGTTGTAGCCCCAAATATTTGAATGAACCAAATCAAAAATCACATTAACAATAGAATCATTTTTATAAAATGATAAAGCAGGCTATTTTATAGTTTGACATAAAATACAACGTAAAGACTCATCATCGATTCGACCTAAGAGATTGCTAGAAATTAAAGGACAAAATTTATTTAAGAGGGATGAGCAAGAACCATAAATCAAGGGGAAAGGATGTGGGAGCAACACACAATTCAGGAGAAGTGACTTCAGGGAGATGTAATAAGTTGATCTTAAACATACAACCAGCCTTATGCCCACTTTGATAACCTGTCATGTTTGAGAATCCATCACAACACAACCTGTTTGGTGAATAATACATTATAACCCATATCAACAAGTTGTCCAATAGAGATGAGATTAAAATTAATAGCAAGGACAAAGTAAGTAAGTGTCATGAAGAGACAAAAAGGGCAAAGAAACAATATTGACATGACTAACAGGCACTTTTTTCGGGGAATTGTCAATAGTATAGATAAGATCAATAGTAGTATTTTTTGACCTAGATGAAAAAAATTTCTTGACTAGTCATGTGATTGCAACAAGCAAAGTCAAAGAACTAGGAAGTACCTAAGGGAATAGCTAAAGTAACAAGTGGGCTAGAAGTAGTAGATGGACAAGAAGTACCAGAGAAAAGCTCTTGGAGTAAAGCCTCAACATCTACAATGGTGGATCCTAGAGTGGAATTAACAGCAATGGTAAAAGCTCCATCACTGGAACGGGGCTAACTTCATCTTCCTTGATCAGACTTAGGAGAGCATGAGGCATTAGTCAATAAGATGCCCAGTCTTCTTACAATAGCGATAGAACATGACAGGACAATTTGCAGCAATATGTTCCTTCTTTTGACAAGTGTAGCACTCAATATAGGGACATTGATCAAAAGAATGAGTAGAGTGAGGGTGATTATTGGAAGATTTTGAAGTTTGGCCACAGGTAATGAAAGCCATCTCAGGAAGGCACTACAAAAGTCCCAATTGATTGTGTGGAGGCATGTGATAGCAAAAGCAATGCAAAACAATGTAATCTAGACAGAACCAGATGAACTATGAAGGAAAGGACAAGCGTGTGGTTGGATAAAGAAAAAAATTAGGGCTCTAATGCCATGTTAGAAATAGAAAAGGAGAGAAGATATTGGAGGTGAATCATCAATATATACAAGAGAAATGAATAATGAATCCTAATAATAAATAATAAATCAAGAGATAAATACAAATCAATTAAATCAAGTCATATTAACAAAAATATATCGACAATAAGTATAATATTTTGGCAAAACATAGCTTTTGGTTTGCTTAGGCTTTCACTAGGATATTAGTTATAAATAAGTCAGGTAATAATTTCTTGAGACCACGTGTTATTGATCATGTGATAGTACTGGTTAGCGGTAATAATAATTCTAAAAATTAATTCTCTAATGAAAAAACTGTAAGAACCTTGACTTGAAATGATCACAACTTTTGAATAGTAGGGCAAAATAAATAATGTTTTTCTATATTTATGTTAAAGTTGTTCTATTCATTTAGATTTATCAAATAAAAGTAATTTTATACTGTTTAGAGAAGATTTTTTAGTCTAGAATCTGGAGCAAGTATTAAGTTTTGATAATTGATAATTATAATATTATAAAACTATTTTAGTAGATCATTTCTATCAATTTAATTTTATTTATTGGGTGATTTGAGATTTTAAAATAATTATTTTAGCTAAAAATTCTATTATTTGTGAGAAATATAATATTTATGCTATGGAAATTTTGATTAGATTATTTATTTATGAATATTTAAGGCTCTATTAAATTTTTGATGGTTTAGTTTTGACTGTTTAACTTAAAATGAGATTTTAGAATTTAAGACACAATAATGTCATATTTGAGAATTTTGGAAAATTTGTTTTATTAAAGTAAACAATTAGGAGGTTGTAAATGAGTAATCTAGTTATTAAAAAATTGCAAGTTACTGTCAAAATACTTAATTTTAGGTTATGAGACTTTTGGGAATTTAGAAACTTTAACATATATGTAAGCTAATTAATTAATTAATTAATTAGCTTATATTAATATGTGATTATATTAATTGTGTAGATTAATTATTCGATTATTGGTTTGAGTATAGGGTTGATCTTGTGGTAATCTTTTTCATCGTTTTGGACAAAAGTAACCACTTTCCACTTATTATATGTGCTAGCATGTTATTTGTAAGTATTTTACTATTTTGAAATAATGCCATGCTATTTGAAACTTGATAAGATATGTTATACTTTTTTAGTTATGAAAATTTTCTTATAGGTCTTTTGGAATTGTGATGAGAAGTTTGAAAAAAATATGATTTATATCTTATGGATTATGTTGAGAAAAGAGGATTATATTTCTAGTTATATTGTGATTGATTGGATGTTGTTGGATTTTAAGTTGAGTCTTGTTCTGCTACATGGTACGGCCACCATTGGTGCATATTGGTTAGCTTCTTTTGTTCCCTGTAGTAAGGGATAGGTCCTTGGGGCTCCTTATTTATTTCCTAGAGTGAGGGATAGGCCCATATGTCTGATTAATCCGTTATAGTAAAGGATAGACTTAGGTGGCTTGGATGTTAGCCCTATAGGGAGGGTTTGTATGATTAAGATTTTCTTTGCATATATGCTTTAAAATTCTATTAATATATATATTGAGATTTGATAACTGCCCTACTTAACACCTTACAAGCACATGTTAGTGTGTATGATCAGTTGGAAAGTTGAGTACTAAGGCTTTTTGTCTCACCCGTGGTTTCTAATGTCTTCAGGTGATAGTTCAGGTACTGGTCTATCAGAAAAGGCTCTGAAGACTTATTATGCTATTATAGCTTGTATAACCTCCCTCCTTTTGTTTTATGGATTGATTTATTATATATTGCCACATAGAGCTCATTCACTTTGATTTTTAAACTAAGACTTTTTTATTTTTACTAATTGCTAAGAGTGCTATTAGAAGGCCAAAGGCCTTTAAGACTTTACATGTGATACTCTTTTAAAAATGTTGACTTTTGATTAATGGGGCTCGATAGTTTATTTTGGAAGGATTTATAAATTTTATGTTTGAATGTATGATTTTTTTTGGGCTTATGGTTAACTGTTATTTCTGGACTTTAAAAATCCATGGCTTAAGTTAAGGATTGTTATAAACAGTCTCTATATATTTAAACAAGATAGTGCTTTATCATTAAACCATGCTAGATGTGTAGAGCCTTCTTAACATGGGTTGCTTGTGACATAAGTTTAGTTGTTTTTATCTATCATAGTAGTTTTATGATTTCAAGGTTTCTTTCTTTCTATTATGGTTAATCTTTCATAGTGGTTTTATGATTTTAAAGTTTTTTTTCCTATTATGGTTAATCTTTCAACTAAAGTATTTGATTTAATGTAAATAGGTTTTTCCTATGATGGTTAATCTTTCAACTAAAGTATTTGATTTAATGTAAATAGGTTTTGGAAGGTCAGTCATTACACTTTTCACCTTTCCCGATTCTCATTATCATTTCTCCACCATTTAGTTAATCTTATAATTCACCTCTCACTCACATTGGCATGTTATTTATATTGTGAGGAAAGTGAAGTAATACAAGATTACTTCAATTTCTTAGTTGACTCATTTCATATCACTTATAGCTCTACAATGAAAAGATAAAGTTCAGCATCACAAGGTGAATTTCTAAACTTCTTTCATATTAATTTATATATTAATCTATTTTTTCTTAACTATTCAATCCTTTTAATATTGATTTTCATTTAACTTTCTGTTATAACGTTTATGATAGTATCATTATATCAAATCTTATGAAACTAAGTTTGTGACTCTTCTTATTTCTAGAATTATTTATCTTGACACTAGACATGAAATTCATTTAGGTGCCAATAGTCTAGACAGACAATTAAGGAAGATGATTAAACACCCAACCAAGATAAAGCCAAGGGCGTGATTTTTCTTCATAATCTGGGGTTAAAAACTAAATATTTGATCATAAAAGGCTCACTTGCTCTTTGGTACAGCTTGACAGATAAGACCACCATAAGACTATAATTCTTCCAGAAAGCTCATTATAACATACAAGAGAGTATTGATGAAAACCCTATTATAAACATTAATAGATAATTTTGAGTTAAAATATACTTTTAATCATTTGTACAACATTTCAACTTGGTCCTTTAACTTTAAAAAAACATATTTTTGATTCTTTAGTCCTGAAACCATTAACAAAAAATGATAATATTAAGATCTTGAATATTTATAAATACTAACATATTGTATTTGATTTTTTAAACAACCTTGATTATTACAAAAATATCATTTAAAACTAATGATTTTAGGGTTAAAGGGCTAAAAATATTCTTTTCAAAGTTAAGGGATCAGATTGAAACTTTGTATAAAATTAAAAGACCAAATGAATACTTTAATCTAACTTTATATATATATATATATATATATATATATATCTCTCCTGAATGTAGAAATTAGTTGAAGGGTTTAATTTGGTTCTAAATATATACTTACATTTAATATGCTACCTCCCTTTGCTCTTAAATCTATGTAGGAGCTAGTCAAGGGATTTGTTTTCATTCTAAATATAAAATTTAAATTAATTTTGTCTCTTAAATTTATAATTTTCCCCTCAAATTATCCAGTTGATTGAGTATAATTAGGAGATATTTTAGAAAAGTAACATCCATATTAGAGACTTGTGAAATATTAATATGTATGGTTCTTATACACCAAATCGGAGACACAATACATACATATACTTCCTTTAACGTAACACTGAAAACATGGAAAACACAAATAAGAGAGAACCATAATCATGCATATATGTTTGAAACATGCTAGCAGCCTTTTAGAACACTAAAACAGATGGTTCTTGGCCACAAGGCAAAGAGGATTTTTCTTGTGCTGGGTAATTCCTGTTAACACCTCAAAGTCTATATCTTCCCTTTTAATCCCATTAGGCATTTCCCAGTTAAATGAATAAGCAAGATTAGCAAGGATGAGTTCCACAGTGGCAACTCCCATTGTTAAACCCGGGCAAATTCTTCTTCCTGCACCAAACGGAATCAACTCAAAATCTTGTCCCTTAAAATCTATGGCATTATCCATGAATCTCTCAGGATTGAACACTTCTGGGTCTTTCCAAGCCTCAGGGTCTCTATGAATAGCCCATGCATTTACATAAACTAGTGTCTTAGCTGGAATATCATACCCTTCAATGATGCATTTCTTGTTTGTTTGTCTCATAACAAGCAGTGGCGCTGGTGGATGCAATCTCATGCCTCTTTTACCACTACCTTTAGATACGTAAGCTTTTGAATGTCACGTTCTTCTATGAAACCTTTTGAGCCACATATACTTCTAACCTCCTCTTGAACTTTCTGCGTCACTCTTGGGTTTTTCATTAGTTGGGTCATAGCCCAAATTGATGTTGTTGCGCTTGTATCTGTTACTGCTACGAGTATGTCCTGCACAATATATCTTGTTTTATCATAGGAAGAAAGAAAATATAGTAGGATTCAAGCATTTTATGGAAGAAAATATCTTTCTTTATGTAAAGCCCATTTTGGTTTTCTTCTATATAAAGTAAAATAAGCATACCAATTCACTTTATGAGTTTGCTAAGCTTTTAATTGTTCATTTCACCCGAATGAGATGCAATGAGAATTATAGTGATCTCTCATTTGTTAATATAAAAGCTATTTAATCAATTTGTATAAATTAAGGAAGTTAAGCGAACGGATTACTTAATTGTAGCAAATGTGACATGATATCTCTAAAATCTTCATGTCGAACATTAAACTATATTAATTTATGAGTTATGTACTACCACCAATCCTAATTATAAGATTTTATTTATAGTCTATAAACAAGATCTTATAATTAGGACCAGAGGTAGTACTTTAGTTTGGGCAACATGATCAATGTAAGAAATAAAATGAATAAAAGTATTATATTTAGGGTCAAATCCTATCCCAAATAGCTCTTATCTTAGGAATTAGAGGTAGTATATCCTCTTTTTCCTTTTCAACTATCAACAAGTTTCTCGCATCATCAGCAGTGAGATTTGAACTTACAACTTTATGGGTTATTAACCGACTTTTTACCAATTCTTATTGGTGTATTTAGTTATATATTACTTCTTTGGTCCTTAATATAAGGCCTATTTAACTAATTTGATTAGATTAAGGAAGTTAGGTAAGTTAGTTAATTATAAGAATATGACATGTTTTTCCTAAAACACCGTCATCTTCCTTAATATCCCCTCTCTCTTTTCTACTTGATTATGGTTGAGGAAGTATCTATAGGAATAATTTAAGAAAAATTAATAAATATGAGAAATAGGTCTTATATTTAGAATCAAAATCAACTCAACAATTGGATCCTATATTAAGGACTAGAGGAGTATTATGGCTTTGGGGATTTATAAAAAATAAAATAAAATAAAATAAAATTGGAGAATTACCATGAGTAAAGCTTTGATGTGCTCCAAAGTGAGATGGAAAGAAAACTCTCCCTGCTTCTTGAGGTGAAGCAAGACATCAATTATATCTTCTTCTTGTGGCTTATGCCTTTGAGGATCAAGATGATCATCAATGACTTCTTTATAAAATGCATCTAACTCCTTGTAATTCATCTCAAGCCAACTGGTCAATCCTTTGAGTCTGTCTATCCACCCAGTGAAATGAATATAATCTGACAAGAAGAAGCTACCCATCATGGCTTGCAACTCGTTAAGCATCCCATGCAACCTTGAATAGGATCATCAACAAACTGATCTTTAGAAACTACTTTGGCAATGCATGTGCTTAAGGACATGACACATATATATTATCTTCGTCCCTAATATAAAATCCAATTGACTAATAATTTGGAGGAGATATAATGAAGCTAAATAAATGACTTAATTTAGCATATGTTATATGTTTTCTCTTTAATATTTATATGTATCATTAGATTATATATTGTTTTATAAGTTAGACAAATTAGTTTAGAAAAAAGTGACAAATATAAATATTTTAAAGTAATTTATTTAGATCCCTTAATCTCTCCTAATTAGTTAATTGGATCTTATATTTAGGATCGATGTAGTGCATATAAATGTAGTCTCCAACATTTAATCATAACCCATGGCTCTGTTTGCTACGAGGTATTAAAAATTAGGGGTAAGGATTGAAATTATGATTTAAAAAATCTATTAAAAACGTATTTAGCATGAAAAATTACTTATTACATAGAATTTGACAAACATATGTGGGTGGGATTGGGGAATGCCACGAGGAGAAGTGGTCTGTGGTATTCTCCAATTCCACCTCCACAGATTTGCCTTTCTTTTTCAATCTCAATTATAATTCTTACTTCTTATTCTCAATGCTTCATATTTCATATCAGGCAGGACGTGCTGTCCATGTGAATCCTACCTTCAATTCGCTAAAATTAGTTTGAGAGTGAACCTTCCTTAATTAAATGGAAGAGAGTATACATTATATTCGGAATTTATTAGGTGGTGTAAATCTAATTTGGTCTCGACCCAAAAGAAAATCTAATTTGGTGATTTTATGAGCCCACAATTTAAAGCTAGTACTAAGTGAAAACCATATGCATAATAGTTAATAATTATTGGGTCTAATAGGAGGTAGAATTAGGAACATGGGTTGGGTCCCACAGGCCAACTCACCAACCCGTCATAAAAAAGCGGGTTATAGTTGGCATTTGGTAGGCTACTCTAGCTTACACCGCATAACCCACGGGTTGTGATGGGCTAGCCTGCAGATTGGCAGGTTGACTCCCTAACTTGTCACTTTTTTTATAAAAAAAAATTTTCACATAAATAATGTGTTACTGGATTCTATTTGAAAATTTTCTTTCCTCATTTACATTTCAATTTTCATGTTATGTATCAAAACAAAAAATATTTTTAAAAAATAAGCATACTATATTGATAACAAAAATTTAACAACTAGAATAAAATATAAGACAATATTTATTATGAAAAAAAAGTGTTCTAGAAAAATATGGTGAATGGACTTTAAAAAAAGAATTAGATAGATGCACTTCTAATTTATTAAGAGATAGTTTTTCATATCAAACATGGTATTTGTGTGAAAAAGTTGTTATCACTTGATGAGTTGATGTTGAAGGGTTAATCATGTAACATAGTTGTAATGTATTGTTTTATATTTGTATTGACTATTTTAAGTGTGGTTAAATATAATTTATACTTGTGATTGCTTTTAAAATTTTGAATCACTATTTATTAATTTAAAAAATTAAATAAAAATAAAGTTTAAAAATTGAGAATTAAAAAACAAAAAAGATGGCCCTACCAACCCACAATAGTGGGTTAGAGTTGGTATTTTTTTCAGCTTGTATTTTTACGGGCTACTCTAGCCCACACTACATAACCCTCAAGTTGTGACGGGCTAGCCTGCAACCCGTGAGTTGGCATGTATTCTCAGCTGTAGTGGAAAGGGTAGTCTTCCACAATATGATAAATCAAGGATCCAATACCCGCTGGGAGAAGTATCCATATTTAGTACCTGACAGTGTCTCAAGTAGGATTACCCTAATAAAAGGATAAATGTGCCTTAAGAAAAAACAACAACCAAAGTTGAGTTCCTAGTTTCCTATGAATTAGTTGTTAGATTTGGTTTAGTAATAATTAATTAATCATAGAAGCAGTGTGACAGTGTCCACCTATTTTGTTTTGTTGCGTAATTGAACCCCATTTACTACCCTTAGGGCCCATGATATGGGGAAAATGACGCAAATGACACTTAAATTTAGAAATCCAAATCTGGTCACTTAAATAATGAAAATCCCAATTTAAGTACACATGACCAAATTGGGATTTTGAAATTTATTAAAAACACCAAATTACCCTTTTTTTAAATAAAAAAAAACTATCAAGCACTCTGACCAGCCAGCTAGTTGCTGGAGCTCCAGTGCCGATAGCCACCCTAACTGCTGATAGCTCTTATGACCAACGACAATTTTTTTAGAATTTTTTCAATTCCAATAATGTGATTAACAAGTTCTTTAATTTGATTAACAAGTTTATTATAGTGTTTAACAAGTTTTCTAAGGAATTCAAAAATTGACATTTTTACAACTTTAGAATATGGTTAATAAGTTCTTTAACGTATTAACAAGTTCGGTATAGTAGATAACAATAGATTTAAGAAAATTCAAAAGTGGTATTTTTACAGCTTCAATGATGTGGTTAACAAGTCATGTAATAATATTTACAATTCCTATAATGCCATTAACAAAATTTCCAATGAAGGTTGATGTTTTTAATATTAGCTTCTTATAAAGATTGCATGACAAAAAATTTTCATGACATTATGGTTATGAGAGTTGTTAATATTATTACTTGACTTGTTATTAGAGTTGTTAATGATACTATGAGAGTTGTTAATATCGTTACATGATTTATTAACCACTTTACTCAATTGTGGAAGTGTCAATATTTGAATTTTTTAAAAAAACTGTTAACCGTTATACTAAACTTATTAATAGTATTAAAGAACTTGTTAACCAAGTTATTAAAGTAGTACAAATGCCAATTTTTGAATTTTTTTAAAAATCTGTTGTTAAATGCTATACTAAACTTGTTAATCACATTAAAGAATTTGTTAATCGCACTACTAAACTTAAAAAAATTTCAAAAAAAAATAGTTGCTAGTCGTCGGCCAGGCGACGAAGCTCAAGCGACCAGCTACCCCCTTGAACTCCAGTGGTAGCTGTTGCCACTAGAGCTCCGATGACCAACCAGCCGGTGAGAGTGCTTGATAGTTTTTTAAAAAAAAAAAAGCGAAATTTGATCTTTTCAGTAAATTTCAAAATTTCAATTTGGTCATTTGTGCTCAAAAGGGGATTTTTATTATTTAAGTGACCAAATGGGGATTTCTAAATTTATGTGTCATTTTTGTGTCATTTTCTCATGATATATTAATTTTTTGCATAAAATATACATAAGCCCTTAAACTATGTCATGTATAAATAATCTCTCTAATTTGTAAAGCGCTATAATGAATACTCTCAAACTTTTATATTTATGTAGATATACAACTCCTTTTATTACTAATTTTGTTTATTAATTATATGCATATATATATATATATATATATATAGAGCTCAAAGTTTAGAGTGTTATCTATATATAACTTATGGTTTACGAGGATATGTTAACAACAAGCTGCTGCTCCTGTGGTAGCACCACTATCATGTTTGGATGAGATTCCAAACTCAAATCTGACATTAACATACTTGTATGCGTGCGTGTTTAAACTATATTAAACAAAAAAAAAGGAGAATTATATGCAAAATATATATATATATATATATATATTCAAGAGATATATGAATGATGGTTGATGGTTATCCGTGCCTGAAAATTCATGGGGTTGATTTATTAAGTTTTAATAATTAAGAAAGTTATTTATGCGTAGTCTAAAATTCCGAAGCATTTAGTTTAATTTAACATTTTTTTCCTTTAAAAAGAAGTAAATGAAGTTTTGATGGGTATACATATATTTGTGTCTGAAAAGTCAGCTTCGATTTAAGATAGCATTTTAAATGATTAAACCGAAAAAGGAAAAAAATCAAATCCAACCAAGTCATCAAATAAGGAACTTTATCTTAAAGGAAAATAAAGACAAACCTGCTCCTTTCAACTCCTTCCTTCTCGTAGCTTCTCCTAGGGGTGCACATGGGCAGGGCTGGGCAGGGCAAGACCCCTGCCCGATGCCCAGCCCAAAGTATGAGCGGGCTGCATTTTGCAGCCCGATGCCCGGCCCTGCCCATAGAAGCCCTAACTATTTTGGGCTGGGCATGGGCGGGCTGGGCAGGGCGGGCTTCGCTGCCCAAATGGTGATGACTTGCCGATATCACATGTAAAAAAACTTTCGTCCGTAACTGAAAATTACATTTCATAATTTTATATTTTCACACATTGAAATTATCTAGAAATAATTCAAAACAAGTCTTAGCAATATTCCAAATAAATAGTATTCATAATCCATTTAGAACAAAACAACTCTCAAGATTGTAATTAAATCTTTGAAATTCAAACAGTTCACATCAATCTCTAGAAAGTTGAGAAAAGAATGAAACATCTGAAAAAATTGAAGAGGGGTTGAAGCACATTGAGATATTCCATTGAAGGTCGGGATGGCGATATAATAGAAGCTTGATTATCCATTCAAGTGGCAAAAATTAAATGTTACCTAAAAGATTGCAAAATGATATTAAAACTGAAGCCATGGGCTAACACTAATAATATAGACCATATAAAAATAGAGTGAAAATCATTGTAAAAAAGAAAAATAAAAAATCTTATAATAATTTAATATAACCACTTTTAATATGCAAATACTTATTATGCGATACAATGTAATTAGCAATCCATACAACTAAAAGACTTCTTTCCATCATATGACTTGTTCATAAAAAATTAATACAAAATAACTAAATATAAATTAAATAAAACATAAAACATGTAATTCAGATAATTAAAACCCAATTTTCTTTTCCTACTCTTACTCCAATCTTGTTTTCTATCTTGTATAAATATTTCAAATTGTTGATTTATACAAATATATAATGTATGAACTCCATTTTTTAACAAAGAAAGTTGTTAATGGCATAGAAGGGAAGACTGACTTATAAATAGCCAACATTACAACAGCAACACACAACATGATATACCCAATAAAGCTCACTAAGAACAAGTTAAAAGCAAAATACTATTGCTTCTTTAAAAGAATTAAATCCCCTAAAATGGAAAACTAACAAACATGTGACAATAATAAATTAAATTGCAAAGAGAAGGGAGATAACTTTTTTTTGGATAAAAAAAGTAATATATTAATATTATTTCATAAATTATAAAATATATATATATAACTTGGGCAGGGCCAAATGGGCAGGGCAGCATGTCCTGCCCAGTGCCCAGCCCTGCCCATGAAATGCCCAGCCCAAAGATGCCCATTCTTTTTCGGGCTCTTTTTTTTCGGGCTGGGCAGGGCAATTTTTCTTCGGGCTTGGGTGGGCTTAGCGGGCTTCTGGGCTTCATGCACACCCCTAGCTTCTCCCAAAAGCAGCCCTGCAAATTAGGGTGCTTGTAACAGACATCAAAAGCTCATTCAAGTTCGTGACCTCAGATGAATCTGCGTGTTTTGAGATCTTCTGAATCAATCGTCGAACCTCGTAGTGTCTTATAGACGAAAAACTTGAAACCCTTCTGGCACTAAATATATGAACTACACAGATTTTTCTGATCTCTTTCCAATAATCTCCGTAACAAGAGAAAACCAACTCTATCCCATTGTAAGATAGCTTTTGCTGGCTGAACAAAGAAGGTCTATCAGAGAACTCAACATCGTGGTTCTTTAGTGTTTCTTTGGCCATTTTAGGGGATGAAACAACAAGCACAGTTCTGTGCCCTAGTTTCAAAGAAAATAAGGGTCCATATTTCTTTGAGAGCTTCCATAGGTCAAGATAAAGAGAAGAACTATTGAGTTGATGGAGATTCCCTATTATGGGAAGCCCTTTTGGACCTGGTGGAAGGTTGATAGGATTGTGTTTATGGAAGAAGAATAATAGCAAAAGAGGCAGAAAACTTAGAATGACAACCAGAGAGAGTGATGATAATACCATCTTGGTGGTTCTGCTGATCTCACTTAAGTGTCAAGTAATTTGTGAATTATTCTCTCTCCATACACATACATTTATAGGGTGGTTCACCGATTTTTAATCTAATTAAAATGACTTTTTTTAGGGGTCATTTTTCAATGAGGGGTATGGGGAGTTCTAGATGGTTGAATGTAGGAATATTATAATTTAGGGTTAATATAATTTTTTGTTCCTGAACTTTAGGCCTATTTTGGTTTTAGATCTTCAAATTTAAAACTCATGGTTTTGGTCATTCCTAAAATTTAATTTGTCTTAAAATGTTAGTTCTCAGAGGTGTAACAATGTTAAAATCTATCAAAGTGTTCTAAATTTATAATTTCTGGCAAAACCAAAACTATGATGCAAAAATCTTCCTTGATCAGTTTTTTCTATTATGTATCTAAGAATTGTTCTTCTCGAATTTATATTTGATAAGTTTTCAATGTTTTGTTAAACTACTTTTCTTTGAATCTTTCTCTAATACATGACCGAGAATTGGACTTCTTAAATATGTATTTAAAAGCGTTGCTTTGTTTTTAGTAAACATCATCTTATCAGAAGAACTCACAAATCTTTGAATAGTTTTCTCAAGTATATGTTCAAGAATTGGACTTGTCAAATAAATACTTAAGAATTAGTTTTCTCAAATACATAATCAAGAATTATTCTTTTCGAACACATATTCAAGAAGTTTTCTATGTTTTGCTAAACTACTCTGAATAGTTTTCTCAAATATATATTCGAGAAACTCTTTCTATCAACTAAAAATTCCTTACCAAAACATCAATAAAATATGTTTACAACAACTTTATTGAAAATATGCTCAAGAATTTAAATAGAAACTTTTAGGGATAAAAGAACTTTCTCAGTAATACATTCAAGATAATAACTTTTCCTTAAATGTCTCATCCCATAAAATTTCTTGAATATGTTTTCAAGAAAACTATCTCTCCAAAAACGTCTTGAGTATTCTTTGACCTTTTTGAAGATAAACTTATTTGATTTCATTTTACTTCTCGCTTATAATTGTTAGATAACTATCTCTCACTTCTTTCTTTGAGTATCTTAAGTTCACAAATAATACAAACAAAGACATTTTAAAAGATGCATGATTGAAGGTTAAAAGCTTTAATGAAAAACTAACGTTGAAAAAGCAAAAGGCTTTGACACTATTAAATGCTTACTCAATCTTCACAAGCCCTAATGTCTCCAACTACTTCTACAATTATAACTTTGTCTCAAGTCTAACAAATAGTAAATGAAGCTCAACTATGAATAGACAAAGCATTCAATTGAGCAACAGGAGAAGAGAACAAACAATTACACTCTCAGATCTATGGCTTGTTACTCTGTTTCATTAAACTCATCAATTGTGCTTCAATATTCATTTATTACTCTGTGGGAGAAATAGATTTAAACATTCATTATTCATTTGTGAATAGCTTAAGATTGTGGAAACCTTGAGTGGATTGTAACCTTACGAGAAGTAAGAAGAAGCAATTAAGAGTGATCAACTGTGGTGCCAAGAGCCCGTTGTTAGAATCAATCTCACCCAAGAGGGGGGTGAATTGGGTGAGTTACAAAAATTTAGAATTAAATGCGAGACAGTATTGAAAAACAGAGAGTCAGAGTCAAGAGAAATTTCACCGCAGAGGGAAGACACAAGATTTATACTGGTTCGGTCTTAACCACTTGACCTACGTCCAGTCCCCAGAACACCTCTGAGTATTTCACTATCTTCCAAGATCGACAGGGCTCTTGGTGCCTCGGTACAGTAATTGAATCGCTCAATCACTCCCCCTTACTCCCGTAAGGATACAAGGCCTCTCAAGAGTCCACACTCTTGAGTATCACTCAAGTATTTAATAAAGAGTAGTTATCGGCTCTCTTACAGAGTGAATTTAATGATGAACACTGATGCTCAGTAGTATCGCGGAAAACAGAGTATTGAATGCTAGACTTAATAATCACAGGTGGTAGTTCCGGTATCCCATCTCTTCATTAATGCTTTTTCACGCCTTTTATAGTTGATATCGTTAAGTAGCCGTTAGACGGAAGAACTTCTAGTCGTTGTGACTCCGTTTGTGTGTTTCGCTGGTTTCAACGGTTCCGCCATTAATGCGTCTGAGCTTCTGACACTGTAGGTTGCAGCCTACGTAATCCCGTTGAAGAGCCGTTGTATTCTTTCTCAGTAATCTGCATATTTTAAGCTTTAAACAAGTAAGAGTCTTGCGGTGTAGGCTTTAGTCATGAACCAAGAAGAGAAAACGAATTTATCATTCAATGATTTTGGACGAAGTGATTTGTCTGTAAAAAGAGCAGAAAGACATTCTGGATATGCTTGATCGAAGTGGTGATCGATTACTTGTTGATCGATCAGGTTATCGATAAACAGAATGAAGGCTTTTCGAATTAGTTCAACAATATTATCGATCAAGTGTTAGATCATTGACTTTAAGAATTATCATAGTAAACGGAAATCGTTCCATGATCGAACACTTGTTGATCGAACAGATTATCAATAATTCAAATGTTATTGAAATGAAACTTCAGTCATTGATGATCGAACAACTTATCGATAAATGTATGATGGATAATGTTATCGATAAACCATGAGTATGAATATATTCAGTGAAAGACACAGACTATCTGAAAAGATCGATCAGGTGATCGATCAATGAATATTCGAACAAGTGATCGATTAAAGTGAGAAAAGAAATTTAATCCTGTAAGGTAAAGAACCTGATTATCGATCACGTTTTGTGAAAACATGAGTTTCAGGAAATTGGATGATCGATCATATTATCGAAAAGTCAATGATCGATTAGGTGATCGAAAATGGTTCAACATAAGTTAATGCGAATATAGCAATCCTCAGACTCTTTATCGATCATGTTATGTGAAAAGATATTTATGCAAACAAGTTAAATTATCGATAATGTTATCGATAATTTGGTTGTAGGAAAAACTAAATATGAGTAGATAAAGACATTGATTATCGATCATGTGATCGATAATTTTATGATTGATAAGGTTATCGATCCATCAGTAAAGATGATCACCTGCATTCAGAGAGTTAGAGCATAATGATCGATCATGTGATCGATAAACAAATGATCGAAAATATGATCGATAACTGGTAACAGAATTAATGTGCAGAACAAGTAGATTGTGTTACCTCTTATCGAAGTCGTTATTGATAACTGATTTATCGATCATGTGATCGATAAATACACTTCAGATTTGGTTCTCTTTATCAGTAACTCGATTGTTTATCTGATGTTATCGATCAGGTGATCGATAATTAACCGTAATCTTGTGTGATTTCTATGTTAGCGATAATCGAACATTTTATCAATTAACCACTTATCGAATAGTTCTTCGATCAAGATACTTACTATAAAACTGATTTACACTTGAACAATTATCTATAACCTTAGCGATAAACGATTTATCGATCAACTGATCGATCAACATACTTAACCCAAATTATCTGATTTTGTTATCATCAAAACTATAATCCTAACACCCGTTACAAATCTTAGATTATAGTGAAACACTTAGAGGCTCTGAGGACTGGATACAGATCAAGTAGTTGAGACCACTAGTATAAATTGGTACATGCTTGTTTGATTCCCTTTTTCCTCTTTTGGTGATATTCCTACTACTCAATCTCTTTTCATTTAAGCTTGTTGCATTTCAGTTAGAAATTTTATTACACCTAATTCACCCCCTCTTAGGTGTACTGCCATAGTGACAAAAACAAGTTCTCAAAATGTGGCCCTTTAGCATCCGGTCCCCCCCCCACCATGCAATTTCAGGAGTCATTCATTACACTACACTTTGTTATCTACATAAGATCAAGTTAGTTGTTGATAATACTTTAGCAGATTTTAACACAGTTACATCTTTAAATACTAACGTTTTACGTTTTAAGACAGACTAAATTCTAGAGATTAAAATTACAAGTTTAAAATTTGAGGGACTAAAATCAAAATAGTTTTAAATTTTAAGGATTAAAAATTATATTAGCCTATAATATAGAATTTGTCATATGTCATGAAAAATGACCATTCTTCCAATTCTAAATATAGGAACTAAATGACTAATTTTAAAATATTATGATAATTAGTTAAGATAGTCATTTATTAAAAACTATATATGCTGACATTAAACTACCTTCATTGATGAACCCTTTCTAATATTGATATTTTAGGGGAAAATCACAAATTTGAGATATAAAGTGAATTGGAGTCATTTATTTAAAGCCAAAATAAGCCCTCGACTAGGTAGCAAAGGATGTATACAAATGCTATGGAACACTGATGGTGCCTCTATCACTAGAGCACTTAATTAATTCTAGGATCAACTACAAATGCAATATAATGACAACCTAGGTCATTCTCCCAATGAGCAATTTATGGGTTTTCTTTAGATATAAATTTAAGTGATAAAAAATGCAATAGAATGAACCTAAACTAAAGTGAAAACATTAAATCTAAATACAATAAAAATATTCAATATTCAAATGCCCTAAAATCTATGTGAAGATGAAACTACACTAAACGAATGCAAATGTAATTTTTGGAAGGATTTTTTTAAAAGGAAAATTAAACTGTTGGATCAAGGAAATTAAGTAAATAGTAAGGAAAAAATAATAAAACAAAAATGAGAGGTTCTTTTTAGATTCGGTAAAGAGAACAACTCAGAATTCACATTGAGTTAATTTTCATAGTTCAAATTAATTAATTATACTAAACAAGAGTGATAAAAAAACATGAGAAACCCTAAGGATCAAAACCAATAAAATTATTAGCAAATTGATAACGATATAAAGCCAGTTAATTAAAACCAATAACCATAAGTCAAATTGATTTTGAAAATCATGCTTAGAATTATCTAATTAAATGATCAGACAATTTACCAACTCAATTGAACAAGCAAGAGGAAAAAATCCAAATTTGCAATATAAGCCACAATGATAATTAAATCAATAATAAAAACTTAATTATAAATTTAATTAACAATGCAAGGTTTATAAACATAAAATCCAACAAATATCAAGCACAAATATAATCCAAATATCAATCTAATCCAAGAATAAAAATAGTGACAATTTAAAACTAAATTGTCTCAAAAAAATATAACTCAAAATTATTTAAAAACTAAATAATCCCAACTTTTTGAACTAAAAAGATAAATAGAACAACTCATTTATGGTGTTCAAGTACTAGCCTAAGGCTCTAGCTTCCTTCATGCTTCTCCCAAATTGTTCGCCAAACAAGCTCAAACTCCCATGGATAAGGTGAAATTGATGAAAAAGAGAAGATGGATGATAAGTGAATAAATAGAATGAAAATTAATGAGAGATGAGGGAGTTGGCCACCCTCATCTCTTTTGAGGAAATGTTTCTTTTTATAAGAGTAATAAGAGATTTTTTGGGTATAAGATTTGAGCCTATTCGCAATGAGTTAGCCCATTTAAACTTGGGCATTTAATTGGTTTTTGGAGCTTTAAGAAATTATTCTACACCAATGAATTTTCTATTTTCCTCTTCCTTGCTATACAAGAATTAAATTACATCCATTAATATAGATTATATTCAAATATAATATAATTCATATCAAAATTTAAATATTATATATGCACAAAATTAAGGCAAGGAATTGTAAAACTTTTTAAAAATCAACTTTCCTACATTGAACCAATTTAAACAACCAAACTGTCATAAACCATTCAATTTTATTCCAAAAACTAAAAAGAATATCATTTGAAAACATACCAATCAAATCCAACATTAATAAAATAACAAAAATATTCAATATTAGTTCAACTAAACCTAATCAACAATCAATAGTAAGCCTATTTACTCTAATTCAACTAAACCCTGATCCAACAATCAATACTAAGTTAAACTAAATGGTGATTGCTTGAGCCCACGAAGTTAGTAGCAAGTGGTAACCATAAGCATGTGAGTTGACAATTAAAAAGCGTTGAATTATATTCCTTCTAATTGATTAGTCGTAACATTTGGTCTAGTAATAATTAATTAATTATAGACCCATTAATCAGGGTGGCAGTGTCCCCCCATTTTGTCTTTTTGCGTAATTATTGAACCCCATTAGCCAACCCTAGGGCGACATATCAATTTTTTTCTCAAAATATGTTTAAGCCTCTAAACTTTATGTCATGAATAAATAATCCCTCTAATTTATAGTACAATAATGAACACTCTTAAAATTTCATATTTATGTATTGAGCCAAAGACAAAATATACTTATGTAGATATAAAACTCCTTTATTACTAACTTTGTTTATTGATTACATGCATATAGTTCAAATTTTCGAGGGTTATATATAACATAAGGCTTATTGGGAGGATTATATGCATGTTAACAGTAAGCTGCTTTAGTGGTAGTAGTTTCACCAGGCTTCAATGAGATCCTAAACTCAAATCTGGCGTTAAAATGCGTATGTGGATATATGTCTAAATTGTATTAAACCAACAAAAGAAAAGGAATTACAGGCAAAAAATATTTACAGTATACTACATTCGGTGCTTAAGATAAGACGTAGTAGTTGTCTAATTTAGGAAGATTAAAAAAATTAATTAAATTAATTATTTTTAATAAATAGGTATTGTTTTTCTGAAATACCTTTACTAATCATGTGTATTAATTAAAACTACTATGTGATAAAACTTTTAATACATACAACTATTACAATGACTATTTTGAAAAAAAAATATGAAAGACAAAGTAGATTAGAATTTTATATTTAGGACTAAATGAAAAGTTAATCTAGCTTGTATATTAAGGACTAGAGGTAGTATATAATTGATGGTTAGTAGTTATATTTGTGCGCACTTAAAAATTCATGGGTTTCACTAGTAAGTTTTTAAAAATGAAAAGGGTTATTTGTACGTACGTAGTTTAAATCCTGAAGAATTTTATGTAATTTTTAACATTTTTTTTATACAAAAGCATCTGAAAGTTTAGTTGGGCATAGTATATTTAATTTGTGTTCGAAAAGTCAGCTGGAATTTAAGATAGCTTTTTTTCATAATTTAAACGATTAAACGGGGAAAAAAATCAAATCCAACCAAGTCAAATAAGTAACTTTATCTAAAGTAAAATAAAGACAGACCTGCTGCTTTTAACAAAGAAGGTCTATTGGACACCTCAACGCCATGGTTCTATCAGGAGAGGGTGATGATAATAATACCATTTTGGTATTCCTGGCAATCTCATTTAAGTGTCAAGTAATTTGTATTCGTTCTCCCTCTCATACACATGCATTTTCAGAGTCTTTCACCGATTTTTAATCTAATTACATTGACTTCTTTTTTTCTTTAAAAAAAAAAGGACAAATTTGTTCTTTTTTTAAATAGGAATATATTGGTTAGAGCATCGTATTAAAACCCAACCAAATTTGATAGGTTAGACTAATGAACTAGCCCTAATCGGCCTGGTTAAAAGTTTTCGACAAATTAACCGAGATTAGATTTTATATATCTTTGTTTTCCCTATTATTGAGCTTAAAACGACATCATTTTTAGTTTAAAAAGTATTAGTCCATTATGTTTGTGCTTTGTTAAGTCTTTTTTTAAATTATAGGTGATTTATATATAAATATTTTATTTACACTTGATACATTTTTATTTAAATATTACTCTTTTTATTATTATATATGGATATTTTTGTATATTTTAATCAAATTATATTATTCTAAATGACTGGCTAACCCCGAGTTGATTTGGTTTAATCCATGCTAACCCTTAAACAATTATTTTAATCGGTTCATTAACCATCCAGTTTTCAATACCTTGCCTCTTAGTTCTAGCTGACAGCCTCTTATATATTTTTTATTTTGAAAACTTGTTTCGAAAAACAATTTTATAAAACTATTCTAAAAACATTAAAATAGAAAAAAAAAAAAAAAAAAAAAAAAGAGGCCTAAATTACTTTCTAATTTTTGAAATATAAAAAATAATTAACTAACTTTTTTGCGAAAACATTTTATGACGAGTTTTGGTATAGAAACATAAGCTCTCTTTTTTTTTTTTTTTTTTTGGACCAGCGAAACATAAGCTCTCTTGATTCATTAGAAGAGTCACTAAAGACATGAAAGAATAAAGTAAACTCGGGCTTTGTCGTTTCTAGTAAACTTGATCTTCAAGTTTTTTTTAATCTATCGTAAACTCGAGCTCTCTTTATCAATCATTTTCTCTTAAAAAATTGAAATATGTTTTTTTTTTAAAAAATCATTAATTTTTAGATATTTTATTGTTTTCTATTTTGTTATTTTTCTTATTTTCTGTTTCACTCACGTTTAAGGATGGAAACAGGCCAGGCCTGTTTTGGAGCCTATTGGCCTGAGCCTGGCCTGTGGCCTATTACAGGCTTATTTTTCAGCCTGAGCCTGGCCTGTGTAAAGGCCTGGCCTGGCCTGAAGCCTGTTAAAAGGCCTGTATTTTTAAAAAATTCAAATTATAATAATTATTTTTAAAAAAAAGCTAAGATTAAAAAAAATGTACATAATAATTAAATTTTTAGTCTTGTCTTTTATTTAAATTTTAGTATCATAAGTACTATTTTAAATCTTAATTATAATTTATAAGAATGTTATTGAAAACTAATTGTAATTATATGTTAAAATTTGGAATAAGACTACATTTAAGTACACACAAAAAATTAAAATTAAGACAAATAAATAAAGAGGAAAAAAATAATAGTTTTATAATGAATAAAGAGGATATCATACTTAAATTAACATAATACGTAAGTTAGTTAATTTATCATTCTTGAAACAAAATTTTTCTTTCCCTTTTTTTTTAATATATTTTTAAGATTTAAAAATCACATTATTTATTAATATTATTATTTTAAATTATATTTTTATCTTCACTTGTCATCTAAACTTCAAAATCTAAGAAAAGATTAAACTATTAACTATATATTAAAATTAAAAAATAAATTAAAAAAACACATTAACAATAATAGCATTAATTAATTTTTTATATATTATAATTATAAATTCTTAACAGGCCCAGGCCGGCGTAACAGGCTTAACAGGCTTTTTAAAAAGCCTAAGCCTGGCCTATTTAACTAAACAGGCCTTCAAACAGGCCTGAGCCTGTTATTTTTGGGAAACAGGCCAGGCCAGGTCAGGCCAAATGCAGGCCAGGCCATAGGCCCCTGACAGGCCGCCTAACCTATTTCCACCCCTACTCACGTTCACTCTTATCACTTTATCCCTTGCATTCATCTACGTATATTTCAATCCTCCAATTTTTTTATTAGTCGTTGTTCCACTCTCTACTCTTTCTCTTACTTTTTAGTACTACTTCCGATCCTTAATATAAGATCTTATTTAACTTTTATTTTGGTCCTAAATATAAGACCCTAATCCATTTTGTCTCCTATATTTATGCATTTTTTTCTTCAAGGCAGTCTTTCTGGTAATAGTAATTTTAACCGATACACTTGATTAACAAGAATATTTTAGGAAAAACAACATCTATTTATGACAAATAACTAATTTAACTTCTTTCTTAACCTCCTCAAATTAGTCAACTAGCTCTTATAATTAGGATCGAAGGTAGTAATTCTTCAAGTTGACTTTAAGAACAATTCTTGCAGACAAATTTTTATGTTTTTCTGTTTACAAATACAGTTTTATTTGGAAAATTTATCCAAAGATATTTTATATACTTTTTCTTTTCAAAACTTGTTTGGAAAAACAACTTTATAAAACTATACTAAAAACATAAAAGTAGAAAACAAAAAAAGGCCTAAATTACTTCCTAATTTTTGAAAAATAAAAAATACCCCTTCAGTCTTTAACATAGAACCTAATTATTGAGTTAATTTTGATCCTAAATATAATACTATTTATTATATTTATCAATTTTTTCTGAATTATCCTTATTGATCTCCCTCAACCATAATCAAATAGAAGAGAGAGAGAGGATATTAAGAAAGATAATTATAGTGTTTTAAGAAACATGTCATATTTTTTTATAATTAATTAATTTAACTAACTTTTTTAATCAAATCAAATTAGTTAAATAAGTTTTATATTAAAAACTGAATGAGTAATTAACTAATTTTTTTACGAAAACATTTTATAACTGAGTTTTGGTATAGAAACATAAGCTCTCTTGATTCATTAGAAGAGTCACTAAAGACATAAAAGAATAAAGTAAACACGGGCTTTGTCGTCTCCCGTAAACTTGATCTTCAACCATATCATGTGCCATTTATCTCCACAAAGTTTATCATCCAAACAATTATTCAACAGACAGGTATCCATCAAAGATTTTAAGGGGGAAAATAAACGAGTTCACGTTTGTTGATCGAATAGTTACATTTTATTTAAATATTATTATTTTGATAAAAGAACAAGATAATTCAAAATTGCAGGCCCAAAAAAAATCCAAGGTTCAAAATAAGCATGTGAGGATCAAATCTAGAATGATACTAGTTGAAAACTACGTTGGCAAAAAAAGTTGAGAAATAAATACTACTTAGTTTTAAATTTTGGAAGTGTCAAATAAGACATGGGATTTTACTTTACGAACGTTTCAAAATTTTAATTTAGGTCACATTTTGAGGTTTCAAAAATTCACGTATCATTTTTTTTTTAATTTTCCCTAAAAACATCTTATGAAATGAATATAGACACAAAATGCTTTTTACCACAAATTTCAGCGGACAATATTAATTTTAAATGATTTCCATAATACACAATTATGAACACCTGATCAAACAATATGAAGTCGAGAAATTTTTTCTATTATGCTCCGATTTGAAACGAAAACATGAAAATAAAAAGAAAATTAAAATAAAGCAATCCTGATCTCTTTGAAAAACAATAAAAATGAATATTCAAACACATTACCATGTCCGTTAGAAGTTAAACTAAATAACTAACATGTGATTAATCACATGTTTATATGAGAAATAACTCATCCAAAGACTTGAGAGCCTCATTGGACCAAATTGTATAACAACATAAATTCATTATTCCATTACTACCATAGAAACACTATAACCACGGAATGGCTTTGCATGAGAATTAAAAAGGTTCTTAGAGCCTACTTTGAATTGATAGCTCACGCTTCATTTGATCCCTCAGAACTCTCCTTAGTAATTTGTTGGAAGCTGTTCGAGGGAACTCTTGGACGATTCTAACAAGACTTACCTGCATTTTAGATTAGTTGCGAACATCAACTCAGTAGTCAAATCAACAATTGTCAGGTTCAGATTTCAAGAAACTCTTTTGTGATATCAGAAAGCTCAGTCATAAGGATCCACATTTCAAATAATGATTCATAAAGTAATGTACTTGGAATTTGTAAGCGTTTAAATTCAGTTAAATTTCACCTTAAACAAAGGATTAAGATTCCTTTGAATGGCTTTAGAGAACTTCATCTTCAAGGTTTCTGCATCAGAGTTGCATCCTTTCTTTAAAACCACAAATATAACCAGTTGTTCCGGACCACCGATTGCCGGCGCGACACTGATGGCAGCTGTCTCTAAAATGCATTCATCAGCTCGGTCACAGACACGCTCAATTTCCACCGAACTTGTCTGCATATCAGAAGTAAAATTCAGAGTATGAAGAAAGCAAGAGTCCTATATTGCCAAATTAAGAGAAATGATCATGTGAATTTAAGAACTTACTGAAGAATTCAAGATTGATTTCAGAGTATAGAACATTCTTACTAAATTTAGCCTGGTCATCAACTCAAAGCCATGCGGAATTCTTATATATAAAAGCAGACTCTAATCTTTTAGAAGCTTGAATCGGTGTTGAACAAGGAGAACTAGCAGAAAACAGGAAAAAGGTGTATGATGTTATACCTTTATACCACCAAGATTCATGGTGTCATCAGCCCTTCCTTCTACAATGATATAGCCTCCAACAGATCTCTTGATTATATCTCCATGTCTCCTAAGCCGCTGGTAACAAGTACATCAAGTTAGACATGTACAGTTTAGGACTAAATTCATCACTTGAAACAGCAAACGAAACTACTAATAACAGAATGAGTAATACAATTAAAATTTGCAATGTCATCTATTCAAAATAATTTACAAAGAAACGATTGCTGGAAAGTCAGTGCGTAGGCAATACATGAAATTTATAGCCTTCATACTTCTACTATTGACACACATTTATTGCCAATGATTAAAACTTCCAAATTTCAGAGTTAAGTATCTGCTACTAGGTGAGCATGTGCTATTTGGTCAGCAAGTGCAGCTTTTACCATTTGAGTGTGCATATTCTAAGGAGACGGTCGAAGAAACTCAAAATTATCTTTTTTATCAATGTTCAGCATATCAATGTAAGCTTACCTTCCCTTTGTAAATGGGCATCCCCTTAAAGTAAACCTCCTCATGATCAGCATTAAGCAATGTATCCGTTGCTCCAAAATACTGAGGGAAAAGACCCACTTCCCCAGCACAAGCAACATCATCTGGCTGTCATATTGGTCAAAGAAATAACATGATGCCAAATTAGAATATGCAAGCACTTTAATTGGAATTGGAATTGGTAAAATGAAGATAAAGTTCAACAGAAAAGTACGGTAGGAGATCAAAGATCTCACAAGAAAGAATAGGTTGCAAATTGGTTGACTCAGCTAGACCTTCGCAAAAGTCTAGAGCACAAGGAAATACGTTCAGATGAGCCCGATTGATTTCTATTAGTGTTCTAGTTTTTTGAGGTGTGTGCTTCTGGTTGATCATCATTGATCCAACTTTTAATTTCCGGTTTCAAGGAAATTCTTTGAAACTTCAGTAACTACATGGTATTCTCATACTAGTATATGTTAATATGTTGGGGGAAGGTGATCAATACTTAAAAAGCAAACAAAAAAAGGAACCCGGGGGGGGGGGGGGGTTGGGGAACGAACATAAAAATAAAAGAAAGAAAGAAATTGGGCAGCCAGAAAATGTTTTTACGTAAGGCACTCCACTCTCATTTAGGATGACAAAGCCAGTCGTCATTGATGCTGTGCTAAATGCCCCAAAAGCTTGAGGCTGAAGTTGGCTTCCAAGGATGTAACTAGAAGCAAGCTCCGTTCCACCACAACATTCAATGATTGGATTATAATAGGACTTTGAAGAAAGCCAAAGGTCATCATCAACATTTGAAGTTTCTCCGGTGGAACAAAATGTTCTGCATATAACCACATTACAGTTAATTTATCTTTTTAGTTACTTGTTAATTAAACATCCATGAGAATTTACCTTATCTTTGTCCAATCTAAGCCTTCCATACAATTTGTATTCTTCCAAGTTTTTACCAAGCTGGGAACTGTTCCCAAAATAGTAACACCAGCATCCTGAAATTGTGGTAAATATTAGATAGGTAAGGCAAGGCGTTTGTGCTAATGTATATATTCATTTCATGTAAAGCATAAGAACTACTGAAGGAAATATTGCAACTTGGCTTCTTACAGGCATACTCAAACACAATAACAGAGTATAAGGAACTCTATTATCGTGTCAAAAATATTTCTACATATAGAAGAATACTAGGTGAAAGAATTCCTTTAGTCCCTATACTTTTACTCCATCTCTGATTTGGTTCTTATAGCTTAAAATTTTGTAATTAATTTTTGTTTGTTTTAAACAGTTTAAATGGATACCATAAGCAAACAACAATATCATACAGATAATTTATGCTGACTGAAGCCACATAACTGGAAGCACTCAAGCATGCAGCCCTGTCATCCATGAGTCCTGTGCACATGCTTCTCCAAAAAGATAATAGATGTATCATACACAAGCTTGAAAAGCTTTTAGATCATTAGGTTAACGATCCTGGTTTTAAGAGACTTGAATTTTGATGTTGGTGCCATGTGGGAAAATCATAATTTATATGTTTGGTAGATAATTTGGAATGTTTACAAGTAGTTTCTTTATCATAGAATTAAAATGGTCATGAAAAAACGCACGCACGCATGCATACAGAAGACTCTTTTAATGCTGGAAAAGAAAATATTACTGTTGTAGATTTGTGAAGAGGGTGTTAGTAGACTATCAATTATGGAAATTAGCGGGAGAGAAATAGACAATCTGTTTCCCCCGTAAATTTGGCATACTTTCATCTGCATCATTTGTGAGGGGAACCGAGAACTGATTTGGTCAAAGGTATATAAGAACAAAGAATCAATGAGACTAAATCAGAAGCCTTCATGTCTGTGCACATGTGCATTAATGATTGGTAGCAACTACATGAAAGGCGTGATTGGCTATTCAAAGGAGTAAAGCGAGTTGAAAAGCACATGCTTTAGGCGAAGACTATGTTCAATCATATTCGGTGGATGAAGGCAAAGAAGAATGCAGAGCTACAGTGATGTGTGTGGCAAGAATTCAACACCTTAGCTAAGTGTTTGCGCAGTTAAAGACCCAATATGATAATTGCATTGCCATGTGAGTAAATATAAATACAATTTTAATGGCTGTTTTCCAATTAATAATTAATAATAATAATAATAATAATAATAATAATAGAAACTACAAGGACAATTACAACCTTTTAAAATGTAGGTGTCAAATTAAAATTTGAGTGAAGGGGCTAAATGATTAACCCGACCAAAATTCTCCTTTGCAAACAATACGTGGATAAAAACCAGTGGTATGTAGATGTCCCTCGGCTACTCAACTTCCACTCAATCAATCAAAGGCAACGGACATACATGGAGGCTTAAACCTAATTAATCAAGCCTTATAGATGTGTCTGAGGGAAAGCAACAAACAATAAAATATTTTCTGTCTTATCTAAATAAATTAAAAATAAAGACTATGAAGAATGAGGGTAATTCTGTCATAAAGCAGCAAAATCTTGCAGTTAATAACATGATCACATGGTTATGTGTGGCAGTGTGATCTCCAAAACAATATATTATATGTGCTTAAAAATATGCACATTTCAAACACGATGAAATATTCTGGAATACTGAAAAAGAATATTTGTTATAGATAGAATTTCATGGACAGTTTAAATTCTGAAAGGCAAGTTCAAGAGCCAACAATAGGTCTACAGGTCTACCATTCTAGTTTCTCTAGCCACTAAGCCAGATACCATGCACATGAACATTATGCTGCGTGCCACAGTATCACAAAGAAGACCAGGACCTACAGCAGCTAATGGGCTCCTTTCATAAATAAATGTAAGACACAACTAGTATGTACATTTCATGGTCCTACTCTCACTGATAAGTAACTGTATTCAGTCAGAAATCTCAATATTTAATAGTAATACAGAATGCCAACTACTGTTAATATTACTACGACTATTACTATAATAATAATTTATGTACTACTCTTCTGATTCTTAATATAAGACCTATTTAACTAATTTGATTAGATTAAGGAAGTTATATAAGTTAGTTAATTATAAGAAATATGACATGTTTTTCCTAAAACACCATAATCATCTTTTTTAATATCCTCTCCTCCTCTTCTACTTGATTATGGTTGAGAGAGTATCCATAAGGATAATTTAGGAAAAATTGATAAATATGATAAATAGGTCTTATATTTAGGGTGAAAATCAACTCAATAATTAGGTCCTATATTAAAGACCGGAAGAGTATTAAAGTTGGAGAAATCACCTGAACAAATTTTCCAAAACCATGACCTAGAGGAGATCCATGGTAAAGAGCAAGAGTTGCCCCAGACAGAAAGCATGTATAGATTAGAGTTGGTCCCATTACCCACCCTAAATTTGTGGGCCAGCAGAAAGTATCCCCAACTTGAACATCAATGAGAGCCCATGCATCAGCAACACTTCGAATAGGTGAGAGCTGAGTCCATGGAATAGCTTTTGGTTCACCTATTGAAAATGTAAAGAGAATCAGGAAACCTATGATAATGCCATTCTCGCATTGATGTTTACTTGGGTAGAATCATTACCAGTGGTTCCTGATGAGAAGAGTATGTTAGTGACAGACTCGATTGATTGATAGACTGGAACTGGAGAGTAATAATTTGATCTGCCAATAGTTAAATGATCATGTAAGCCTAAACACAAAAGAAATGTAACATCTCTATCTTATTCAAGTGCTCTTGTAGCAGTGATTGTTTTAGTCAGATGAGACCGCATTTTGGTCGAACTATAAAGAAGTATAATAAACATGTTGCAATAGACGTTACCTGGGATGCTGACTACCAGAAGAGAGAAAATCTTTCCATGACTGATCCTGTTCCCTCAATTGCACTCCTATATCATCACCTAACACTGGAAGTACAATAACTTTACAAGCTGCCGCCTCAATGACGCGACTGCAAGGAGAAACCCACAGAATGATTCTTCCATTAATTTCTTTTGGATAAAACAGCAAACTTAAATCCGTCAAACACAACAGTCCAACATGAAGAAAATCAAGCTAGACATATTTCAACTTTTCAAGTGGAACATGGTAAAACAATCATAGTGACATCTAATTTAGCCTCTTCAACAAGATATTCAATTCTCAAATACAAATTTTGGCAAAAGAACAATAATATTACATCATACAGACAAATTTTGTTTCGAGAATTCCTGTAGACATCAAAATTTCATTGAAGTATTAATTTCACCGTACGATTGAATTCTCTTGTCATTACCATAAAGACAAACTAAGTCAAACGAAAGCTAGCAATGACTTATAGCACAAGTCTTTATTTACCCCCCTGTCTCCTTGCCCTTTTCTTCCTTGTTCTATATCAATCAAGCCCAAATAAATAACATGATGTGTTTTTCCATGCATTTTATGAAATTTGAAAAATAAGCTGCACTATATATGGTTTGTGAATAGTGGAACTTGCTACATGTTTGATTATGCATATTAATATATTGATACATTGATTCCCCTCACCAGATTGAACCCCAACAACAATTAGAAGGAAATATAGCATAGAAAGAGAGAATTCAGAATGCTTTACCCGAAGAGACAAAGAAAATGATTAGCAATACTAAAGGATAGCACCAAGAAAATGGTCATGCCGTACTCTATATAAGCAGTTTGGCACTAAAATAACACAACTCAGCCTACTATTTACAGTTAATTCTAACATTGACTGCCCGTGATCATCAGATAACCATGACATCACAGTGTTGGGTTATCATTTGCATCAAATGTGTGGAATAATGGTAAAAATATTTACATGTAAATCTTCACATGTTAACAATAAGTTAGAAAGTTTACATAGTCAAAAAAAATCAATGGACTGAACCAAGTATGATATGATTTTATTGTTCAAATCATGAATTCAGAGATGCAGCAGTGAAGTATAATAGTAAATATTTTACCTGTACAAAGGGAATTTTCGGCCACCTCTTGATATGAAATCCTGAACGCAAGCTGAAGCTTAGATAGCATTACCATAAACAACAGAGAGTACTAAATATCTAGACTGCAATACAGTAAAATTAGTTTGAAATTGAAAACTTTATGAGTTCATTGCACAGGTTCTTTCAGGGGGTATGCTGGGAATAAATGTATGGACAATAACCTCCAATCTTTGATCATACAACATAACCTTACCCTACTCTTTGATTCTAAAAAGTTTTCACCATGATATTAGTGAAAAACTGATAAAAGAATGAGGGGAAAACTAAATACATCCACCAATGGAGGGCTTAAGAATGAGGGAAAAACTAAATACATCCACCAATGGAGGGCTTGTCTATCTTTCTCTTTCCTTTTTCACGCAAGGTTGTAGCCTAGGAGGGAAAAACCTAGTCAAACTGTTGTTGTCACTCTAATGGCACCTCTCTCCTTCTCATGTTTGCATCCTCCTTACAACTATATGACCAAAGGAGATGTTCCCTACAGTACAGATCCCTAGAATCTTGTGAGAATATATAGACCATTTCTTGGTGGCAATTGTTCTCTAAAGGGTTTCAAACTGTAGGCAACACTTTTCTTTAGGCTTAATAAGCACAAATTAGGTTGATGAAAAGTTTTCTCCAGGATACAATAAAGACCTTGAGATGGTTTTCATTCTTAAGACTCAAGTCAAGACAACAATAGTTTTTACAAAGTGAAAGTTTTCTGATGGAACACAGTCTGTATTAATGCCAACTGGAGAAAAGAAGGCTCACCCTCAGGGTATGGACCTAAAGGGGAGAAACGAAAAACATGCAGAAACGGTTACAGCCACTGGTCTCTGTGTATTCGAGAGACACAGACCTCTCCCAAGCTCTCTCTCAACATGCATACCGCCCTCCTATAACAACTTCCCTATATAACAATATTTCCCACCCGTCTCTCTCCTCTAACCGTCACCCATACAATCCCTCAATTGCCCTTGGGCTTTCTTTTAACATAAATCAACTGAGGCCCAGCCCTCGCCTCATCATTACCCCCCCCCAATAAGTGTGTCCTTGTCCCCAAGGACAAAAGTAGGAAACTGTAATTGAATGGCATCATAGTCTTCCCACGTGCTGTCATGTTCAGGGAGGTGTAGCCATTTGATGAGGACCTCAACAGTGCTATTAGTCAGACGTCGTGACTTTAAAACCTTCTCTGGTTGGACTTGTAACTCAAGGTCAGACGTGAGAAAGGGAGGTAATGACTGTGGTACGATCGTAGCAGGTGGAGCCAACCGTAACTGGGACACATGGAAGACAAGGTGAATCTTAGCGTCGGGAGGTAACTGCAGCTTGTACGCCACGGTCCCAACTTTGGCGATAATGGGGAAGGGACCATAATAACGTGGACTCAATTTTTCATTGGGGCGACGAGCTAAAGAACGAAACCGATAAGGTTGCAGCTTGAGATACACTTTGTCACCTAGCTCGAATTGTACATCACGTCTTTTCCTGTCAGCAAAGGACTTCATATACTGCTGTGAGTGCTCTAAATTTTCTTTGAGTTCAACCAAGATAGCATTGCGGGCCTGCAGGTGATCAGTGACAGCATCTACCAACGAAGAGGACTCCTGGAAACGATACAGGGTTGGTGGATCCTGCCCGTAGAGAGCTCGAAAAGGAGTCATGCCTGTGGAACGATTGAAGTTGGTGTTAAACCAGAATTCAGCCCAAGCAAGCCAGTTGGACCAGTCCGCGGGATGGAAACTGGAAAAGCAACGCAGATACGTCTCCACACTTCGATTCACTACCTCAGTCTGACCATCACTTTGTGGATGGTAACTTGAGCTATAACTCAGAGAGGTACCCGATAATCTGAAAAGTTCCTTCCAAAAGTGACTCATAAAAATTTTGTCACGATCGGAGACAATGGAACGAGGGAACCCGTGCAAACGCACTATTTCTTTTACAAAGACAGCAGCAACATCACAAGCTGAATAACGATGACGTAGGGGAAGGAAGTGCGCATATTTGGTCAAACGATCCACTACTACAAATATAGTATCAAATTTAGCCGACTTGGGTAATCCAGTGATGAAGTCCATGGTAATGTCAGTCCATACTGCGTCAGGAATCGGTAGTGGTTGTAATAACCCGGCTGGACTGGTAGCTAAGTGTTTGTTCTTAAGGCACGTATCACAGGCCGCCACGTATTTCTGGACATCTCGGCGCATACCATCCCAGTGGAACAACGAAGCAAGCCGCTTATATGTACGCAAGTACCCTGAATGGCCCCTAATGGGCGAATCATGGAAATCCTGTAGCAGGGAAGGAATTCGAGGCGATTGTTTCGGTATCACTAAGCGTCCATTAAAAAATAAGTGACCCCCTTTGAGTGTATATCCTGCCTTAGTTGCCTGACCGGTGCCCAAGGCTTGAATGATCGCTGCCAAAGTCGGGTCCGCTCGAACCTCTTGGTCCCACAAGTCAATATCTGAATTTTGCAGAACTGAGATCGCTTGTAGTGCACAGTCACCCCCTCTTCGGGACAGTCCATCTGCAGCAGAATTAGAGGCCCCTGGTTTATATTGTATCTGAAAGTCAAAGCCCATTAGTTTTGAAACCCATTGCTGTTGCTGACCATCCAGGACTCGTTGTTCCAGGAGATACTTCAGTGATTTTTGATCTGTTTTAATGAGGAAAGGCCTTCCCAGCAAGTAATACCACCATTTCTTTACCGCAAAGACAATAGCCATGAGCTCACGTTCATACACAGATTTCTGTCGGTTCTTAGTTGACAAATGGTGACTGTAATATGCCAAGGGTCGTCCATTTTGCATCAGGACAGCTCCCAAATCGGTACCGGATGCATATGCCTCAACGACAAAAGGGACCTGAAAATCTGGAATGGCTAATACCGGTGTTGACGACATAGCCTGTTTGAGGATATCGAAGGCGGATTGTGCCTCCTCATTCCAGTGGAAGGCATTTTTCCTGAGCAAGCGGGTGAGGGGAGATGCTAGGGTGCCATAATTCCTGACGAAACGGCGGTAATAACCCGTGAGACCCAGAAACCCCCGTAATTCCTTGAGTGATTGAGGTACAGGCCAAGTCAACATGCTCTGTACTTTTGAGGGATCTGCATGGACCCCCGCTGGAGAAATTATGTGGCCGAGGTATTCCAATTCAGACTGAGCGAAAATGCACTTTTTGGCATTGATGACCAAGTGGTGTTGCTGTAGTACCTCCAAGGCCACCCTTAAGTGCCGTAAATGCTCCTACCGGTTCACGCTATAGACCAGAATGTCGTCAAAGAAGACCAAGATGAATTTCCTCAGATACTGACCAAAAATATCATTCATGAGAGATTGAAAGGTAGATGGTGCGTTCTTCAGCCCGAACGGCATGACCACAAACTCATAATGGCCATCATGAGTACGGAAAGCGGTCTTATGTTCCTCACCTGGCTTCATTCGTATCTGGTGGTAACCCAACTTTAAATCTAGTTTTGAAAAAATCTGAGCCCCATGTAGCTCGTCGAGGAGTTCTTCAATCGCTGGAATTGGAAACTTGTCCTGAATGGTGATTTTATTCAAAGCCCTATAGTCAATGCAAAACCGCCAGCTACCGTCCTTCTTCTTGACTAGTAGAACTGGACTAGAGAAGGAGCTCCTGCTGGGTCGAATCAGACCAGTTTTTGTAACATATCTTGCACCATCTTCTCAATTTCTGATTTCTGGCAGTGGGGATAACGGTAAGGCCGTATATTAGGCGGAGCCTCTCCTGGTTTTAACTCAATAGTGTGGTCGACCAAACGGTGAGGAGGTAGGCCAGTAGGTGGTACTTGTACTGCAGGGAACTCCCCAAGAAGGCCTTGAACATCTGCGGCAATCTCCGTAAGGTTAATATCAGTTACTTTGAGCTCAGTAAACTCAATTAGGAAACCGACGTCTGCTGAGCGCATGGACTTAAGGAGTGTAGACGACGACATTTCTGACTTTTGTAAAGACGGATCACCTCGCAAACAAACCCATTCTCCGCCTATGTTGATCTTGAGGGTCGACCTTTTCCAGCTCACCAGAACTTCGTCCAATGACTCGAGCCAGTCTGCACCGAGGATGATATTTGACCCACCCAGCTGAAAAGGATAGAGGTGTTGACTAATGTGGAGCCCCTGGATCACAATGGGTACATCCCTACAGATTCCTCTGCCTTGCACATGACGAGAATCGCCTACTTGAACAGTAAAGGATAGTCGCGGATCAAGGGTCAGGTTGAGAGCATTGACCAAATCGTGGTGAATGAAACTGTGTGTGGCTCCGCAGTCAATAAGGATTAATGCGGAATGACCGAGCACCGTACCCTTGAGTTTGATGGTTTTTCCCCGGTCACGCCTGCCAATGCGTTAAGAGAAAGAGTCATAAGCTGCCCCTCAGTCGCCGGCTCGTCAGGAAAATTATCAGAGGCTGTCGCAGGGGTAACAACATCTGATTCCGGGTTCTCGCCATTATCGGCTTCCTCAGCTAGGATCAACACTTGCAGCTGCTTCTTTTTACATCTGTGTCCCGGTCGAAACTTCTCGTCGCACTTGAAGCAAAGACCAAGTTCTCGCCGCCTCTCAATTTCAGCATCAGTGAGTTTCTTCGGTACTGACTTGGTGATGTGAGTCACCGGTATCTCAACCTTCTCCGCGACGTGTGTGCTCTTGGGGTCAGCCGGGATCGCTGCGGTGTGGGTCGTCGGTTTAGATGTTTCGGCTGTGTAACGAGTTGGGCTGGGACGTGTGGCCCATTTGTCCGTATCCCACAACTTAGAGGCTCGGTCAACGCTGAACCCGTGGAGTGAAGACTTGACCCAGTTGCGCTCCTCAATCCGTAAAGCCATATCCATGAGTTCTCGGATGGAATGCGACGGAATCATCCGAAGGTCGGCTTTGATGTCTGGGTGTAATCCATTCAGGAAGGCGGCGATTAACACTTCGTCGTCGCACTTATCTAGAGTAGTTGAGAGAAGCTCAAACCGCTCAATATATTCGGCCACGGTCCCTCTCTGCCGGAGTGCCATTAGCATCTCGTAAGTGCCTCCGCACTGCGACGGGTGGAAACGCAACACCAGAGCCCGTTTAAGCTCAATCCAATTTCGCAATGGACTTCGAATCTCACACCACTGGAACCAGTTTAACGCCCGGTTCTCAAAACAGAGCACTGCAGCATCCAATTTGTCATCATCGATAATCCGATTGAGCTTGAAGTATCGCTCAATCCTGAAGATCCAACCTAGCGGGTCCTCTCCCGAAAACAAAGGCATATCAAGTTTCCTGAGATTAGAGAAGTCACTACGGGCTTCTTTCACCTCCGTCTCGCCTTGTTCCTCTGTCCGTGGGAACTCTGATGTAACCTTAGACCCAGGGGATTCTTCAATCCGGGTACCGACCGCTTCGGGTCGCTTTGCCTGACGTATTTCTGTCAGCACCTCGGTCATCAAGGATTGTATCGTGGCTATGTCGCATTTGAGGGTTGATACATCTCCTCGTAGCAGCTCAATACCCTGCTCAGTCTGAACCAGCCGTGTATCAATATGCTCAACCTTCTGCTCCATTCGAGTCACCATTCGCCGGATCGTGCCGGCTCTGATACCTTAATGATGGAACACAGTCTGTATTACTGCCAACTGGAGAAAAGAAGGCTCACCCTCAGGGTATGGACCTAAAGGGGAGAAACGAAAAACATGCAGAAACGGTTACAGCCACTGGTCTCTGTGTATTCGAGAGACACAGACCTCTCCCAAGCTCTCTCTCAACATGCATACCGCCCTCCTATAACAACTTCCCTATATAACAATATTTCCCACCCGTCTCTCTCCTCTAACCGTCACCCATACAATCCCTCAATTGCCCTTGGGCTTTCTTTTAACATAAATCAACTGAGGCCCAGCCCTCGCCTCATCATTTTCATCTCTGATACACGCAAAGACAAAGGTAATGAGTTTGGATGTATGAATGGAGTGATGAAAGGGCTATATAAAGACAATGCAGTGATGCCTCGAAATGGTACCTCTTGAAATAAAATGACACTGCAATTAAAAATTTATGACCCTATATTGTTTCATGAACCAACATAGTTGTAATTACCAATGGTTATTAAAACTAGCTTTTTCATGGAGAGTGACGTCCTTTTAATATTTAGAGTTTCCTTGAACTACAACTTCCTATCATTTCACCGAGTGTTGGTTACCACCCCTTTTGTTTTTATGACCTTACAAAGTTGCCTTTAGATGTTATTATAAAGACATGATTTGAGTGACTTTTGGTGTCGTAACCCCCAATATAGCCCTTCATAAAAATGCCTTAATTTAAGAACATGACTTTTCAAGAGACATCTCTTCATTTTGAAAATATTTCGACGCCATTCTATAAGCCCGCTACAAGGAGTATTAGGAGTTCGTCATAATGGAGGTTGTGAAGAATTTGATTTCATTTTTTCAGAGAAAACTACTTGGGAGGGAAGGTGGTATTGAAAAACATTTATTTAAGCAAGTATACACTTTCTGCCAAAGGAAGGAGTTGATTAAGTGAAAAACACTGCACGGCAAGCATGACTGGACAGAAGAGCAGTTTAAGGGGACAAGGGAATTGTAAAAGGAGCACAGGGAGAGGATCCGGAAAGAGTTAGAAATGTGAGGCCAACTGAAGGGCTAAAGCAAATAGGAGGCTGGTTTTTAGTTGATTATCAAGAAGCATTTCCAAACACCCCTCAGATTCCAATTACACATCCTGAATGTTATGCAAGTTTTTCATTTTTGGTCTCCAACAATGAGAGATAACTCTTACTATCAAGTTATCTCATTTGCATCAGCAGAACATCCATTATAAATTGCATGGTTTCAAATTGACAGGTCACCTGTGTAAAGATACAGTTTGCTTTAGAGACACGCAGGCGAACTGCAATTTCCTTTGGTGCAAAGCTATCAGCTATTGATACCACAACACATCCGGCTACAATAATGGCCAAGTATATTATAACAGCAGTGACTGTCATTTGCATGTCAATTGCAATTGCATCACCCTTTGAGAATTCAGCAGCTATCACTTTTGCTACCATCCTGGAAATGATTTGATAAAATTATGGAGAGAGAGCTCAACACGAGGTATAGAAAAGATATTATGAATTGAAAGCAGATGCAAGCATGAAGTCAGAAAAGAGAAGAATCATAAGCATAAAATATGAATTGAAAGCCGATGAAAGCATGAAATCTGAAAAGGGAAGAATCAAAAGCATAAAATGAACGCCAGGAGACTTAAAGAAAATGGGGGGGAAATGAATGATGCTTAGCATTCCTAATTAAAGTGTCCAGTTCAACCAATAATGTAACTCAATCCCACTTTCAGTGATAAAAAAAATCAATAACTCAGCAGATGTCACAATTTATTTCACATTTTCATATACAGAACTTATATAATACCACAAAGAAATATGCACACGACCAGAGAAAACAGACTCTTTATTCTCAATGAAATATTTTTTTCTTTAATCACTACAATGATTATTTGCCCCAAGAATTACAATCCAATAAAACGGGTTCGTGCTAGATGCCTAAAAAGATAAAAATTGAAAGGAAGATTACAGGATAGTGGGTGTACAAGTATTAATTAAACAATTTCCAAAACAGAATTTCTCGTTGCTATCTTTTTTAATCAAACATTCAGTGCTATAACTCAGAGGACATGGTGCATAACTAAAAATGCTAGGACTAAGGCAACATAAGATATTCTACTTGGCCATTTTCTATGTAAAGCAAACAAACAGCCATGGACATATATCTTCTTTATATTTATGGTATATGAAGCTCTTTATCCTGACGTGTCGAAAAAATAATTTTGAATTTTTGACAAAAATGGGAATGTTATGAACAGACAGAAGATACCTATAGTAGTAATGACTGAAGGCGTCAGATTCTGGTACACATCCTCAAATTATTCAGAATTTTGTATCTATGTGGAAGACTGGCAAGTAAATAATCATAACTAACTCTATCCATCAGAATTATTGTATGAAGAGATAATCTGGGATCATAATTTTCACCTAAATTAAACAATTGTCATAAATGTGGCCCAAAAAGACTACCAACAGTATTGGAGCCACCTACACCTAAGTGAGTGCATACATTACTCGTTCTCGAAGCTCTTTTAGTGTCATCTGATTAACTTTAGAATCATCAAACCCTTCATCTCTCCATACAATGGCCAAACTGCCATCTTCTTTCTTTGGATGAATCCTAGGTAGCAAACAACACTCTGCAATATTCAAGACTGAACCTGGAAGCCAAGTTCCACCATGTTTCGATTTGTCAGAAGCATCTAAGATACACTTTGGGGCCTCAATAAATGATACTGAGATCTCCTTCAGAATAATGGACCAGTATACCTGATATTGATTGATAGATATCAATGCACTTACTACGAAGGCCTGTGCTTCAATGCACTAAGAAAAATTGAAACAAGGACTTGTACAAGTTTTAAAATAACTAACACAATTACTACTTACCTCAGGGTGCTCTACTGAAAATTTCTGAAAGAGATTAAAACTAGTTATAGGATCTTTGTACGCTGCTCCCAAAAGCTTTGGGCCATAGATTTCCATTATCCGTCCCAAATTTGTCTGTTTTGCGTGCCATCTAGAATGTTGCAAACCAGAAAGTTAACTTTTTGAATCAGTTGACATATTTGATCCACAAACTTCGGAGTTATAACAAAGCCAAAATGAAAACGAACCACATTGGAAGTGACAGTAATCTAAAATCCATGCAAGTACTGGATGCAGATTCCAAAACCAACCAACCAAACGAATAAAAACAACCATTCATTCCCAAAACTATTACATTGACCAGCATATGCAAATCCTAGCAAAATAATAGAGCAAATGACTTACAGAGAAGGGAACCAATAGAGGGGTGGACCTTTGGTGGAGGCATCCCAACGTGCATATACAGAATAGTACACAAGCTGATGCAGAGAATGTGGGTAAAATGGCTTTAGCACTCTTCGAGCCACAAGCTCGCGCCAAAGCTCTCGTGGGTCAGACCATTCGACCCTCTGAAGGATTAATTCCTTCAAAACTTGATCAAATCTCTGGGCTTCCTCGCTTGTTAAACCAGCTTGCACAAAATCTTGCACTTGCAATTCGCTTATGCTCTTTGTTATCATTTTGATCAAAGTAACTCTGGTTCGTTCTTCCAAATTCCAGTTGGTTTTGCTCAAAATGTGGGTGGTCCTTCCCCAGTTGTTGAAGACGCAAGCAGCTTGGGGTAGTTGGGACCACGAGGAGAAGCTGAAGCACAGCGCAGCACCGAAAGTCAAAATTGTAGACTTGATGACCATAAACTGACAAGTATGTCCACGTGGCAAGACCCTCAACCGAAGTGAATGATGTACGCTTATTGCCATGGGTGTGTTGATGATAAAAATAACTTTTATTCCATATAATTTTTACAAACCTAAGTTAAAATAAAAATTATTTTGTTTTTAGATTAATTTTTATAAAAAAATTAGTTTGACAAGTTAAAATTTGTTTGGATAATTAATAAAAAAAATAAGTTTAGATGCGAGATGACTAAAAAGAATTAGTATTATAAAAATAAAAAAATTATTTTTAATGAATAAAAATATAAATATATGTTTATGTAAATATATAATGTATAAAATATCACTACTATTAAAATTAAAAATATTATAAAACCTTATTAAAAATTATTTTATATTTATTTTTATTATTGCCTAGTGATGATATAGGTTTAGTGAAGATGCATTCTAATAATACTGACAAGCCATGTGAAGTACAAAGACAAACGGTAGAGAAAGAACTGCTTTGGCTCAACGTGGGGCTTGAGATGAAAATTCGTACTAAACTTCAACTCATCCAAACATTAATTAACAGCCTCTCTTCCAAAAAGTAACTTTTCACAAGTTCGGCTTTTAAACCGGCTATAAACAGTTAAAAAATATATCAAAATCTTATAATTTTAAAAGTATTTATCAATACACTACAATTAAAATCGTTCTTGATAAAAACGATTTTTAAATTATATACAAGTTATTCTTACTAAGAACGATTTGTATGTTATCTGATAAAAAATAAAATCGTTCTTGACATTAACGGTTTCACTTTTTAACATTTTTTTAAATCAAAAAGTGAAGTCAGTTCATATCAAAAATAATTTTATTTTTTTACTATTATTTTCCCATGCCAAAATCTCTCTGCTATTTCCTTCCCAATGCTCACTTCTTTCACTTGTCAACTCAATTCTTTCTTTCCATGCAAACACGTGATGCCACAGCAATGTGCATGCTTTTATATATTTACATGTTCAATTTTTGTTTCTTGCTTCATCTCCTTTCATTCTAGAGCTCTCTCTTCTTCTTCTTCTTCTTCCTCTCGATGGTTCACTTGCTCTATTTTTATTGTTCTCTTACTCTGTTATTTTTTCCACTCTTGTTTCCAAACACTTGACAAGCTCTTTTACTGTTGTTGTGGGTACATTGTTTCTCTTCTTTTTTTTTTTTAAATTTGCAACTATGATATAGAATTTGATTTTTTATCCATACTATCATTGATCAGCTAATATTTCATATTCTAATTTTCAAGAGGTGAGTGGTGGGTTCAACGATATGGAATATTTGTACTCTTTTTAAGCTAGGTGCCTCTTATTTTGACATTAAACTATCATCTATTATATTGTTTTAAAATGTTAAGATTTTGATATAAACTCCAATCTTTTTTTAGTATATGATTATTATTTTTTCCTATGAAAGTATACTTTTCCGGGAGTTTAAATTTGGTAAGATAAAACTGAAAAATAATTATATATACACCCTAAATATCAAATTTGTGGTATATATAATAAGTGAGAAGTTGGTAAAAAAAGAAAAAAGTGTTCTACCCACTTCAAGTGAACATATTGTTTTCATATATTTTTTAGGTAAACATAGGGTGTAAGCAATGAAAAATTAAAATGAATGAAAGACACCCATAATTTCTTTTCTTCACTTTGTCTTTTCCCAACTATTTTTTATGTTGCATTTTTGAATCAGTGATGATGTGTCATGACCTTAGCGTTTTGGATCAAAAGTAAAATATTATGATTATCTTTCTAGTTTGCATCAATTACATAGACTTTCTCTCTATTTTAAAAACATACAGTTTAGCCCAATTAGTTAACAACGTTAGGAGTATTTTAAAAAGATTCTAAAAATATTATTTTTAACTGAAATTTATATTAAAATAAAATTTATTTACTATTTTACTCCTCATTCTAATAAATTCCTAAATTATGTTTTTATAGTTACATCAATTTCATTCAATTAAGACAAACATAAAAGATTTTATTAAGAATTTAACTAATTTTTTTAATAAATATATATATTTAACTAAATATGTTTATAAATCTTTGTAATAAAGATGTGTTTAAGAGTTTTGGCTTATAAATTTAAATAATTTATAAAATATTTTAAACTTATATGATTTAAATTTTACTGGAAGTCATTATTAGTAAGGGGGATAATCTTTTTCTTATGAACTTAATTTTTATTTATTATTTTTATAATAAAATATTTATTACTTTTTATTTTTGATTAATATGCATTTTATATTCATTTCACAATTAGTTTTAATATTATTATGTAATTATCAACACTTGCCTCTCATTATTTAGTCATGATTTTTCATTAAATGATTGATAGTTCATTATACTAATCATTTCATTTTCATTTATTAGGAAAAAAGGTGAGAAGTCGTTTGTCAAGGGATAAAGTTTTGAAATCGTTCATCAAAAGAATAATTTTCAGTCACTTTACTCACATCGGTGATTGATTCTGAAGAAATCATTCACCAGAAGAACGACTTTAAAAATTGTTCACCTAAAAACGATTTTAAGTATAACATATTAGCATATATTTTAAAAACTGCAACATTTTGATTTTTTTTTAACTGTTTTTAGCATACTGGTAAAAAAGCTCACAAGTCCCAAGACACATTTTTGCCCGTGATCCAAACACATGCTAAATTGGTGGACGTCGTGTTTGGCTTTAAAATTCAAAAAAGAAAACATTTTTTACATTTTAGTTTTTACTGGAAGCCTTTTTTTTTTTATCCCAGCGGGGATAGTTCATGGTAAATTAAGTTTTTCTAACAAAATTAAAGAGAGCATACGGCTTTTAAATTACAAACTTGCAGTATCTCACTTGGAGATGATAAATAAGTTGGAACAACGTAAATCCAATGTTAATTACAATAATATAATTTAAATATTTATATTATTTTGAAAGGAATAATGTTTGAATAAAAAAATTAATTCACAAATAAATTACACATAATTTAATAAAATGAAGTTATTAAAAGATAAATATGATGACTATTTTTTAACTCAAAATGTCATTGTTTCAAGCATAATAAATAGAAAATGTAAAATCTAACTTGATTGCCCTATCTAAAATTTTTAATTAATGGACAGACTTGGGAACTGATTTATTAGTCTAATCGGTTTATTCAAGTTGAGTTTTAATGTCATACTATGAGGACTCCATAATACACCAACAAATTTTAATATTGGATTAAAAAAATTAAAAAGTTGAATTGGAAATTTATTTAACTATAAAATTGGAACATCTTTAACTTACAATGCTTGGCATCACATATATGATGGAAAAAATCCCCTAAAAATTCAGATTTGGCAAATAACTTAAATACCCTTGTCATAAGGTGAGGTGAAAACACGAGAGATTTGAAATAGAATAAGAGAACAATGATAAACTCTAAGGCTTGTTTGATTTGAGGAAAGGGTGGGATAAGGGACTAAGGGAGGGTGGGGTAGCCTCACCTTATTTAGTTTAATTATAAGAAAAAAAGAGAGAAAGAAGGATATTTAATTATCTTTTGTTTGATTCAAAAGATAAAAAAGAGGGATAGTAATAATCAATTTATCATTTTATCCTTACATATTAGTTTATATTTTTATTTATATATTATATAAATTGATTTAAATTTTAATTCAAATTACATAATTCAATAAATATTCATTCTTGTCATATTAAAACGTGTATTTAAAAATTGGTGCAGTAGTTTTTAATTCTAAGAGATAGAATAATATATTTTAAATAATCAAATTAATAAATTATATATTCTCTAAGAAAATGAAATTTTTATTCTTTTTGAGTTATGCTTTTTCTTCCTAACTTTAAAATATGTTTTAATTAATAAAATAATATATTTATAATAATTAATTAAGTTTATAATAATATAATATTTTTATTGTAATAAAGAATTTTTTTTAAAATTAATTTTTATTACAATATTTTTTTAATTATAATAATATATTTTTTAATTTTTTGTTATGATAATATATTTTTATTTGAAATAAATCTTATAATAATATATTTTATGGGTATCTATAAAATGTTACAATAAAATGTGAGGGTAAAATGGTCTAGAATTTTGGCTTCCCTCTAAAAAATCCCAATTTGGAGGGAAGCCAAAATGGGGGTGGAGGCAGGGGAGGAGATGAGAGATTTTAGCTAACCTCCTCTTCAAAAATTCAAACCAAATGAGAAGAGGGGTTTATTTTTCTTCCACTCCCACATCCTGCCTTCCAACCAAACACACCCTGAAGTGAAGGTAAAGGATAGTGCGAACAATCAAACAACAGATGGCAAAGCAATTAAGCAAAGGTGTCAAAAGATCCAATGACTGTATTACAAAGCCTAAGGAAAAATGAGACTACAGAGCAAGTTCCTCTTCTATCAAGGAATGTGAGTTCTAAACAAGAAAAAAATGATGGACAAGACCAGACTAACTAGCCTGTGGTCCGATCTAATTTAAGCATTAAACCAGTCATTAAACTAGTATCCACTCAGTTAAAACCAATAAAAATTAGAGGTGAATCGGTTTAAATGATTATATTGCTATTGATTATATTTTTTTTCTTATTTTCTTCTAATATCTTAGTTACTATAGGTTTGAATGTGTCAATGATTATAAATTTTAGTTATTGAAGAATCGTAAAGATTTATATTTTTAATATTGTTTTACTTTATTATTATTACAATCAAACTATTATTATATTTTATTATTAGTAACTATGAATATTGTTGTATTTTGTTATTTTCAATTAATTATACTCCTTCCGATCCTCAATATAAGACCCATTTTATAGTACAAATTGTTGTATTATAAAATAGGTCTTATATTAAAGAGTAAAGAAATATTATTTTAATATGATTGGTTTAAACCCAAATTGATCCTAGTCCAACCCAGTAACTCTTAAACCTCAACTAATTTAGTGTCATGTCGGGGTTTTTGATGCTTTGTTATAAACAGACTGCTCGTGGAAATAATTTGTGAAAATGATAGAGCATGTAAATAAAGATAAAAGGCTAGAGAAAACTTGAGTTTTGGAAGATGATGTGGACACCTCTCTAAAAAGATGGGTCATTATATGTATTAATCACTAATTGATTACATAAGCTTTTTCAAGATTCACATTTTTTTATTTTTTAGGAGTAGATTTTATTATGAGAGGATTTTTTGAAAAAAAAATTAAGTAAATTGGGAAAAATTTTCTATTTACAAATAAAGTTAATAACTTAAATTTTCGTTGAAAAGGTAAGAAATACTCTTCTGGTCCTATTGATAAGTCACTTTCAACATATTTCATACAGACCAAGAAAAACCTTAAACTATATGAATTCTTTATTAAAATATAACAACTTTTCAAATTTATCAATATTTAATATATACACCTTTCAAAAGAAATAACTATCTACACTATAATAAATGAAAGACAATATAATATATTCAGGATAAAAATTTAATAAAGTGACTTATAAATAAGACAAAAAAAATCTTCTTTCTCTCTAAGAGGAGTACACAGGAAGGATTGGTGAGATGGCTAAAGATGCCTATTATAAGAACTAAAATCACCGTATTAAGCGTCTAGTTAATGAGGTTCTTGCCTACACGGACTACACCATGAAAGCCAATGATCTCCGCATTCAAATGCGATTAGCCTAGGTGTTTAATTGCTTATTGTCGTTTTCCTTTGTACTCTTCTGTTGTAAATATCTTCTGTTTAATGAATTATTCTTTTACTCAAAAAAAAAATCACCGTATTAAGAGAGCTTGAGCCATGGTCTTTATTTAAACCTTGTTTTAAGTATTATGCCATTACCATATCCCAGCCGCCGCCTCCGGACTTTGGCTGAGAATTTGGGGACGGCAGGGGCAATCTTCCACGTGGCTATGAATTTGTTCTGCTGGTTCCGAGAATAGGGCCCCACCTAACTAGTTCTCGCCCAAGCAAGAACAATTGGGATTTTTTATTGGGAAAATAGTAAATAAGGTCTCTCAATATGTAAAATTATAATTTGAGACTCTTATTTTGAAAAATAACAAATAAAGACCTGATCTCGTATTATAAATATGAAATCTTACTGAAATGTCTGAAATGCCCTTCAGCCAAATGATAAGTCAACTATGAGAAATAACAAGTTCACTTTAGTAAATGACAATTTCAGTAGACTAAGTTACAACTTGGTTGAGGATATGCCAAATAATAAGTTGATTATAAAAACTAATAAGTTCATTTTAGTGAATGACAGTTTCAATAGATTGAATTACAATTTGGCTGAAGGATATTTTTGACATTTAACCAACATTTTATATTTGTAATATGAAATAGTGTCTTTATTTGCTATTTTTAAAATTAAGGATTCCAAATCATAATTTCACATATTGGGGTTTTATTTGCTATTTTCCTTTCTTATTAAAAAAAAAAGGACAACTGGGATTAATGGATTTTAGGCTGGTTAGGTCGGTGGGGGTAAGCTAACAAGAGTACTGCAAACAAGGACATGTTTTTTTAATGTAATTTATTAAAATAATAATAATTTTTAAAAAATGTATATTTTTGGAAGAAAGATAATAAAATATCTTAAAAATTGCTAAAAGACAAATCAATATAGGTAAATTTCAAAATCACAATTCAAATCTTTTTAAATATTGCCACCTCAGTGCTATTAACGAATTTCCAACCACTAGAGTTTCGATGACGGCAAGCCTACCAGCGGCCTGCTGCCAGAGCTCCGATGACTACTATTTTTTAATTATTAACTATATTTGTTTTTAGAACTCTAATAACTACTCTTATTTTACTATTGACTGCTCTATTATTGTGATTGATTACTTTTATTTTTAAAAATTTGATGACTACTCTTATTTAACTATTGATTATATTTCGTTATTGACTACTTTTATTTCAAAAATTAAAAAAATACATTAAGTGTGGTGAGATATTTAGCAACTACTTCTTGTTTAGTTATTTACTTCTTTTGTATAATCAATAATTATACAAAAATAGTCACCAGAACTTCAAAAACAAAAGCAGTCAATAATTATATTAGAATAGTCAAATAGCTATGTGAAAATGGTCATTAGAGTAAGAGCAATGTTATCATTTTATAATATTTTAAAATTTCAAAATAGTATAAGAGTTCGATTTGAGATTTTGAAATTCACCCACTCTAATTTTTTTAAAACATTTTTTAGGATATTTTAGTGTCTTTTTTTCTTTTTTAAATTAATGTTATCTTTTTAAAATTTATAAATTCAAATGGTATTTTTAAAGAAAATTTCCTTTGTATATATTAATAATTTGTGGTGCCCTCGCATCTGACCTACTTTTTATTTACCAGTCAAGTAGGAAATACTGATAGGGAAAATTATACATACGTAAGAGTCTATTAGTTAAACTGTCCTTAAAAAGGTCTTAAATTTTATAAATTATGTCGTTCTCATAAATTTAATATTATAAATTTATTATATATTGATAGTTTCTGCTGCCTTTCATCTCATCTAATGTTTTAATCACTAGTCAACTATAACGTATATACGGTTAGGAATATGAGAAAATATTTTTTTAAATGCCAAACTTTCCGGAGGCTTCAAGCGGATCGAAGTGGAAGGCAACTGTGAACAAGTGGTTAGCTGGACATGTCGCAGCATCAATGTGAACAATGAAAATCACCTTCCTCTACAAGAGCTTGAGGGAATGAGATGGTTGGCTTTCCTAATTTAAATTCCACAATTTTCTAACTTTAATTTATCCATATTTATTTTCCAACAAAATGGCAATCTATACAATAATATATAAAGGATAAAATAATATATTTATATTAAAAATTTAATGATGTGATTTATTTATAAACAAGACAAAAAATACTTTCTCTACCTTATAATAGGACCAAAAAAGTATTCTGATCGTATTTATTTACCGAAACAAAAAAAAACCTTAAAACTCATTAATTCTATCTTAAAATTTAATAAATTTTTAATTTTATTTTATTTTAATATTTACAGGATACTTTAATGGCTTATTCCCATGAATAATAAATGAGGGACATAATTTTCTTTGGCCAAAATGAGGGCTAGAATTAAATATTCATATAAAAAATTTAATAGCATGACCTATAAATAGAATTAAAGGCATACATTATGTATATATCTCATAAATAGGACTAAAGGAATATTTCACAAGGATTAATAAAAGTAGTTAAAAATACTGATTCTTATTTTTAATATAAAAGCTAGCTAAAGTGTTTACTATGGTTTTGAATATAAGATTTTAATTTATTTTGTTTTCCTAGTTGATACTTTTTCTCCAAACTATCCATATCGATTGTGCAAATTAAGAGGCTACCCCATCAAGAGGTTATTCTAACACAAATAATTAAAGAGAATAATTTAAAATACAAATCACATTTTTAATAAATAACTAACTTAACTAATTTTATTAATCTCTACAAATTAATTATCTAAATTCTATGTTAAGTATTGTAGAGAGTACTTTGTATCATTAGAATGATCAAAAAATGTTACTACTTTCAAATATTACCCTCCAATTAAAATCAATTTATCTTAATTACTTTAAATTTCTTTCTCCCATTATCCCTATTTAGTATTTACTATACAATTAATAAGGGAATTTTTTAAAAAATAAAATTTTAATGATGTTGACTTTTTGCAAAGTGATTTATATCTAACCTTTTGTATTTTACTCTGTTTTATCCTATATTTGGTATGAGGGGAATGGAGGGAATGGGGGTAGGAAAAATCGTAATAAGCTTGATTTAAAAAAATAGGAAAAGTGGGATTTTAAAATTTTAATAAAGATAACATATTAAATAAAAAGTAATAAAAATTAATTAAAAGATTTTAATCCCATTTTTTTAATTTTTTTAAAGGAGTCCATTAAATTTTTTTTTCCTTCCCATCCATCCATTTTCCTCGTATAAAACGGGCCCCTAATTTTATATTTTAGAAAGCTAAATAAAACCGCTACATCAATGATGATCATTTTACCTGCTACCTGGCCCAAATGGCCTCTTATTTGTTAGATGGATTGGGCCTTTTCCTTGCCTTTGACCTGAGTGAATGTGACAGGTACTATTCGGCCGAACAATGTTTTCCTTCTCTCTTTTTTTCAACTTAAAAAGGAAATAAGCATTTAATATCAAACTTCTGGAAAATGAACTGGTTATTAAATCAAATGAGGTAGTGATTCAAATATTAGTAATTTAACTATGATTGAATCAGTGTAACATCTCAAATTTTGAATGAGTTAAACTGTATAGCTATGAATTAAATGATTTTGGATAGTAAATTTGTTTTAGTGTGGCTTGGAAACTCAAAAAGTAATGAGGGAAAAGGTTAGGATGGAAATCAGAGGAGAAAAATATAAAATTTTAATTTTTATCTCTAATATTTGAATAATATTAGGGGAAAAAAAGAGAGAATAACATATATACATTGAAATTAAGAAGGTTAAAAATATATAAATAAGTAAATGTTTGCTAATATGAGTTAATGGAGGTTAAATTATAAGCAATTAAAATATTTATGACTACCTCTATATGTGTATTTGTATGTGTGCGTATATGTATAAATATATATATATATATATATCTCCATAAATATATAAATGAATAAAATAACAAGATAGAGAAGTCCTGTGAATCGTTTAACCGTTGGATCAGGCTAAAAATTTGTGAACTATTGGATCATACTAAAATTTGATTAGTTAGTCCAGGACATCTAGCTTATCATTTGCAATGGTTGGATTATTGATTCAATCTCTAAGGCGCAAGTTATTATGTACGTATTGAACTTGTTTTTTTTTTTCCAGATATTGTAGAGAGAACCCTGAGTAGTAAATCATTGTTTTAAGATTCATTCGTTGTTGTTCAGCTCAAAAAAAAAAAAAAAGAGATTCGGTCATTATTGCGTCAAGTTGAAATTTGGCCAGTAGGCTCATGATCCCTATGGCGTTAATTTCAATGGTTGGATGGATAATCAAATATCTATGGTGAGAATAATTTAATTCATATTAGATCTATCTTCCTGAGTTCTTTGAATATAAACCATAGATTGTGAATTGAGGCCTAGGCTATGAATTGATGATACTTGATGATTTTAATAATACAATCTAATAACTCAAGGATAATATAAGCTAAGAAAACCTAGGAATTAAATATAAATCATCATATATATATTCTTACTCTGAACTTTAGAAAAAGCTTTTCAAAATAGAATTTTGAGCAACAGTTAAAGGTTCTAGAGGGGAAGTCATAGGTTAGAATTTGGTGAATAACTTGCCTTAATAGATAACTTTTAAATTTTCTTTGTAGATATAAATCATATTTTGGTGTCTTCAAGTTTGAGCTTCTCTTGTATTTGATTGTTGTTAGCTAGCAAACCAGATAACTAAATATGTTACATGTTTTAGTATGTGTTGGTAAGTGGCTTTTTTATAATTGATTTCTTTTATATGAGGTTCTGATTTATATAAATTGTTTTGTGACATATCGTTTGAAAAGAACTTAATAATGTGATCAAGTTTGAAAACAATTGACTCATGGGACATAATGTGTGAGTTAATGTTTTGATAAGTTATGTTTCTGAATATATTACCTCCAGTCCTAAATATAATAGTTAGTTGACTAATTTGAGTAGATTAAGAAAATAAATTGAGTTAGTTATTTGTAATATATAGATGTTGTCTTTCTAAAAATAACTTTGCTAACCAAGTTTATTAGCTAGAATTATCATTATTCAAAAGACAATCTTGGAGAAAAATAGATAAATATGATAGAAAAAATATATTTGAATCTTATATTTAAGACCAAAATAAAAATTAAATAAGGTCTTATATTAAAGACCAGATGTAGTATATGCATGTATTTACATGTATGTTTTTGAATTATGTGCATATGGGTTGGGTTGTGGAGGAGATGACTGGAATTATGAATATATGCTTGCCTCTTGATATTAGCTTCCATATGGAGCTCTATGGTTAACTTATATTCTTATCCTACTAGTTTTTGAGGGACTACAACACCCCACTTGTTCTTTGAGAGGGGATCCATGGTCCATTGAGTGCTCTATAGATTTTGCTCAGTCCATATCACTCATAGGGTAACTTTGTGAGACTACCGGGTCATGTGGTCAGGCTTATCCCATAAGTCCAATCAATAAAAATAAGGAGGATATAAAGTTGGATGTGGGATTCATATTTATAGAAATTATTTATGAGTTATTATCCGATGAATGAGTTATCAATTATGTTATATCTCTAAGACTGGTATTGATGTTATCTTGAGACTAACTAATGAATATGATGAACATGCTTTGCCTATTGACTAAAACTGTGTAGTTGTTTTTAAAACTGTGTATCCCACTTGACAACTTCACTAGCCCATAGTAATGTGTGTGATAGGTGAGATATAGTTACTAAGACATTATCTCCTTTTTGTTGTTTATCATTTTTTTTTCAAATGAAAGCTCTATAGGAAGAACAAGAACGTTGGGAAAGGCTCAAGAGGAATAAAGCCACGTTAGCGACATGTAATGCCTCCACATCAGTCTATAAATAAAAATATTCTTATACAACTATGAAAAGAGTACTATTTAAATGAACATACTTTGTATATTGACTAAAATTGTGTAGTTGTTTTTAAAACCGTGTATCCCACTTGAAAATCTCACTAGCCCATGTTAATATGTGTGACAGGTGGGATATTGTTACTAAGACATTATCTCCTCCTTGTTGTTTAACATTTTTCCAAATGAAAACTCTATAGGAGGAATGTCAGGAAATGTTGAAGAGGAATAAAACTACATTAGCGACTTGTAATGCCTCCTCATTAGTCTATAAATAAAAATATTCTTATATAACTATGAAAAGAGTACTATTTAAATGAAACACATTAACCTATAAATTAAGAGAACATTCCAATATAAACTACACATAATTTAACAAAATAGAGTTAGTAAAGTATAGATATGACATATTGTTATGTTTTCTTTCTTTCTTTCTTTCTTTTAAGCCAAAACAGCGCAATTTCAAGCTTAGCAAGAGGAGAAAAATGATATAAAATCTAATACAGTCAACCCATCTAAAATTACTCTTGACCGTATGGGTTAAGACACTAAAGGGGTATTTGGATGAAACCAAATCATGGTTTGTAGAATAATTCCTGGAAAATAGATTCTGGGAAGAATAGATTTTGTAAAAAAGTGATTCTGAGAAGTAAGAGTGTTTGAATAGTTGTTATCAGAAGCACTTTTTATATATACAAATTACTTAAAAAGGTATAAGTTAATATGATAATTACATAAAATATAGATTTTATGATGTATTTTAATTTGAAGGAATAAAATTGTTAATAATTTTTTTTTACCAACATAATTAATAATACATAAGATAATATAATTAATAAATAATTAATATGTGTATATATATTTATAAGATATAAGATTAAATATGTTTATAAAAAATAATTGAGGAATGTTAAAATCATATTATTGTTGAAATCTATTCTGATAGGCACAATCATACTCTCTAATTTAAGTCAGAAGCAGAATGAATTCACTTCTCCTGAAACCATAGTTTTGGCCCAATTAGGGTGTTTGGGTAACCCCATAATCACTTTTCAGAAGTACTTTTCCGCAAATCGAGGCAAACTTCTCATATATTTATCTCGTATGCCGTAAAAGCACTTCTGAAACCATGATTTTATTCTCACCCAAACATCCTGTTTTGCCTCCCAAACCATGATTTTGGAAGCACCCAAACAGGCCCTAAGTCATTGATTTATTGATATAATCGATTGATTCAAATTGATTTTTAATGTCATGTTTAAGACACAATTGATTGTGACTTAGATTTCTCTGATCACTTCTTGTCCTTGGCTTTGTAGCTAAGTGGCTCACTGCTCATCTTTACTGGAGCTGGATTGTGGGTTCAAACCCCGTGCATTATCACTTTTAATTCAAAACACAAAAAAGGCATCATATGTAACGTAACCTTTGGGCCGCTAGAAGCTTGGCCCTAGAACCATCAAAGCTTTTGCATTATCTTCATCTTCTATATATTTTTTTTAAGTTATTTTAACTTTTAATTTTCTATAATATTATAAATTAGATATTGTAAAGTTATTTTAAAAATTAATAATAATAAATATTAATAAACGTGTGTTGTTTTTTCCTAAAAATAATTACTTATATTAAAAGGATTTCGTCTACTCTTGTTCTCGTTGTACCTACCGGAGAAAGCGACTTCATTTGAAATTTTTGAGGTAGGTGGATATTGTAGTGGTTAGCTTCCAAGGCATCATGGCAAATAATTCTAGGCGATGTCATATTGAACAAATTTCAAATGGACTTTAATTGTTCATCGGCCAACAAGGCTGGATATCATAAATCTACCTTGCTCATTACGCGATGATAAGTCTTTCTCAAACGTAAGATTGCATGACTAAGCACAAAGACGCAAAATTGAACATTCTAAAAGTGCGGTAAAAGATGAAAAGCCACCACATATTTGGGTGCATTTGTGGCAAATCAACCTTCCTAGAAAAGTTTCCACTTTCAAAGGAATGGAACTAATTATTCAAAGGCAATCTAGTACAGCTTTTAACTTAGATTCGCAAGATTTAGTAGATTGCAATCTTGGATAACTTCGTACGTAAAGTAAGAAAAAGCAGCAGGGAAGCCAACAAAAAATGACAGAAGACTCTCCCATGAAAGGAAATTATTGGATCCTCCCAACATGTGAGCTGGCAAGTTATTTAGGAATACAGGGTTTTGAGATTTAACGCGAGAAAAATTGAAAATGCAATGTTTGGTACACTTTTTTAACATGTCAAACATCGTATAAAAGTAAACATGGAGCCATTTGTCACAAGATGTTAATGTGGAATTAGTTTTTGAAAGAAGCTATATATCACTTTTGATAAAAAGATGTCAAATTCAGTGCAACTCGAGACCTATATAATTTTCTAGCAAGTGTCTGAAATAATTTGTTTTATGCAAAAAAAAAAAATTTAGATGAATTGGATCTCATAAAATTACCAGGGTAACAAAATTTGAACTCATAATATTATAGATTATGAGCCAATTCTTTATTAATGAATCAATTTTTATTTGTTGTACGGAGTAACTTTAGTACTAGTAGAAGAGAAATGCTACCTGTTATTCACACTTTCTAAACTTCTAAATTTCATAAAGAAGAAAAATGATTTGATGACATGAGAACACACCTTCACCACGATCAAATTTAAACCAAAAATAATGAGTTCTTCAACACAACCTAAAAAGAAGTTGCTAGTTTAGTGATAGTATAATTTATTAGAGTTTTTATATTAGCATAATCAAGTAGTTTATATTTATTGTGTCAAATTTTCTAATCACATATGGGCATATAATCATGTATTTTATTTTTAAAATATTAGCATTTAATTATAATTATACATCCACATGAAATAAAAAAAATACATGAGAACTTGACATAATAAATATAAGTAACTTGATACTCATGTTTTCCTTTATATTATATGTAGATATAGATGTCTTATGAGATAAATTAGGCAAATATCAACCTTACCATATTGGTTAAAATGGTTTTTAAAATTTAAAAATTTTAAAGCAAAGCAAAACTTTTATTTGCACATAGCACATGTATTAAAAGTAATATTATTCGAGACAAGACTAAATGTAAAATTAAATTTTTTTTTCTGAATTGTGAGAGATCAATTCTTTTTACTAGACTTAATTCTATTTTTAATGCAAAACTTTAATGTTGCTAATTTTATACACACAAACACTCAATTTATTGATAAAAGCTCGAGACCTGTATAATACACACATATGTATACATGCATACAGAGATATACACACACACGCACACTTAATTCAAATTAAGAAGGGATATGCATTCTTTATGTTTTTCACTAGGAAAAGTGAAGAATGTGAGGAAATCAGGGGATTGACCACAAGGCACAAGTGGTCGAGGAACTTATTAGGAATATAATGCAAAAGTTGAGGAAGTTCATTTTCGAGCGTCAAAAGTAATTTTTTTATTAAAAAAATTTTAAGTGAATTGGGTCTCAGAGAATAACTAAAATAACAAGATTTAAACTCACAATATTATAAATTATGAGTCACTTCCTTATTAATATGTCGATTTTTATTGGCTGTACAGAGCAACTCTAGTATATATTTGTAGAAGAGAAATGCTACCTGTTTTTTACACTTTCTAAACTTCTAAATTTCATATATACTCTTCCGGTCCTTATTATAAGACCCAATTTGACTTTTTATTTGGTCCTAATTATAAGACCCAATCCATTTTGTCTCTTATATTTTGCTTTTTTTCCAAGATAATCCTTCTAATAATGATAGTTTTAGCCAATACTTAATTAGCAAGGATATTTTAGGAATACAACACTTATTTATTATAAATAACCAACTTAACTTACTTCCTTAATCTCCTCAATAAGTCAATTGGGTCTTATAATTAGGACCGGAGGAGTATTAAATTGTAGAATCGCTCATTTGATCTGATTATAAAGGAGAAAAATGATTTGATGACATGAGAACGCACCTTCACCGCTATTAAATTTAAACTAAAAATAATGAGTTCTTCAGCAAAACCTAAAAAGAAGTTGCTAGTTTAGTGATAGTATAATCTCTTAAAGTTTTTATATTGGACAATGAAATTATTTATACTACCTCTGGTCATCAATATAAAAGCTCGTTTGACTTTTATTTTGATTCTACATATAAGACCCAATCCATTTTGTCTCTTATATTTATATTTTTTTAATATAATCTTTATAATAATAGTAGTTCTAACCAATATATTTAATTAGTTAGGATATTTTGAAAAAGATAACACCTATTTAGTACAAATAACTAACTTAACTGATTTTCTTAATCTACTTAAATTGGTCAACTAAGTTTTATATTAAGAACAGAGATAGTATTTATTATGTCTAGTTCTCTAATCACATATAAGCATATGGCAATGTATCTTATTTTTGAAATATTAGCATTTAATAACATTTAATTATAGATCCACATAAAATAAAAAAATACACATGGCCGTGTATTATTGAAAAACTTAACATAATGAATATAAGTAACTTAACATAAATGTTTTCCTTTATATTATATATAGATATCTTATGAGATAAATTAGGCAAATATCAACCTGACCATCTGGTTAAAAATGGTTTTTAAAATTTAAAAAATTTAAAGCAAAGCAAAACTTTTGTTTACGCATGAACACATGTTAATAAGAATTAGATTTCTTTCTTGTTACTTGAGTTCAGTGTTTTTAAGAACATTATGATTAAAATTTTAATTTTGTTTATAATTAAATTTTAAGTTTATTATATTAATATGAAATTGTCAATTTAAATATTGATAAAAGCACGTAAATCATATGCAAACTTCTTTAAAAACATTATAAAATAAAAAAAGTTAAAGTATATATTTGATCCTTTAACTATGTACAAGGTTTCAATTTGGTCCTTTAATTTTAAAAAGCATACATTTAGTCTTTTAACCCTAAAATCATTAGGCTTTAATAATAATTTTTTGTAACAATCATAGATATTTTAAAAATTAAACTTAATATGTTACCATTTGAAAATATTTTATCAACATTTAAGGGGGTGTTTGGGAAGCTGTAAAAGTGCTTCTCAGAAGTACTTTTTTGCAAATCGAGACAAAATTCTCCATATATTTATTTTGTATATACCGTAAAATCACTTTTAAAATTATGGTTTCGTTTCCATCCAAACATCCCCTTAATATCTTAATCTCATTATTTAAAAAAAAAAAGATTCAGAGTTAAAGAACTAAAAGTATACTTTTTAAAGTTAAAAGACCAAATTGAAACTTTGTACAAAATTAAAAGACCAAATATATTTTAGCCTAAAATAAAATGAAAACTGTTCTTTTATTTCTCAAAATATATATGGACTACATGTGAGACGCCGAGACCAAGTTTTTGTTCAGATCAACAACGCCACTGAATAACATTAAAGGCAAAATGCATCCAACGTATTTTCTAAGTGCGTCTAGTACTCTAATTTTATTTATAATGTATTTAACACCCTGATCTTATTTTCTTAGTGTCTCAAGCATCCTGATGTTATTTTTCTGGTTACATGCAGCACCTCAATTTTTAAGATGCTAGATACACCTTAAAAAAAAATTAAAATATTGGATCTACCTGAGAAATAAAATTAAAATGCTGGATACACCTTAACATAAATATGTATTCTTCTATTGACAATAATATTTTTGAGCATATTAAAATATAATGCCATGATGATCTAACGAGGAATATGGCACTATTTAATTTTTAAGTTATAAAATATCATAACCTCTAAGGCCTTATTTTGTAGGATCTAAAAGGGAATAGAAGTGAAAATAAAAAAGAAGTAAAAAAGTTTGTTTAATTTGTGGATGAAAGGAGCAGCAAGGAGAAGCGCATCTAAAATAGTGACAACCGTCAAAATGGATTAAGCTCTCCAAGTGGGTTCACCCTGTTTGTATGGAAATTGTAATTGTGGAGGCCCAAATCTAATCCTAATAAAAGGCTTTGAAAATAGGAAAAATGACAAATAAAGACTCTCAAATTACCAAAATTACATAGAGGTCACCTGAATAAGTAAAATTACCATGAAGGATCCCATATTGGAAATATGAAATCTTAACGAAATGTCTAAAAGACTCCTCAGCCAAGTTGTGATTTGATCTACTGAAATTGTCATTCGCTAAAATAAATTTGTTATTTCTCAGAGTCAACTTAACATTTTGGCATACCTCCAACCAAGTTGTGATTTGATCTACTGAAATTATCATTCCCTAAAGTGAACTTGTCATTTCTTATAGTCAACTTGTTATTTGGCTGATGAGCATTTCAGACATTTCACTAAGATTTCATATTTACAATATAAGACTGGGTCCATCATGGTAATTTTGCTTATTCAGGTGACCTCTGCGTAATTTTGATAATTTGGGGGTTTTTATTTGTGATTTTTCCTTGAAAATATTCCAAATAGAAGACAAAGTCAATCCTCTTTGTAATATTCTGCCAGTTCTTAATATAAAATATATTTTATAGTGTAATTTATATTATAAAGTAGGTCTTATATTAAAAACAAGGGGAAGCATTATTAATATAAAAAAAATTGTTCCCTTTAGGACTCAGACTTAGTCCTTTCGCATTCTCATTAGGAGTATTATTAAAAATTATTGTGAACTTCTAAAAAAATATAATTACTCAAAATCTCATAATAAGTGAATAACAGGTTTTAATGCACGAAATGAAATTGTCACCTGTTTTTGAAAATTTTTTAATGATTGTATTCTTTCTTTAGGACCTTATAGTAATTTTCTCTTTAACCAAAGTATTTTCTTTTTTATTGCATTTATATTTTTAGCTTGCAACCATTTACTATTTAATATATGTCTAATTTCATCTCAATTTTAGCCCGCATCTTGGCATCTAGAGAAAGTGCAGCACAGGACCTCAAGAACCATATTTTGGTTAGAAGGCAAGTTACATATTGTGACTGCTTGAGTATTCAACATGTATCGTATTTGAACTCTTTATACCTCTTTCATTAAATCTAATTTTATTAGTGAAAATTTTCCATATCAATTATATTAGGAGAAAATGACAAAGAAGAAGCGTGAAAATACTAAGTCTCAAAATGCTTACCTAAAACTTGTTAATGACAGAGAGGGAAGAGAAATTAAAATGGCATTTTAAAATTAAAACAAATGACAAAAATACTTCTTTTTTAAAAAAGAAAAAAAAAGTTTTCAATCCCTCGCCGGAGCCATAGCCCCCACCGGCGAAGAGTTTTTTTTTTTTTTTTCAATTTTTCTGGGGCAGTGGGGATGAAGGTATTGATATAATACAAAAAAGTATGAGAGTTAACAACTTAGTTTTAACCACTAGTCATTGACAACTTTTATATAAGTATTGAATATATTTTAATAGGCATTACAATTTTTATTTAGCAAGTAATAAAGCAACCGTTTCAGTCATTCATAATTTCTGTATATGTGTTGAGTACATTTCATAAGCTGCCGATAACTTTGAAATAGAAATTAACAAGCTGTGATTTGAACCTAATACTTTGAGAAAATGAAGAGGAAAAAAAATCGTATTTTGAGGTGCTCAATTCATACACTGCGGTTGATAATAACAAATTTTTAATTTATTTTGCCAATTTCAAAATAAAAATTAACAAAAAAGCATTTTTACCATTTAGCTTCAATTTCAAAATTCTCATTTAAGCACTCCCTCCTCCTGTGGCACTATGAAGTGTTGGCTTCTCAAATGAAGATTTCATCCCTCTTTTTACCATCATTCTCCCAATATATCATAACTTTTTTTCCAAATAATTGTATATCGCTTGGAACCATCTAACTCTGTACAATTTCATATGGGGGTGCTCCCAAACCTACAATAAGAGAAATTGCATTATTCTTGGTTTATGAATAACACGTTTTATTTTAAATTTTATAACTTTAAATGGGTATATGCTATTTTAACATTATAAATAAAATACACCATTTTCTCTCTCTCTTTTTTTGTGACAAATTCTTTCAACTCACGCGTCTCATTACTCATAGTCGAACCCCTAACCTCCTTCTTATGAGGATGGATTTTGTAGCCAATCAGCCATTTATGTTTAAGCTTTTTCTAATGTCAGATTTTGAAGAAAAAGTATTAAGTAATTGAGGACATTAGAATATTAATTTTTAATGATTTTTTTTTTAAGATCTGAGAATGCTAAATATCATACTTTTTTATTTTTAATTTTATTCTCTTTTTGGGTTAGACTAAATGGATCATTCCCATTTAGTCCACCTAATTAATGAGGGGAATTCACTTTTTTCAAGTCACCCAATTAATTAAGAACTTCCATTAAAAATTTTGCTGCCGACTAGACTAAGTGAAGTTGGACATGAGCTGGGCATTTATCCGCCACCAACCTTAACAAATACTAATTATTTTCAAAGTCTGTGTACTGACTCCTGACACACACTCACTCCATATCAAAATCAAACACAGTGATTAAATCTAAAAATAAAAATAAATTCAAATTAATTCATATTTAATACTTACAAGTTATAAAAGTTACAGTTAATTAAATGTAAATAGATATAATCTTGAAAAAATACATTTAACACTCATCTGGTCCTATTTATAGGAAAAAAGAAAGAAGAAAATTTTTGGTGCTATGTATAGAATAGAGAAAGAAATTTTTTGCATGCATATATAATTTTACTCTTTATTTATTATTATATTGACTTTGTTCTCATAGAATATAACATATATTAAATAGGGATAAAACTGAAAATTTATTGAATTTTAAATGAGATTTAAATATGGTTAAATTTTTTTTTATTTGTGTAAAATATGTTGAGAGTGACTTATAAATAGAATAAGATGAGTACCTCTTTTGATTACTTAAAATAAGAACCATCTATTTTTCTAGAAGGTATGCTTTATGATAAGATTGAAAGATATATATATGTGTGTTTGTGTATGTATATATGTATTATTGTGGGAAACTTCCTGGTAATCTTCCATGTTATGTTGCAGATCAGTTCGACTTCAACTTTATGATGTGTTATGGGCTAATAACAACAAAAATGCTTTCAGTAGTTGAGCAAGTATTGTCAAAAGTATCATCCATAAATGTAACAAATAAGAAAAAGTATCATCCATAGAAATCAGAAAACTACTTCTTTTATCATCAAAAACAGAACAAAAAGGAACATTTTTTCTTTTATTTTTTCCCCTTAGATATTTCAGCTTGTGGTGGCAAATAAAGCATATATTGTCTGTCAACATAATATTTATACTTATTTAATTATTCATGAATTTTTTTTTAGTAGAGATAATACAGTTTTGTGTGAGGTTCTCCCCACAGCTCCAAAAATATTCATAAAAGTATTTATAAGTTATCATAATGAACAAAAAAAATTAAATTCACATTTTACATTGTCAGGTTTTTCAATAATTATTTGACAAATTTTAGTTAAAAAAAATGTTTTGACAAAAGGGGTTGGCCTGCTTATACTATCGATCCATGCTTAATGGATTAGGTTGTAAAAATTGCTGGTAAAAAAAAAAAGGTTCTGAAAATTTAAATCCACCAAAAAGTGGCAAATTAACCCATTTTGTAATTTTCTTGACCTTTAATAGATGAGTCAAAGGCTGGTATATGTTTAAAACTCCGATAGAGATTATTACCTTATAGTATGATAGTATTTGTGCCAAATAGAAGTTAATAAAATACTAAGTGATTGGGCCAAACAAGTATAAATTGTCTGTTTTTAATCTCTTCTATCTTCTCCTTATTTGTTTTCAAGCTCATATTTATCATTTTTTTATAACTTTTTATTACTACCTCCACCACTATATATAATAATTAGTTAGATATTCAATTTGGTGCTAAATATAAGATTCTAATTCATTTTATCTCCTATATTTATTTCTTTCCCTAAAATAGTCTCTATGATAACTACACACGTTAAAAAGTTTTCATTCTATTGCACATAATTAATAAGGATATTTTAAAAAAAGTAACATTCATTTATTAAAAATAACTAATTTAACTGAGTTTTTTAATGTCACAACAAATTAGTCATCTAATTCTTATATTAAAAATTAGAAATAGTATTTTATTAAGCATTGTTCATTAGAACATGGTTTTCGAGGAGTTTTTAAAAACACAACTCATCCCCTCTTAAACGTCAATTTATCCAACACTCTTGACCCATTGTAGATTAGTCTAAGGCTGGGACTCCAGTATGGATATCTTCTAACTCTACAGTATGATAGCATTATGCCAAAAAAAAAAAACAATATTCTAAGAAAAGTAGGGTTTGACAGTGTTGCTCCTAAGCGTTAGGCGTAAACAAGTAATTAATATGAGTAAGCGCCTATGAGTCTCAAACAACTGAAAAATAAAAATCCCTCTTACTCTATTGTGCGTAAAACTTGAACTTCATGCCTATCATGAAAGCATATCTTAACTCCATCATACTATCAATTAAGCTCAATTGTTGTTAAGTAGTTTTATTTCCTTTACATGTCTCTAAGCCAAGTAACTTTGCGCATTTTTATAGTTATCTAGATATAAATTAGGCAAAAAGTATATCTTTAAACTTTGTACAAGATTTTAGTTTAGTTGCTAAATTTTAAAAAGTATTTAGATAGAAACTAAACTATGGTTTGAAAAATAGATTCTGAAAAAAAATAAAAATGAAAAAGTTATTTTAAAAATAGATTTTGTGGGAAAAAAAATTTTGAAAGGTGAAAATGTTGGGATACTTGTTATTAGAATTATTTTTTTAATTTATATTTTTGTTTGAAATAACAAATTTTTAAATAATAAACGATACATTACAAATATAATTAATTAATACTACCTCTAGCATTAGTATAAGAGCCAATTGGATATTCAATTTAATTTTAAATATAAAACCTCAATTTATTTTCTCACATATTTATCTATTTTTTTCAAAATAGTCTTTATGTTAATTTGCACATGTTAAATATTCCATCAAATAAGATATCAAATGCACATGATTAATAAGGATTGGAAGAAGTACGCCAAGTAAATAAAGTCAACATAATCATAAATGAATGATAAAATTATATATTCATATAAAAGACTTCTCTCTACTCTATAAATAGAATCAAAAATTTCTTTTCCCTCTATCTTATAAAGATGACCATGAATAATTAATGGTGACATTACGTCATTCAATTTAAAATATAAAATCCACGAGTTTAAAAAGATAGTTGTCCTTTTTACATAATCCTTTAGCCCTATTTATATGGTATTTTCAGTATGTTTTACATAGATTAAGAGAAATCTTAAACTATATTAACCCTTCCTTAAAATATAATAATTTTTTAATTTTATTCTTATTTAATATACATTCCTTTAAAAAAAAATTACCTGCAATGAGAAAAACTACCTACGTTATCATGAATAATGAATAAAAAATAAAATAGTTCATACATACTTAAATAAAATTACTTATAAACAAGATTAAAAGAAATCTCTCCTGCTTCCCTTCCTCGCTTAGCAGATTACCAAAAATATTTGCAGGTGAGACAATGCTATCATTATTGGAACTCGTGAATGCGTGTGATGCCGGCAACCAGCGGTGGTATCTTGTGCTTGAGGGTGCAAGCTTTGAGTCTTTGACCCCTTTTTGCTTCCCTCTTTTTTTAATATTTTTTTAAAGGCATGAAGCTTTGAATTTTTGTTGTTAATATTATTTATTTCAAAAAAAGGTTGAATTCATTTTCGGTATTTTGTGCTTTTTACTGCCTGTCTCTTAGTCAACCGTGGAGGCTCAACAACTCCGAAAGGCCAACGCGCTCATACAGATTATCATAAAGCACCGACTATTATTAATTCCCTTCTCTCCTCTCCTCCGTTCTGTGTTGGCAGGCACAGTTATCTATTGGTCCAAGCTTTCAAAGTTCAAACGTTATCACATCCATAATTTTAATCTTGTTCTGTCATGAAAAAAGCTATCATTGACTTCATGCATCTTTGGGGATTCATTAAAATTCTTTGGCGGATCATATAGCTAAAATGTGTCATAGGGTTATCGGTATTTTTAATACTACCTCCGGTCCCTATTATAAGACTCCATTTGACTTTTTATTTGGTCCTAATTATAAGATCCCAATCCATTTTGTCTCTTATATTTATTCATTTTTTCCAAGATAATCCTTCTAATAATGATAGTTCTAGCCAATATGCTTAATTAGCAAGGATATTTTGGGAATGACAACACTTATTTATTACAAATAACCAACTTAACTTACTTCCTTAATCTCCTCAAATAAGTCAATTGGATCTTATAATTAGGACCGGAGGTAGTATCTTTCATCATCTACACCTTTATTCAAAAGACGGAAGTTAATGAAGAAAATTAGGGTTTTGCTAAAAAAAATGAAGAAAATTAGGTTTTTTATTTTTTAAATTTTTCTTGTCTTTGATTTCTTTCTTTCGTGTTAATGGATTCCAGTCTTTCAACGAAAAAAAATAGTTTTAATGCGAAGGGCTGCCTTTGATATAAATACACCTCTTCAATGCTCTCAAGGAAGACCTCTTATTTTATTTATCTCTTTTTAATTTTGTTTATTATAGTTTGGTATCTAGAACCACTTTTAATAAGTTAGAAAATTTTCTTTCTTTACTTGTTAATGCTTATGAATTATAATCTTACTTTATTTTATTTTTGAATATCATTCTGCTTTGATAAAGATCTATGGACTAATTTTTCCAAATATCTACATGTATTCTTAGAAAATAAAAAGATTAAATTTATTTTAATCAAATTCTAGAAATTGAATCATAATTGAGAAAAAATTCAAAAACTAAAAATTATATTTTCCTTATACAAGTATTATTTATTAACATGGGTCATTTCACTACCGTTGAAAGAGGTAATTAATATCGGTTAGGGAGAGCTTTTAACAACGGTTAAATAAGGGATGCGTATACAGGGGCGTAGTTTAGATGATTTTGTGTGACAGTCATTAGGCAATGTGAAATACTACCTCCGGTTCTTAATATAAGACTTCGTTTGATTTTTATTTTGGTTGTAAATATAAGACCCCTTTCTATTTTGTCTTTCATATTTATTCATTTTTTTCAAGATGGTCCTTTAATAAATGGTAGTTCTAGATAACAAATTTCATTAGCAAGGATATTTTAGAAAAAACAATATCTATTCATTACAAATAACCAGCTTAACTAAGTTTTTTAATCTCCTCAAATTAGTCAACTGGGTCTTATAATTAGGATCAGAGGTAGTATATGATTCTACAATGTTTAACACAAATAACTGTTGTAAAATGTCACTTTTTTGCGATGGTTACAATTAATAAACGTAGTGGATTATATTTTCGCAACAAAACCAACCTCAATACTATAAATAATCAAAACTCAACAAACAAAATCCATCTTAATATTTTAAGCAATCAAAACCAAATTAAATCTAATATATATTAAGCAATAAAAAATTTAGGGACATAAAAGCCTTTTTGCTTAGACAATCCAAATGCTCAAACATACTTGCTTGAGCATCACATTATAAATGAGATAGTAAGTAATATAAGATTAGTAAAAATCAATACTTACTTATTAAACCATCCCTTATGAGATAGAACAACAAGTGAAACTAGATATACATTAAGAACTAATTTAGTGTCTAAAACTATTTCAGAATTCCTATTTTGTCTTCAATGAAAATATGTAGTTGGGCCAATGGTTATTACTCTTCATTTAAAAAAAAAAGGTAACATAATTTTCTTTACGGAAGTTTGCAATATTTCTTATAAATATTTGATAACAAAGAATTTTTCTAGTTTGTTACTTTCTCATGTCTTATGTACGAGAGAACTTTTCAGGGATCAGTTGCTTATATTTATAGGAGATACTAATGGTCTGGTTTAAAAATTTTAGTATCATTTTTTATTTTTGCCCTTCTTAATTATTGGTTAGGCTCCCAGTATTAAGTACTCACTCGCCCACTCCCTTTCCATAAATAACCATGTTTTTTAAAAATAAATGATAATTTTTTTACATATTTGTTACTTTTAATCTATTGTTAACAACTATTTAATTTGCGTAATTGGATTTGTATCTAATTAAAAAGGGTTGAAAGGAGTATACTTGTACTCCCTCCTGTCTTTATTATATTATAAGCATCTCCAATATGTTTCATAACAAGTTATGTTTTGTTTAAAATATTAATTTTTTACCTAGTATTTTTAATTAATTATAAAACCTCCTAACTAATTAACCAAATCCTCCAACTCTGTACCAACAGCAAACCTCTAACTATTGAATTTTTATTAAGTAATTTTGATATCTTACTAGAAATAATTAATTTGGTCTTGTTTCATTAATTTATCTGAAGCTATTTTAGCATATTTAGCTGTTTATAATAAGGATGAGAAGAGGTACTATATTCGATTCTAAATCTAAAATTTAATTGCACTAAAAACTATATCTTATACTATTCTGTTCCTAATTATAAGAACCTTTTAGCCAAATTGTGCTTTTTAAGAAAACAGTTAAAATTAGTTAAAAGCAATTAATATGTAATAAATATAATTTTTTTCCAAATATACCCCTAATAAATGTAAGAAAACAATAATGAGATAAATAGAGAGAGAATGTAATATATAAAATTTATTCGGGGTAAAATAGGTAACAATATATTAAATGTTCAAACAAACTCTAAGCAGACCTTATAAAAAGGGACAAATCCATTTAAAAAAGAAGATCTTATAATCAGGGACGGAATGAGTAATTAGGAGCGACTATATTTGATAAATGAGGAAGGGGTACTTAAATTTTACTCTTCTAGCATATCTATTGGATAGATAGAGAATAAATCTTTTAGTTTTATTTATAAGGCAGAGAAATTTTTTTAAATGAATGTATAATTTTATCCTTAATTTATTATTATATTAATTTTATTGTCATAGGATATAATATATATTAAATAGAAATAAAGTTATAAAGTTAATTAAACTTTAAATAAAAATTAACAAAATTATAGTTTTTTATTTTTATCAAATATGTTGAAAATAATTTATAAATGGTATTGAGGGATGCAATAGAATGCCCTGTGTCCACCGATTTTCTTTTTAATTATTTTGAAATAAAGGTCAATTTTATTAGAATGATCACCGGACACTGAACGACATTTTTGAAATTTTTTAAAGTGGGAGAAAGCAAACCATATTTATTAAAATGTGTCTCTTGAACATGTTGGCTTCGCATTAAAAGAGTGTTTTCCTCATTTGATTCTGTCCGTATACCGAAGCTTGTACTTTTGCCAACTTGGCAGCACGCTTTTTGTTTCTATTTATTTTAATAAACTCATTGCTTTACAAATCGGGCTGGCCTCTCTTCTTATGGAGCTCAAGGTATTGTACTTTGCCACCCCTGTTCACACCTTGTGAAGTTTTGGTTTTAGTTTAGAATAAAATATTATATTTGATTTTAAATATAAATTTTATTTTATAATGATCATTACTTCAAAACTTTGAGATACTCTTCTAGTCTTATTTATAGAATAGTAAGAACTTTTTATCTTTATTACAAATTAATTTAGTATATGAATATATAATTAATGAGGTCTTAAAAAATTTAAACGTGTTGGAAATACTTTATCAATAGGATGAGGGGAGCATTGTTTTGTTTTCAAATAAAATATAAACCAAATATTTTTGTTGGTTTTCTTGATAGGTCGTGAGTTTGAATTTCAAAAATAAATAAGTATTTTTGCATATCAAAGTCAATATATTTACAAAATAGTTAGCATTGTTATTTGTCTTCTTAAATTCAATACGTATTTTATGCTCATTTTCCCAAACATAAAACAAAATAAATATGGATATCTAGATAAAATATAGGGAGAATTCTAAAAAAAAAGTTTGAAATTACTAAATTTTAAATAAGAAATTTCAACACAAATGTGTCATTATTTGCAAATCTAGTTTTGTCAGAACCTATTGAAGTATTATCATTAGACCTGATTTGGGATTTAATAATTTTAGGATTCTCTTTGTTGGATTCTCCCTAAAATATATTCTTAAATAGAGGTCTCCTCATAATTTAAGCTCGTTTTCTTTTTCTACATTTTAATACTAAAAATATTTAAAAAAATTAATTTGATATTGACCTTTTTATAAAGTCATTAATTTTTTAAGCTTTATGACTAATGTTTTTAACAATACTAAAATTGATAATTTATGTTCATTTAGTAATTTCAAAGTTCACTTATAAGCAAAAGTAAAAATTTAATCATAATGTCCTAAAAAATCTAAACTCCGCTTCCGATAAAAAATTAAACTCATATCAGTAAGTCTGCCTAAAATTAATAAATTACCTATCATTTACTCCAATTCTATTTACTTTTTTATAAAAGATAAAATGATATTAAAATATTAAAAGTCAATTATAATACTGAAATAGATAGAGAACTAGAGCTAAAATTAGTAAACCTATTAAAAAAAGTAGTTATAATGTCCAACTTCATCATCAATCTCATCTCAATTTAATTAATATGGATAATTTTAGAAAATTATAAAAGTTTTTACATTTAATTTTAATGATATTGTTGGGGGTATTTGACCAAGGGTAGTTGGAGTTGGACTATTTAAAAAGTTGGTAATGATGACATTATCATTAAGACATTAGCTTGGGGAAATCTTTTCACGCATTCTTCCTTATTTTGGTTCCATTATGAAATTTATCTGAATGGCAAGCAAACTCATAGTTTGAAAATTCAACCATCCAAACATGTTAATTTTCTGCAAAATTATATTTCCATGGAAAATCATGGTTTGGGAAAAAAAAGAAGCAAAACACTATAGTTTTGTATAAAATCATTTTTGAATTGAAAACCATGACTTGAGATATATAAAGTGATTTGTTTTTGAAGGTATAAAATAATGACTTGGAATTAAAAAATAAATAAATGTATGAGACAAAATAGACTGAGGATCTTATATTGATAATCAAATTGAATATCTAATTAACTCTTATATTAAGAACTAAAAATAATATCAATTAATTATATTTTATATATATCATTTATTATTTACAAATTTATTTTTTCAAACATAAATTATATTTGTACTGTGTTTATTGATTATAACTAATTTTAACTACATACTTAATTATGAGGAATTTGTTATTTGCTAAATCAATGATGGAGTATTCTATACTCCTTTAAATACCTACGTAAATAAAAAAAATCATTTAAAATTATAAGAATATATTTATTTTTTTAAATATATCCTTATGAATATGACTAGTGATCGAAACCAATAAAAAATGAGAAAAAAATGTGCGGGGCCCGAAAAAAGAGATGAAAGAAAGTCTATCAAAAGATTGAGGATAAAAATTAAAAACGACAAGTGAATTTAATTTTTCAAACGGTGAATATAATGTAATTTATAAAAAGGATGAGCTTTCAAAAATTATACTCTTCCAGTTCTAAATATAAGACTCTCGTGACTGGAGAGAATAATCGGCATTGTCTAGATCTTATATAACAAAGAGAACTCAACGTCCATCACATCTCATCTTAAAGATTAATACCGAATTCAAATGCTTCACTGCTTAAAGAGTAAAAGTATCACTGTTAAAAAAAAATCGATTTAAACCACATTACCTACGCATTTCATCGCAAAAATGTGATCGATAATATTTTTGTAAATATTGAAAAACTTTTTAGATCGGTTTTAACATACAACTGGCTTCAAATATATTTTTTAAATTGGGTGTTTGTACACCTGGTTTAAAAAATATTAAAAATATTTTTTAGAATAATATTTACAAGATTTTAGATCAGTTCCATATGTAATTGGTCTAAAATATACTTTCTAAATTAGGTATTATTAAAATCGGCTCATAATGTTTTAAAAATATTTTTCTAGAAAAAGCAGTATTTTCAAACTTTCAGAAGATGATTTGAAACCTGAAAATTTAGCCTGTTTCATTTTGCGGCCACTTCTTTTAAGGGGGTGTTTGGATACCTCAATAATTACTCTTCAGAAGTACTTTTTCGTAAATCAAGGTAAACTCCTCCACATATTTACTTCGTATACCGTAAAAATACTTCTGAAACCATAATTTTGATCTTACCCAAACACCCTCTAGATTACATTTGCTCACAATCTCTATGAATCCTCTCACAGTCTCCTTTCTATGTTTCAGTCACTAGTTACATGCCAGCACTCCTCCCCATACTTGTTTTCTTTTGTGACGCGTTATCTTCTTCATCCTCATCACATATAGATCCGTGCTCATGGTATCTAAATATGTGCTTGTTCATTGCTCGTAATGTCAAGATCTAAGCTTGTTAGATCCAGATCCATGCTATACCAAGCTATCATCATGTTGTTGTGCATATGCTCATATTTACCCAAATCTGTACTCTTTTTCATTGTTACCGTATTTATTCTGAGTTTATGTATAAATTTCCTCTCTCCATTTATCAAATATATTTTTGTTGCAGGAATTAACATGAATTAAGATCGTTTCAAGCAAACTTGGCCAGCTTTTCTTATCATCTCATTGGATCTAATTATTTTTACACTTATATTATTTCTTATTATTGGATTGTTTATTGTGATGTTATGAGATCTGAATTTTGTTTATTATATTTTCCAAAGTTTAGCCTATTCTATTTATCAAATCTGATAACCGGTTTAAAAGATCCTTTTCCTGATAGTGTATAACAAATATAAACTTATTTATATGCTAAATAATTAATTTATACAAATTAAAAAAAATAGAGTTAGTTATTTATTAAAAATATGTTTAGTTTCTATAAAATATTTTAGATTTGACCATCTACATTGTAAACTACCCGTAGCATATTTTGCAAAAAAAATTAATAAATAAGGGAGGGAAAAAAAAGAGGTTTTACACTTATGATTAAATCAAAGTTCCCTATTAGTTCGTGTATTTAGAATTAAATGGAGCATTTGTTATTATACAACAAAAATTTTTCTTGATGCAGCTAATAATATATTTTACTAAATATTATCTTAACGAGAAATTCCTGTTTAGACTTTAGATTGGGTTAACTACGTATGAAAAAATAACAGTATGGAATCACACAACATGAATTGTCTATGCGCATGAATAGGAAAAGTTACACATAAATTTTAAATGAGAAAATTAATTACTCAAATACCTAACTACATGTATATATAAAAATTTGATATACTCCCTCTAGCAATAACCACTATCCTTTTATTTCTAAATATAAGCAACATTTACAAGTTATTTTAAATTTTTGTAGCAACTTTTCTATTTTGCCTCCATTAAATACTTATTTAATAGTCAAAATATTTTTTTTATTTTTCAAAACATCAATTCCTAGATAATAAATGTTCTCAAGATTATATTTTAATATAATTTCTTCCCCTCATACATTCTCTCTCTTTTATAATTCTCTTTATTATAATAATTTTTTTATTCTCTTTCTTATACTCTTCCCCCTATAAATAAGAGCATTTTGAAGGAAAAACTTTCAATTTTTATATGTTTATTATTTTTAGCTAATATTTTGATCTATGTGATTTAGTTCAAAGTTGCTTATAAAAAGGGATAGAAAGATAAATAAAGTTGAGAAAATAATTAGCCTTTTTATATACTCTTTTTGTCCTATTTATGGGGTAGAGAAAGAAGTTTTTTAGTCCTATTTATAGGGCGTAAAAAAATAAATTTTTCATATGAATGTACAACTTCATCTTTTATTAATTATTGTATTTGTTTTGGTTTTATGGATGTAATATATATTAAATAAGGATAAAATTAAAAAATTATTAAATTTTAAATAAAATTTAATAACATTTAAATTTTTTTTAATTTACATAAAATATATTGAAAGTGATTTAAGAGTAAAATTAGAGGAGTAATCTTATTAGCAAGTTTTCCAATAAAATATATGTATACACACGCACACAGACACACATATCCGCACACACGACGAGGGTGGGCCTAGTTTCAGCGCGCGCACAGTCATGCATGCCTGTCTTAATTTGTCTTCCACCGTCCTTGTGCCGCATTAAATGTTATTCCCGTGCTCTTTTTATCTTATAAGATATTTTTAATATGTTTTACATAAATTAAAAAATATTAAATTATATTAATTTTTTAAAATATAACAAATTTTAATTTTGTTATTATTTAATATATACACATTCCAAAAAAAACTATTTACTTCTTTACTCCTATAATCTTAAACTGCATTAATTTTTTTATAAAATATAACAATTTTATAATTTTATTCTTGTTGAACACATATATTTATAAAAAAAATAACTATCTATCTTATGATAAATAAAAAATAAAATAATATAATCGTGTTAAAAATTTAACGAGGTGATTTATAAAAAGAAATTTTTTTTTCTTTTTGCCTTATAAATAGTGGGAGTGTTTAATTTGTCCTGTCTTATCCTGCTCAATTCAGGACAGGATCAAAAAAATTTCGAGACGGGAACCAGGATAGGACTAGATGGGACCAGGTCATCTCGTACCGAGGTATTTTTTTAAAAAAATATTTATTCATAATTATTAGATTATTCAATTCCCTTATTAATAATAGTAGTAGTAGTAGTAATAAGATTTTTATAGTAATTTTCAGCTCTTAAATTATAATGTCATCTTAACAAAATCTCCTTCCGCAATAAAATAATTTATAAAATTATTATACAGTGTTTCTTTAATAGTATTTTCTTATAGTATTGTTTTTACACTTTTTTATATTATATAATTAAGCTTTCTATATAAATTTTTTATAATATTTTTATCTTTAGAAGTCCCAAAAAAAACAAACATTACAACAACAAAAAAATTTATACCCAAAATTAGTATAAAACATTTAGTAGATTTTGGGGGGGGTTAAATACAACAAACTTTCTTTGTTTATGTGATTTTGTTAAGTAGATATGTCTAAGGATGGATGGAGTAATTTTTATTTTATTTTAAATTCTCTTGGATAATTTTAATAAATAATAAATGCAAGTTCTCCTCAAATGGATAAACAAGTCATATTTCCAAAGAATATATAGACAATATATTTTATTAGAATTTTTATATTATTGTGCATGTGCTAAATGCTACTATTTTTGTTCCTAAATATAAGATTTTATTTGTAGATTGCAAATGAGATCTTATATTTAGAATTAGAAATATTATATTGCTGCTGGCTTCCAATTCTCCCGCGTTAATCACTCAAGAAATATGCAATGTTTGTTCAGGAAAAATATGATCTTAAAACTAACACTCGTGTTTTTATTGAAATATAAATATAAAAATAAAAATAAATCATTTTTATTAAGTAATAACTATAAAAGCATAATAAATTAATATACAAATAAAATAACTCTCATGTCTAATGTGCTAAAAATATTTAGGAAAATTGAAATGGAGAAGGCAAAAGGGATTAACATTAAAATATTAAATATTGTGTGTTTAAAATTATTCCTGGCATGAAAAGAAATTAAATAAAATCATATTGCATAATTAATTGTGTAGGTCTTACTAGAAAAAGTTTTAGGGGCATTTGAATCGGTTTTTTAAAAGCAATTTTAGGAAATACAAGGTAAGTATGTGAAAATAGTTTTATCCCAACTTATCTGAAATATTGGTATAAGTGCTTATAATTGTGATTCCTAACAAGACTTGTATCCAATATATTAAGTTCTCCAATCAAATATGGTTATGAATTTTTTTTCTGGGTTCATATGGATTTATAATTAAATTTTATTAAATGCTAATATTTAAATAACAGGATTGTATCATTGGATAATACTACCTCTGGCTTTAATTATAAGAGTCAGTTAACTAATTTGAGGAGATTAAAGAAGTAAGTTGAGTTAGTCATTTGTCTTAAATAGGTGTTGTCTTTTCTAAAATATCATTGCTAATCAAGTGTATTGACTAGAACTCTTATTATTAGAAGGACTATTTTGAAAAAAAAAATACAAATATAAGAAACAAAATGGATTGAGATCTTATATTTATGATCAAAATAAAAGTCAAATAGGGTCTCATATTAAGCACAGGAGGTAGTAATATGAACAACTCACTAAATATTGTTCACTTGTTTAGTGAATTTTGCATGGCTCAACGCCCATCTAATTCTGTAAAAACCATTCCAGGCTCCGATCTGACTTCCAGTTTTATTTTAGGTTGAATCCAGCTCAATCAAGGAAAATGATTCTATGATCCAAACCAACACATCAGTAACTCCAGTGAGGAGTTCAACCATGGGATCTATCCATACTAGTCGGTTTTCAAATCCCGGGCTTTAATCTGAAGGCTTTGAGTTTGATTCTGTTCAAATTAGTCAGATGGACGAAGCAGTGATTATTATGTTTATCTTTGGAAATGAAGAAAAAGTTGGTGCAAATATGGGTTAGCTGGTAACTAGCCAAGAAACTTGTCTACTTGTCTCCCTCCACATGGTCGGAGACTTTCTCTCTCTTACGCACACACACATTCTCTCTCACTCTGTCGCTCTCATACGTGTATTGACACGGTCTCGCTCTGTAACGGCCCATATCTCACCTCTTGGTCCCTTCTATTTATAAGAACGCATAAGCGTAGCGAGACTTGCCTCATTGCTACTGCGAGCAAGCGTTGAGAAGCATTTCCACTCTGAGCTTGTTTCGGACGCTTCTTTCCGAATTGATACGAAAAGATTCTCATCCCTTAAATTTCTGGGTTCTTGAATCTTCGGGTACTGCCTCCTCTCTCTCGCTCTCTCTAAAATTTCCTTTTGCTTCTATGGTTATTGAAACTGCTACAATGGTGTTCACTTCGTAATGCTGTTCAGATTGTCTGGAGTATATGAATCCAGATTATGTAGATTGGTTGTATTATGCTGCAATGTATCTGATATTTCTTCTCTTTTTGGTTTTTGTCTGCTTGGGACTTTACGATTTGGTGAAAATTCCCACGATCCGTATTTCCATCTCTAACTGGGTTTGTCGGTGGTTTGTTATTCATCTTGATTTGGAGACTTGTTTGGTTTGATGGTAGAGCATTTGTTAGAGAAAAATGGGAGCATAAAATTGTTCTGGGGGATTATTTCTTGATACAGAATGAATCGTGTACTGATGGCTTTTGCAGATCCAAGTGTTATTTCTAACATCCCATTTGAAATTTTTTGTTGATCAGTTTGATGAGAATGGCTTGTGTTCTTGCCGGTGAAAATGCATCTCTTTTTCAACAAGTTCCTATTGTGCATTCTTCTCCCCCCAGATAGTTACTTTTATGAGTATTGATGGACTTGTGTTCTAAGTTCTTTTGATGGACTTGTTGAATAATGAAGAATGGTGTGAGTTCTTACAGCTTGCAGAATCAGGAGTATCATACTGCATTAGTTATTCCTTAGACACTTCATTGCTGCAGATGATCATGACCACTGGAAAAATGCATTATATGATATCGAAATTTTGATGATATTGTAAACTTTCGTCTTTTTACAGGATCTTGGACTGCATTTAGCCGTACAGATTTGTTTTATTGCTGTATGGCGATTTCCCTTTCATGTTCATTTGCAAAGTACAATGATGTGGATGATGGCTTAGACTCTTCTATGGCAAGATCCATCAGTTTTGGCAAAGAAGTCAAGACTCTAGTTCGGTCTGTTAGTTTCAAACATCTTGGTTCAGAACCAACGATAAGGAAATGTCTTGGCTCTGGAAGGATGACAATAGAAAAATCAGTGAGCTTCAAGAGGAATGATATGGAGAGAATTATTACAGCTAAGACTCTCTTATTTGACAGTGAGAAAATCATGACTACCTCAAGAATGAGCCAAAACAGAAAAGAGATGGATGATCTTGGTCACTCTTCTAGATTAGACTGTAAAGAGGAAAACATCCACTCACAAACTTTGGATCTAAAAAACCCAAAACACATGGCTGCTGTTAAATTGCAGAAGGTATATAAGAGCTTTCGTACCAGAAGAAAGCTAGCTGATTGTGCAATTCTTGCCGAACAATGCTGGTACTTGCTCATTTCAAAACAAAAGCCTGCTCTTCTTCATAAAATATCTCTCTGTTTTTTTCCCCCAATTGATCTGGACCTTTGTTTCATTCCTAGGTGGAAGGTCCTGGACTTTGCTGAACTCAACCGCAGGTCAATCTCGTTCTTTGACATTGAGAAACCTGAAACTGCTACTTCACGCTGGTCGAGAGCTACGAGCAAAGCTGCTAAGGTATGTCTCATATCCAGATGCTTAGAAAGTTTTTTACCCTTGTTATGTCATGTCAATGCTTAGGGTGGATGAAAAGGACCGTAAGCATTTCTTTGTTGTTGCAGGTTGGAAAAGGTCTATCAAAAGACGAAAAAGGTCAAAAACTTGCTCTACAGCATTGGCTGGAAGCGGTTAGTAAGATGCATGATCTTTCTTTCTTTACAAAACAATGTCTGGGTCTTTCAGCAATAATAACCTTTGAAATTCTCATGTGTGGAACAGATTGATCCGCGTCACCGCTATGGACATAATCTGCACTTCTATTATGACAATTGGCTCCAGTGTCAGAGCAGGGAACCTTTCTTCTACTGGTAATATTCTTTGTGAAATATCTTTCTTGTGGTCACAACTCACAACTTAGTCTATTACTCTATTGTTTGACATAACTTCTCCTTTGACATTTGCAGGCTAGATATAGGACAAGGAAAGGAAGTAAATCTTGAAAAGTGCCCTCGATCTAAACTTCAACAACAGTGTATTAAATATCTGGGTCCGGTAAGCTTTCCAACATTTACACAAGTATCCACTAACCATGCATATTTACTCTAGCAACCTTTTGGTTGAGTTTATATTCATTACTTTTGTTCTTCAATTTTGCAGATGGAACGGTTGGCTTATGAAGTCGTTGTTAAGGATGGAAGGTTCTTCTACCAGCAATCTGGAGAACTCCTTCACACTAATGGAGAAGGTGGGCATGCCAAATGGATTTTCGTCCTAAGCACATCGAAGAGCTTATATGTTGGTATGAAGAAAAAGGGTTCTTTTCAGCATTCTAGCTTCTTGGCTGGAGGAGCCACATCAGCTGCTGGGAGATTAATTGTTGAATACGGTGTCTTAAAGGTATATAGAATTAGTAAAAGGCTCATAACTATCCTGGAACAAATATTTGGTTTTATAAGACTTGCCTCCTTAATTTTTAATCCTTGTATTTATTCCTCCATAGGAATTAGTCCCTCAAACTTTTTTCAACTTGTTACACGTTTATTTTGATTAATTTAGTCCAGCAGAGAGACTAACGGTTAACATACTATACCCTGAGGGATTAACTCGTGTGGAGGAATAAATCAAGGAATTGAAACATTAGAAAGTATATCTTCCAAGGGCCGATTTGTTGTATTTACTCGTTTTTACTTTACTATTTTATTTGTATCGCTAAAAATGATCATGTTATTTGTTTCTAACAGGCAGTTTGGCCTCACAGTGGCCATTATCGTCCAACCGAAGAGAATTTTAAGGAATTTATTTCATTCCTTCAGGAGAACAATGTGCACCTCTCTGATGTCAAGGTATCAGGAGAAAAATCTCGTTTCACATTCTGTTGTAATGCCTTAGATCTTTATAAAACATGTAAAAGACAGGAGGACAATGTCTTATGGTACTGTTATGTGCTATGTGCAGATGAATGCAGTTGACGAGGATGAGTTAGAGTCAGAGAAAAGCAAGAAGCATCTTAGAAACCCCTCATATATAAAGGACATGACCGAGGACATGAGTTGCTTGGAGGCTGAAGAGATCATTGATGAAGACGGGGATTTATTAGAAGATAAAGCCAATTTATCTCAGAAAGAGAGTGCCTCTAAGATGGCAGCGCCTAGAACAAAGCTTTCTATTCTAGGAAGAGAAATAAGCAACCTTGAAATCCCGGAGAGGGGTACAATTTGTGGGAGTTTCCAAATGGAGTCTCCTAAAGAAGTTCAAGAAGGTGCACAAGCTTTTGTTTCAGAGCCGGATCACATGGTTCAGAAGGAAAACTCTTCCAAGGAAAAACAAGATGAGACGGATGGAGAAACCATTACAACAGAGTCAATACTTAAAAGGATTAACTCCCACAAGGGAATGAAATCATGCCAACTGGGAAGACGGTTATCTTGCAAATGGACTACCGGAGCCGGGCCTCGCATTGGTTGTGTGCGGGATTACCCGAGTGAACTTCAGTTCCGAGCTTTGGAGCAAGTTAATCTGTCTCCGAGAAAAAGCTGCCTTTCTAAATCATCATTATCTCCAAGAACCCCCACCGGGTTGAGCCGAAGAGTTTCAACACCACAAAGTCTGTTTAGCGAGACAACAACCATAGGGATGCCATCTGAAAGTGATGATCAAGACTCAAGATCAGACTCCTTGCCATTATTTCGAGGAACATCAGTAATACCAGTTATTTATACTTCATAACGGACCGAAGATGATTCTTAATTTTTCTTCTGGTAAGCAAAGAGGATTCATAATTTAATTTGTTCTTTTGTGTGAATAGGAACAAAGACAATAGAATATTGGTCATTCAGTCCATTAATTCCCATAGGAATTCTTTCTTTAAAGTAGGCTGGAAGCTGTAAATGTTTATAGAGTCTATACTCTATACTGTCCTAATAGAAAGGAAAACAGATTCAGTCCGCCATAACATTTAGAAGCCATGGCAGATTTCTGACGTCAGATGATTTTTTTTACCATATCTTGTTTGTGTTTCTTTTTTTTTTTTTTTTTTTAAGATAAGTGTAAAAAAATGTGACTGTACCTTTTGCTGATATGTTCCTCTCAATTGCAAAGAGACACAAGGTTTTTTATTACCTCCTTTTTCCCCCACGGCATATTATGCTTCTGTTTCTAAAGCACGTCAGTCGAGGATGTTGTTTGTAATGGCATGGGTTATGATGATGAAGGCAGTTTACAACTAGCCCAAACTAGCTGATTTGACCATAAAATCAGTGTATCACTGTTTGGTTTGGTTCATGACAAAGTTAAAATCTTAAATCAAATACCTCCTTTGACTTGAAATGTAACAGCTAGATAATTATTTATAAAAATTAAAAAAATTAATTACACTAATTATTTATAATAAATGTGTGTTAATTTCTTAAAATATTTCTTTTAATCATTTATATTAAAAATTACCTTAATTGACAATCACTATGATTGTTTTGAAAAGTAGTTATAATTTCGTGAGATAGAGTTAAGATTTTTTATTTTGGATCAAAATAAATCTCTCAATTAACTTTTATATTTAAAACTAGAGGGAGCATCTTGAAAACCAGTCAAAAGTTAAAAATAAAATAAAATTGAGGCTTTATTCTTCTTTTGTTTTAGGTAAAAATTGCTAAAAACGAGAGAATGTGATGCTTATGAGGTATGAGTGCAACTTTGGATGTTTTGATTTAAAAGCTTTCTTCACGCCCTTAACCCTTTTAAGAATAATGAACAGAATCGAGTTTTAAGATGATATCAATTTTAAACATCTATCACTGATATTCTAAGCCATTGATATACTTGGACAAAGATTGAACTTATGTTAACTTCTTGTTTTTTGTAATTTTTCTTCTTATCACGGGAATCCCTTGGGTAGTTTATCAAAAGTAGGGTATCTATTGAAAGAAGAGTATTTACTATAAAGAGCGAAGGATTATAATTGCTCACTGGTGTCTGATTTAAACTTCTGGATTATAATGGAGAAAGTCTCACAAGATTTTTAAGAATTGGACTTAAGTTTAAGCAGATAGGGTCGAATCAAGATAAGTCATTGTTTATAATCTCTATATCCCTTGTCACATTACATTTTCAGCTCATATATTTTATGTTCTGCTTTTGTGTTCAAAACTGTATTTGAAATGTTTACTGTCCTTTGAAATTCGCATTCGAACTTGGTTTCACTTGTGAAAATGGTTTGAAGCATTTTTGCAAATAAGCTTTTAAATTTGAATTGATCAAACACACTTTCGCTCTCTATTTTGTTGTAAAGTTCTAAAAATTTGATGAACACTCAATTCGTCCCAATTTGGATGTATTGTCATTTTTTTTTTGTTAAAGTATAGGTATCCTTCTATTAAAGATAATTCTATTCGAGGTACAATCCCAATGGGGATTTCTGCATACGCTGATGCTCGAACTTGAGACCTCGTTTAAGCGGTACCAAGCCGCTTACCACTTGGACCAATCCCTGTTGGTTGTCATTTTGAATGCGTTTGAATAAGTCTTTCATTCTTTTTTTTTTTTGGGGGCAAATGTACTCTTTCATTGGATCTTGATAGAAAGGTTATATTGGGACATTTAATGGTTTGGATAACGTGAATGTTTTTGGAATGGACTTGGGCCGTGACGGACCACATAGTCACTTTGACATGTTGACTCTTGGAAAAGCACCCTTAATCTTTGTGTGCGATTATTCTTGTGACCGTCCCAGAGAGAAATTAATGTTCAACATTATTTTAAATAAGATTACCTTCAATAACGATATATCTATCCTTATAAAAAAATTTCTGGTGACCAACGGTTCTATGAAAACTCTAACGACTTGTTTAGCATGATGGAATCAGAAGGTGTGAAAATAAAATGAAATTAATTCTCGTCACAATATTTATTTGAGGGAAAATAACTAAAAAATGACACTTAAAATTAAAAATCCCTATGTAGTCACCTAAATAATGAACATCCCTTTTTAAGCACACATGACCAAATTGGAATTTTAAAATTTGTTTAAAAAGCCAAATTGTCCTTTTTAAAAAAAAAAAAACCATCAAACACTCTCACCAGCCGGCCAATCACCAGATCTTTGGCACCAGTAGCCATCTTTGGAGTTGAGATGGTGGCAACTATTTTTTTTAGAATTTTTTTCAAGTCCAGTAATGTGATTAACAAGTTCTGTAATATGATCAACAAGTTCATTATAACATTTAACAACAAATTTTTTAAGAAATTCAAAATTTGGCATTTTTACAACTTTAATAACGTAGTTAACAGATTTTTTAATGCTATTAACAAATTTAATAAAACAGTTAAAATAGGTCTTTTAAGAAATTTAAAAAATGATATTTTTTACAACTTGAATAATACAATTAACAAGTCATATAACAATATTAACAACTCTCATAGTGCCAATAATAACTCTAATAGTAAGTCATGTAATGATATTAATAACTCTCATAACCATAGTGATTATCTAATAAATAAAAACATTTTGTTGTGCAATCTTTATAGGGAGCTAATATTAAAAACACCAACCTTTATAGGAAATTTTGTTAATGGCATTATAAGAGCTGTTAATATCATTACATAACTTGTTAACCGCATTACTAAAGTTATAAAAATGTCACTTTTTCAATTTCCTAAAAAACTTATTGTTAATTATTATACTACTATTATACTGAATTTGTTAATAGCGTTAAAAAACTTGTTAACTGTGTTATTAAAGTTGTAAAAATACCAATTTTGAATTTTTTTGAAAAACCTATTGTTAAATGCTATAACAAATTTGTTAATCGCATTAAAGAACTTATTAATCATTCCAAAAAAATAGTTGTCAATTGTTGAAGGTCTAGTGACGGGTCATTGGTCGGTTGCTAGAGCTTAGACGACTGGCAACTAGCCCGAACTCCGATAGTAGTTATTGTTGCTAGAGCTCCGGTGATTACTCGACCGATGAGGATGCTTGATGGTACTTTTAAAAAAAAAAATTTAAGGACAATTTGACCTCTTTAGCAAATTTCAAAATCCCAATTTGATCATGTGTGCTCAAGCAGGGATTTTTATTATTTGGGTAACCAAATAAATATTTTTAAATTTAATTATCATTTTTGTGTCATTTTTTCTTTATTTGGTGTGATGAAATTGGATGTTTTTCCAATTTCACTTCCACCAAAATAAATGGAATTGGCTTCCACCATATGCCCCTAGGAAATCAATTCCATTTCCACCTATTCCATTTTCACGCTCTCTTTTTACCTTTAACCTAAACGCCATTTCACCACATAGAGTTGGTAATGCCTGCTAGCCTGCTATGAGTTAGAGCACATGCTGGTCAGTTCTAAAAAGACCACTTCTTAGTAGGTTGACATTCAATCAACACAAGCTCATTTAGGTTAGTAGATTGACTCACTAACCACTTTTTTAATTTTTTTTTACATTTATATATATAAATTTTTAAATCAAATTATAAACTTCTATAGATTAAATTCTCCATATTTTTATATTTTCATAATTATATAATTAAATTAATCTTAAAAGTTGCAAATATAAACATATAATTCATTTTTTAATAATTATTTTATTAATACAAAAATGATTAAATAAAAAAAATAAGAAATCAAATTTAAAATTAAAGCCTCTAACTTATTCATGTTAAGATCAAGTTTACAATTTCACTTCGAACATCCTGTCCATAATATAAAACTCAATTAATTAATTTGAAGAGATTAAAAAAATAAATAAGTAGTTTAATTATAGCATATGTACATAATATATTTTGGAATACTTATGTATATTACTATATTATATATCAGTCTATATGTTTAAAAAATTAATTTAAAGAAAAACGATACATAATAAAATAATTTATTTAAAGACTAGAGGTAGTATGGTGTTTATAATATTGTTTTAAACCTTCAAAATAATTAGCCTCTTGTTATAGTGTAGGAAAATTACACACATGCTACTTTTTGGTTTTTAATATAACAGCTAATTAAAAATTAAATTTGGTTATAAATATAAAATATTAGTTCACTTTATTTTCTAAATTCATAATTCATTCTTTAAAGTATTTTTATTAATCACCTATGTCACGGTTTTCATCCAAAAGTAGTTACGATTAAAAGGGGTATTTTAAAAAAATTAAGTCATATTTGTTATAAATAACTAACTTAGCTTAACTAATTTTTTCAATCTATTCAAATTGGTTAAGCAACTATTATACTAAAGACCAAAGGTAGTATCATGGACAGTTTGTTTAAAATTATAAAAAAGTAGTACTACCTCCGGTCCTAATTATAAGAGTCAGTTGACTAATTTGAGGAGATTAAGGAAGTAAGTTGAGTTAGTTATTTGTCCTAAATAGATGTTGTCTTTCCTAAAATATCATTGTTAATAAAATGTATTAACTAGAACTATAATTATTAGAAGGACTATCTTGGAAAAAATTGAGTAAATATGAGAGACAAAGTGGATTGAGGTCTTATATTTAGGACCAAAATAAAAGTCAAACAGGGTCTTATATTAAGGACCGGAGGTAGTATTTGGTAGACTAAACGTGAGAAGATTATTAGAAAGATTTAAACTAAACACATTACAGATGCATTGAAAAAAGCTTATTTAATAAATTATTTGGTATAGTTTATCAAGTTGAAGGTTAAAAATCCTTTTTTAAACAAAATTTTAATGCTTAGCTTAATTTCTCCCAAATATTATATAGATAATGACTTTTATCGATTCTTATTTGTTTCCATCAATTTTAATACTGTTCATATAACGTTTTGGATGAGAATCTGATTTACCTTGGATTCGGAGGGGCCAATCTAAATATCTAATCCAATTTTCATAATGTTTTTAAATTATTAAAATGGCTAAGGGAGGCGCCTACATTACGGAAGGAATGGCACACAATCTAACAATAATTATTAATTATGATGTGTATATATAATAACTCCAAAATGACTTCATATATAAATTAATTAATTTTATACATAGGCATAGGTTAAGATTTAATCTCATTACTTTATTACTTAAAGCTCTACAAATAGCCGTAGAATTCCTCATTTATATTCGGCTTTCATTATTATTAATTGAATAAAGTTTCTAAATATTTGAATTTCTCTCTTTTCCATTTCTCCGTTCCCCGTTTCACATCAAATGTGGATAGTAATTTTGAGAATATATCAAAACTCCTAAAAGCCTAAAACGTTATCATATCATATCATAATATGTGTGTGTATGATAATTCCACAACAACTACTCATTTTAATTACTTCTATAATTATTTTTTTATTTTTTAATCTTTTTATCATTTTAATGTTTCTAGATTATATGATCCAGTTTGCCAATTCACTTCAAACTAGCCAATCCAATCCAGATCTAGTATTCATAACATTTCTTTTTTTTGGGCCATAATTCATAACATTATCTTAAACTATTAAAATAACTTGAAATGTCTTTTGCATTATTATTTTAGGGGTTATTGCAAGTTCTAACCAACATTATCTTGTTGGCAAAAAAAAAAAAAACCCAACATTATCTTGGCATTTATAATAATCGTTGTATCTCTCCTGACAACTGTAATAATTCAATTGGAAGTAGGAACCATTCTTCTCCTCCTTCTTTAGTTTCAAAATGGAATGGTGAGAATTGACCCAACAAGCTAAAATATATATTTAACCCCTTACTTTGATGTATATTCTCAATTTAGTCAATTAACTTTAAAATAATATATTTTTAGTTTTTTAACCCTAACATAGAAATTTTAAATATTGGAAAAATATTTTCAACTGCTAATATATTAAATTTAATTTTTAAAATAATCAGGATTGTTACAAAAAAAATCATTATTTAAACCTAACAATTTTAGGGTTAAATAACCAAAAATATACTTTTTAAAGTTAAAGAATTAAATTAAAATATTGTATAAAATTAAAAGACCAAATTTACACTTTAGCCTAAGCTAATACTACTTAAAATCCTTAATATATGAGCTAATTTGAGATTTAATTTAGTTTTAAATATAAAACTCTAATTCACTTTATCTCTAATATTTATCTATTTTGTCCCCAAGTCATCCTCTGATGATTGAATAAGTTAAGAAATTTTTGTCAAGGGGTAGTTTTAATACACATGATTGATGCAAGTATTTTAAAAAAAACGACATCTATTTATTATAAATAACTAACTAACTAATTTTCTTAATATGCTTAAATTAGTTATCTATATTTTATATTAAGGATAGGATGTAGTACATGCAAAAGTACAAAGCTTTACCAACTAAGGGTGTGTTTGCACTCATGTTTTGACCCCAAAACGTGCGATTCAAATGACGAATGGTGTTTTTTCAGAAAATGTAGTGTTAGATATAACGTTTATACAATATGACTTTTGGATCTCAAATGGACTTATGGAAGAAGCTAATCAATCCTGCTTTTACCAGTGGAAAGTAATAGTGCGGTGAAAAGGTAGCATTTTTTAATTTCTTTCTAATCATAAATTAATTTTTTATTTTAAATGATTTTATTTTCAATATTTTTTTTTACAATTGTCATTATACACATTTAATATTAAATATGTACTACCTCCGATCTTTAATATAAGAGTTGGTTAATTAATTTGGAGAGACTAAGAAAGTTAGTTAAATTAGTTATTTATAATAAATAGTTATTATTTTATATTTATAATCAAATTTAATATCAAATTAGCTCTTATATTAAGGATTAGAGGTAATATTAATAAAATTCATATTGTTTTTGTTCATTTTGCATATAAACTAACTTTTTTATTAATTATCCAAACAAGTTTTAATTTCTCAAACTGATTTTTTTACAAAATCTAATCCAAACATAAATTCAGATTGAAAAAAGTTACTTCTCCCACCGCTAATCCAAACACACCCTAAATCACAACATGAAGAGCCTGTTTGGCTCAGCATTTCAGGGCCAATAACCAGCTTATAAGCCTAAAAAGGCCAATTGCAAATTTTGATGCTGTTTGGTTGAGCGATTGGGTAATCTGGCTTTTGTATGAAAAGCTACAATAAGCTATAAGCTAAAATTGGATCCATTTAGATTAGCGATTGGAAAAGTAGCTTATTGTCAATTTGACTTTTGGAAAAGTGAAATTGGGTAAAAGTTAAATTGGATAAGCTTGATTTGTGTTTGGATTGGAGTTCAGAAAAGCTAGTTTGTAAAAGTGAAATTGGTAAAAGGTTGTTTGGATTATGATTGAATAAAATTAAGCTTGTTTATAAAATTATCAAAATAGTTATGAGTTTTAATAAATAATGAAACATTATCAAGAAAATAATTTTACCAAATTATTTATAAGCTCTTGTTGGTCTCATATATTTTCTTTTATTTTTTATTATTTATTATAAGGACATATTTGAAAATAAAAGTATATTTCTAGGAGCATATTTAAAAACAAAAGTATATTCCTAACTTATTTATTACTTTCAACTAATTTTAACTGATTTTTTGTTATCTACAAATTAGTTATTTGAGGCTTATAATAAGAACCAAATGAAGTAATAAATTTCTTAATTTTTTCTCTCTTTACGTTTCAAAAGCTACAAGTTATAAGCTATAAATCATAAGCTGTTAATTTTAGTTTATAGCTTACTGTAGCTTTTCATATAAAAGCCAGATTGCTCAACCGTCAAGCCAAACAGCACAAATTCTTCAATTGGGCTTATACTTTAAAAAAAAGCTGCTTATTGCCCTCTAAACACTTAGCCAAATAAGTTGATTAACAGCTTATGACTTATAGCTTTTGAAACATGGAAAGAGAAAAAGTTAAGAAATTTATTACCTTATTTGATTCTTATTATAAGCCTCAAATAACTAATTTGTAGATAATAAAAAATCAGTTAAAATTAGTTGAAAGTAACAAATAAGTTAGAAATATACTTTTATTTTTAAATATACTCCTAGAATTATACTTTTATTTTTCATGTTTCACTTTATATTTAAAATATTTTTTTATGATTTCTCTAAAATTTTAAAATTTAATTCGCGCGTTAAATTTGACTTCTTATTAAATTATTTTAATTTTATTGTATTATGTGAAATCATTTTTTTAATCATGTGTCATTATTTATTAAAACTCATACCCATTTTGATCATTTTACAACTAAATTTACTTTTACTTAACTATAATCCAAATAATCTTTTACCAATCTCACTTTTACAAACTAGCTTTTCTGAACTATAATTCAAGCACAATTCAGCTTATCTAATTTAGCTTTTACCCAACTTTACTTTTCCAAAAGCTACTTTTTTAATCGCTGATTCAAACGGACCCGAAATGAACTAATTTAAGTGCTTATAAGTATGTTTTACGTAAGTTGAAACAAAATTTTCCAACTTATCTAATTTAGCTTTTACCAAACTTCATTTTTTCAAAAGCTACTTTTTCAATCGCTGATCCAAACGGACCCAAAAATGATCTAATTTAAATGCCTCTAAGTATGTTTTACGTAAGTCGAAACAAAATTTTCGTCACATACTTATATCTTATTATATAAATCATGATTAAAAAGTTATTTATAAGTCGAACCATGAGCCTATAAGTTCTAGTGATGTTGTTTACTAGTGAACAAACACTAATGAGAATGTCTCTATCAGATATGGACTCATTTACAAATTTACCAACAAAAAAAAAGATCTATTCCTGTTCTCAAGGAGTTTCTATAGGAGGATTCCAAAAAATCAATAGTGTCTAGTGCGAGCTCATGTGCTTTGGGTTGATATGTTTATTTTAATTTTAAATATAAAATTTCAATGTATTTTACAAAGGGAAAATTAAACCCTAAGTCCTGATATTTATAGTGAGTTTTGAATTAGGTCCTTACCCTATTTTTCCCTTTTAAGCACTCCTTATAATTTCAGTCATTAGTCACATTGATCCTTCTGTCTTCAAAAAGGTCAAAAGGACATAACGACGTTAACTTGCTAAATCGGATGATGGTTCATTGATCGGTTGTCTCACTAAAGAGCATCTCGCTGTCTCTCTCACCAACTAGGTCGCTAATCTCTCCCACATATTCACTTGAAACAGAGGCTAGTTCACTCTCGTCTTATCCAGTGATGAAATAGGATGTTGAAAAATCAACATATTTCAGTTTTCTGAAGTCCTTGCCTACACGCACCAAAATATTAACAAGATTTGCCATTGCAGGCTTTTGTATGCAGATACAGGTATCTTTTTTATTCTTTTGGGATAAAGCGAAATAGGAGAAATCCATCTTGGGTAAATTAATAGACCAAAACAAAATAAAAGTTTCAATTTTCTAATTGACACCATGGCTAAGTTATTGCCTAATCAATAAAATTTGCATACCAGCTATCAAATAGTGAAAGTTTTTTCCATTCTAATTCTACCCGTATTGATATGAAAGGTTTATAAACAAAATAACAAGGAAAATGAGGGAGACAAATAACCGTTAATAAAAAATTTCAACCCATAAGCAGTACAAAAATTATGGTCTCTAATAACTTAACAGCACCATCGAGGTACTGGTCTCTTCATAGACTAGGTGAAATTCCTAACATTCAACTATAGTAATGCCGAGCCACAACTCTGTATGTCCCTGTTTTTGAGGCAAAAAACAGAGCAAATAAAACAATGTTGTGGCATAGTCTTTTTTAATATATTACGAATAGTAGAGGTAAAAATATTAATTTTTCACTTTAATATATTCATTGTGAATATTGGTTTTGCATTTTTTATTGCCTTACAATGTTAAAATATTTTGTTCCTCACAAAAGCAATCAGAGTCGTCCTCTCGTTCACCACCATTGATTTGGGTACAAAGCACCTACTTGCCCATGATGCCCCATATCCAACACACATAGGATCAAATTTTTGAAATTTAGTGTGCGCTGATCATGTCTCATACACATATGCTACTCTGTCTGTTGACATGCATGTATGATGAGATAGACCTGAGATCATTGAAGGAGTTACTGGGCATGACAAGAGTGAAGTAGCCTCTGTCTCAAATGAACTGTGGTAGACATTAGCAATGTATTTGGGGAGAGAGACAAGGAGATGCTCTTTAGTGAATATCTCGATGTTCTTTTTTGTGGAGTATATGTCTCATTTTACAGTCAATGAACAGTCCCCCGCTTCAGCAAGTTAAGCTGAGGTTAACGTCGTTATGTCTTTCTGACATTTTTGAAGACGGAAGGATCAATATGACTAACGGTTGAAATCATAAGGAGTGCTTAAAAAGAAAAAATAATGTAAGGGCCTAATTCAAAACTCACTATAATTATAAGAATGTAGGGTTTGGTTTTTCCTTTTACAAAAAAGAGAGAAAAGTAGAACTCATTTGTCATATTTGTTCCTGCACCTGCACAAATACCCCTAATCTTCTTTGGCCCTATTTGGTGTACAATAATGAATTTTGAGAGTTTGGACTAAGAATAGGATTGGGATTGGGATTTGAGTTGAGAGTGAGAATAAGGTTTTAAAAGTAAGTTTGGTAGGGGGCAATATTTAGTTGGAATGTTTGTATTAAACTTTTTTATGATTAGCTTGAAATTAGCAAAAGACTATAGGAGTGTTCATGAATCCCAGTTACCTGCAATGCCTGCCTAAGCCTGTAAAAAAATGCCCAGCCCGCCCTTAAAAAAATGGTCCAAAAGAACTATTGGGCATATTCGGGCTGGGCAAATTGTTAGGTAGAGTTGGGTATCGGGCACGGTATGTTGCCCTGCCCATTTGGCCCTGCTTGCAAAAATATATATAATTTTATTTATATATATTTTATTTGCCTTATATTTATTTCCTGAATCAAACCTACTGTTGCATCAATATTCAATGTTCATTATACTTATTTATTTTTAAATGATTTTAAGAGCTAGAAACTAGAAAAACAATTAAGTTTAATAAAATATACAAACAATATTTTTTTTGTCATAGTCCACTTCTCTTAGCTACTATAAAAAGTAGTTTTATAGTATATTAATTAGTAATAACAAAATTAAAGTCAAGTTGCCATTTTAATATAAAGTTACATTAGATTACTTAGAGGGACATAAATAATTAGTTAATTAGTATAATATATTGACTTGTTAGGTATAGAAGCCTGCCCTGCCCAGCTCGTGTTTGCCCAACCCAAACTTAATAAGGCTTTTTATGGGCAGAGTTGGGTAACAAACTGTATTTTCTAATCCATTCATTTTTTAAGCTGGACATAGGACAATGGTCCCGTCCTACCCAATCCTGCCCATATGTGCAGTCCTGAAAGACTACAATACCTTTTGTACTAATAAAAAGGATAATAAACACATCAATGGCGGCAGGGTGAGAGACGAGAGGAATGAGGCGAGGGGCACTTTAATCTAAAAATGTTCAATCCCAGGACTGAATTGGTGCTGAGTAGTCCCACGAAAGGTGGCACGGGGGAGCCCAGGACTGAAGTACTGATACGAAACATCAAGCATGATAAAATATCAAATCCCAGTACCGATACCATTACCAATTCTTCCAGTGCCAGACAGGGGCTTCGCTCCTTTCGTTTCAACGGTAGAGAAAAAAAAGAAACATTGAGTTTTGACCAAGTATACCACCGTGGTACATTTTAATTGTCATTTATAATAATAGTTTCTCACATATCAAAGAAATTATTAAATGCATAAATTTTTTTTATTTTTACCCTTATTAAATACTAGTATATTTTTTCTCACACATTTCCTTTCTCTTCACCTTTACATTTGGTTCCCTTAATTAATAGGTGTAGAATTAGAAATGAAGTACTAAAAAAGATACAAGTAACAAATAAAAAGAACCAAAATCTCCTCCTACAATTGACAATTAAAAATGATAAGAGTGGCATTAAATATGAACAAGTATATTAAATAAAAGGTGGGCTAGATTTTTATGTCTTTTAAGTTTTATGTAAAATGTCTTTAATGAAATACATACCAGTATCACCCTTTTAATTATAATATATATTGAGATAAATATAAATTCATTTAGTTAACAATTTTAACTTTAAGATAAATTCACCTATACTTATATAAATTTAAAAAATTTAATTATAAAATTTGTGAATCGTTTTAAATAGCATATTTAATTTAAAAAATTATGCACTTTTTGTTTTATACCTTAAGAAATAACCTGTTTTACTAAAATATTTGATTTTAAAATATCATAACATGAAGAATATTTTTATCAAAAATTTTGGTTTTAAATCATGTGATGGAGTTAATGTTAATATGATTGTTCCATTTTGATGTTTAGTTCAATTTTAAACATGATATATTTTAATATAAAGATAAGGGTATTTTAGTCATTCAAATACTTTTCACTTTTCTTCCTTCCAGTTTTGAGCAGTAATAATCCCCCCCCCCCAATTTTCTCTTTCTCTATCTCTATTTTCTCTCCTTCCATTTTTTTCCTTCCCTACTGCTTTTGTTTTTTGCCATCCAAGATTGATGATGGAAAGGGTGGAGATTGAAAAAGAAAAACATACTTAAACTAAATAAAAACTTAAAAACATACTTAAACTAAATAAAAACTTAATGTTTTGAAATAATTTCTCCTCACCCTTGTCCTTAGGCTTTTGAGCAGTTTTGGGATTTTGGAATTGTTAATGGTCAAATAATAATCATTCTAAATTATTCATTTTGCATTAAAAAAAACATTCCAAACTTTTAAAAAGGAAAAATTTCATGAGAAGAACTTTACAATTATTAAATCCTCATTCAGGTACTTTAATAATAGGTTTTTACAACTATAAACTTATAAATAACCATACATTTTTGTATGAATTTCTTATTTAGGATTTATGAGGTATTTGGTTTTTATTGAAATTACTTTTAAAAAGCACTTTTATATAAGTCGAGATAAAATTTTTTTTCGCATACTTATTTTGTATACTATACAGTTACTTGTAAAACTATATTTTAGTTTCTATCCAAATATTTTCTTAATAATCTTTAATATTTTTTTTTTGGGAAAAAGTCCTAATTTACTTGTCAACCTTATTCACGGTGTGTAATGTTATTGGTACCATAATGTTAAGACGCGGTTAAAAAAAAAAAAGAAAAGAAAAGGAGTAACAAACATGAATGATGACATAGAAAACAAAAAAAGGAAACAGCTAACACAACATGAAGCATGGACACATGAAAAAGGCTTCTTTTGGCCCTAAAACATTCATTCACATTTACAACTTGCTTTGCCCTAAATTAGTCTCTCCTTCCACCTCACCTCTGTCTTTTGCCTTTTTATCGTCTCTGTAACCTTTTCTTTTCCTTCTCTCTCCCATCACTCCCATGCCCTCGCTTCCTCACTCACTGTAACTCCCTCTGTGCATCACTATAAAACCTTACTTCTCTTCGTTGTAGAGAGCGAGAGAGAGGGAGGCGGGCACATAGAGAGAGAAAGAGTCTTCATCATCAAACCCTAACTCGCTCCCTTGCTGAGTAAGCCGCCATGAATTCCGAGTCAACTCAGCTCCAGCAAGCTCAGGTGGCCGCCATTCTTGGTCCCGATCTTGGTCCTTTCGAGACCCTAATATCCCACCTCATGTCGTCTTCCAACGAACAGCGTTCTCAAGCTGAGCTTCTCTTCAACCTCTGCAAGCAGACCGATCCTGATGCTCTTTCCCTCAAACTCGCCCATCTGCTTCAGTTTTCCCAAATCCTTGAGGCTCGTGCCATGTCTGCAATTCTCCTCCGCAAGCAGCTTACTCGCGATGATACTTATTTATGGCCTCGTCTTACTCCTTCGACTCAATCATCGCTTAAATCTATTCTTCTTGCCTGTATTCAAATTGACCAGCCTAAATCTATTTCCAAGAAATTATGCGATACAATTTCCGAGCTTGCTTCTGGGATTCTTCCCGATAATGGTTGGCCCGAATTATTGCCGTTTATGTTTCAGTGTGTATCATCGGACTCGCCCAGACTGCAGGAATCTGCGTTTTTGATATTTGCCCAGTTGTCCCAGTACATCGGTGATTCCCTTACTCCTCACATCAAGCATCTACATGCTGTGTTCTTGCAGTGTTTGACATCATCGACGGCCAATTCTGACGTCAGGATTGCTGCATTGAATGCGGTGATCAATTTTATCCAGTGTCTGTCGAGTTCTACTGATCGTGATAGGTTTCAGGATTTATTACCTGCAATGATGCGCACTTTGACCGAAGCGTTGAATAGCGGGCAGGAAGCTACGGCCCAGGAGGCACTTGAATTACTGATCGAATTGGCTGGAACTGAGCCCAGATTCTTGAGGAGGCAGTTGGTCGATGTAGTCGGGGCAATGTTGCAGATAGCAGAGGCAGAATCATTGGAAGAAGGGACGAGGCATTTAGCTGTTGAGTTCGTGATCACACTTGCAGAGGCCAGGGAGCGGGCGCCGGGGATGATGAGGAAGTTGCCACAGTTCATTAGCAGATTGTTTGCCATATTGATGAAGATGCTCTTGGATATTGAGGATGATCCGGCGTGGCATACTGCAGAAACTGAAGATGAGGATGCTGGTGAAACAAGCAATTACAGTGTAGGCCAAGAGTGCTTGGATAGGCTGTCTATATCATTGGGTGGCAATACCATCGTTCCTGTTGCCTCTGAACAATTGCCTGCTTACTTGGCTGCTGCCGAGTGGCAAAAACGTCATGCTGCATTGATTGCGCTGGCTCAAATAGCGGAGGGTTGTGTAAAGGTAGGGAAAATGCCTGCATTCCTTACGCTATAGGTTGTTTTACATGTTTGCTATCTTGTTTGGCTACTATAGATATTTCTCCTTTACTCGCAGTATGTTGCAACTGCAACTTCTATTCAGTTCACTTATTGTTCCTATCCGTTACATCGTTCCTTAAAATTGAACTTTGCCCGCTGTAAAAATCTGGTGAACTACCTCCTTTCTATGGTCTAAGGTGCTGAAGAGAGTTTTTTTTCGCCCAGTAATTATTTAAGATTGCAAAAGTTCTTTTATATTTTTCCTTATGGCATTCCCCAACCTTCCAATTACTTCAGGTTATGACTAAAAATCTGGAGCAAGTGGTGGCAATGGTATTGAATTCCTTCCAAGATCAACACCCCCGTGTGAGGTGGGCTGCTATTAATGCAATTGGGCAATTGTCTACTGATTTAGGTCCAGATTTACAAACCCAATACCATCAACGGGTGTTGCCAGCACTAGCTGCTGCTATGGATGATTTTCATAATCCTCGTGTACAGGTTAGCTGCTGCCTTTGAAGTATTTGATTATTCAAGAATAGTGTTATTTTGCAAATGAGCATTGGGTTTTATCTACATAAAGGTGTAAGCAATGATAGCTTTAAAATTACGAAATAATTGGATATTCTGGGCATTAAAATTTAAAGTAATGAATCAGTTCTTGAATTAGGATGCTTGATTTGTTTGAATTGTAATCAGGGTGCCTTCTTGTTGTTCAATGTGTATTGTGGTCTTTATTTTACCTTATAAGGTCAGTTAAATGTCAAAATGATGGTTAACTTCCTTTGTTGAAAGTATGTTTTACTTTTTTCCTAGTTAATTTTGACTATGGCTGGGATTCAAACTTGGATCAATCAGCCCTAAATAAGACTTTGATGTCACTAAGTCAATGCCTATTGGTCAAAAGTATGTTACAAAGGTACTTTTGAACATCTTTATTGTATTTAATGTTTATTCTCGGGATTAATATTGTGTTTTAAAATTGAAACTGCATATATAATCTCATCAAGGGTCTCAGGACGCTGTGAAGATTTTCAAGATATAGTTGACACGATAATGAGCAATGGAGGTGTTTGTTTTTCGATGTTTAGGTTATCTGATTAAAATTAAGTTTTGAATCCACTTGATGGTTAATTGGTTAATTTAGCAATAACAAGTAAAGGAGTGTAAGCTATAACGTATCAGAGACTATATGATCGGTTAATTTAATTGCCTGCTTCATAGGAATAGTATTTGGGAAGAAGTAAGCTACTTTAGTTTGAATTACCTGTCTATATTGAGCTTTAAAAGGCTTTTGCGGTGTTATTTTGTTCTTGGGTATGTGGAGAGGGAAAAGATTGGCAGATTGAACATCTATATTGTTTTGCTTTTAGATCTGTGTTATATCATGTGTTGAAGCCCATGTTCTTTCACTCAGTAGAACTCATAGGATTCCTCTGTTCATGGGTCGTAGGGTTTTTCTTCTCATGGTCCAACTGATTTATCATGTCCTGTCATGCTTGGAAGCAAAGGCACTGACATGGACGTGAGACAGGATACAGAACAGACACCATGACATAACAAAATTTGAGTTGTCACATAATGTTGTGTCTAAAATGAATAACCTGTATATGTTGGACACGGACATGGAGCTCTATTTATAAAGTGTCTATGCATTATAGGTATGAATTTATCTTGCTATTGTCTGCGCAGGCTCATGCTGCTTCAGCAGTGCTCAATTTCAGTGAGAACTGTACTTCTGACATTTTAACGCCTTACTTGGATGGAATAGTTAGCAAACTACTGGTTCTTCTTCAGGTATTATAACGGAAACATTGTTCCAAGGAACGCTCATGTGATCATTTTTCTGAATCTTCATGTGATTATCCTTTTCCTTCCCTTAATTATTTTCAAAATGTTTGGCAGAATGGAAAGCAAATGGTGCAAGAGGGTGCCTTGACTGCTTTGGCATCAGTGGCAGATTCATCCCAGGTATCTTTGTATAACCTGTTTTATCCAACAGTTTTGATTTCTTGCCGTGAATCGTAATGAGATTAAAACCATCATGTAATTAGGAGCACTTCCAGAAGTACTATGATGCCGTCATGCCATACCTGAAGGCTATATTGGTTAATGCAACTGACAAGTCTAATCGTATGCTTCGTGCCAAGTCTATGGAGTGTATAAGTCTGGTTGGAATGGCTGTTGGGAAGGAAAAGTTTAGGGATGATGCTAAGCAGGTACTCCTTTATGTCTCTCTCTCTCTCTCTCTCTTTTTTCCCCCGCTAATTCACTGTAGAAGTCTTTCAAATTGATATGCTGTAACTTTGCAGCTAAACAACATTTTTTCTAGTGTTTACCTACCTTCAATGCAACTTATATGCTTACCATTGTTCAGGAAAAAAGTGTTTAAACTGGAAAGCTAGAAGGTTATTTGTTTTTATGGAATGGAATATTATCTGCTATGTACATAGCTTCTTGCTGGGATAATTGAATTTCACTTTGTATGAATTTGTAAACCATGTTTCTTTTAGGTTATGGAGGTGCTTATGTCTTTGCAAGTATCTCAAATGGAGACTGATGATCCTACAACAAGTTACATGCTTCAGGTGTGTATTTTAATATTAAATTAATGTGTTGTATAGATAATGCCTATGAGGCTCTACTCAGTTGCAATCGCTTAATTTGTTGCAGGCATGGGCTAGACTCTGCAAGTGTCTGGGACAAGATTTCCTACCTTATATGCAGTTTGTCATGCCCCCATTACTTCAGTCTGCTTCACTTAAGCCTGATGTAACCATTACATCAGCAGACTCAGACAATGATATTGATGATTCTGATGATGAAAGGTTTCAGTTTTTGTCATTTTTCTTCATTTAATTTTAATAATATTGTCAGTTGCAGGTCATAATGTATTAATTGCACTGCTTTTCTTATTTTGCCGTGATTTTTTTTTGAATGGGCCTTGGGGCTCTTTTGATGCTTGCTGCTTTATTGATTTACTGATATGACTCGTTTTTCTTTTATATTCTCTTAGGATCATATGTATAAACTTGAATTTAAACAGTTTCCCAGTAGAGTTACTTTCTGCCCTTGATAGAAAAAGCAAATATTTTAGTTTAGTTGATTTTACTTCATGGTTATTTGTCTGAAATTGGCAGCACAAATCAATACAGTTTCACCTCCCATCTAAGTTTTATTTTATATATTTCAGTATGGAGACCATCACTCTTGGTGACAAAAGAATTGGAATCAAAACTAGTGTCCTGGAGGAGAAAGCTACAGCTTGTAACATGCTGTGTTGCTATGCTGATGAGCTGAAGGAAGGATTCTTTCCATGGATTGATCAGGTCAGATTCTGAGGGCTATATATCCCTTCTTATGCTCGGGTTTGCCAAAGGTTTACTGATTATTTGCTTTTTCTTAATGATTTATGTGCATGTAGGTTGCAGGAACTTTAGTTCCGCTTCTAAAATTTTACTTCCATGAGGAGGTTAGAAAAGCAGCTGTTTCAGGTATTAAATTATTTGCATGCGGTTTGTTGCCAATGGATACTTTTTCTTGGGCAATAATTATTCTGTGTCATTTGAATCGTTTCCTTGTGTGTCCTGATATTTGACATTTCCTATACACATTTTTAGCAATGCCCGAGCTACTGCGTTCTGCAAAGTTAGCCATAGAGAAAGGACAATCTCAAGGTCGGGATGCATCTTATTTGAAGTTTTTGACGGACAGTATTATCCCAGCTCTGGTGGAAGCATTGCATAAGGTAATTATAGTTCGAGTTCATCCAATCTTGGTTTTACTAATTTGAAGTTTATGCTGAGGTTGTTGCTGAATAAATATGCTATTATTTGAAGGAATTAGCCTGGGTTCTGAAGTTCTTATTGTCACTTCATTGGATCTAACCTTGAGCTTCCTGATGTTTTAGGTGTTTTCCTATTTCTTTCTATTTCCAAATGGAGAGAGAAACTTGGGTGAAAAAATATGTCTGGTGTTTTGAAACTTATCTGAATTGTAAGATCTTTGTATTAATTTGAGCAGAAGCAGCTTTTAGTGTGTGCGACCTACAGTCTTTGTTATTTTTGTGGCCCCTAAACTAAAATTGGGCTCAGGCAATGATTTGATGATATAACTAAGCAATCTTAATAATATGCGGGTGGACTTTGCTTGTCTAACCAGGGTCCACATTGCTAGTTCAAGAGCTGAAGTTCTTGCATTTCAAATTTCCTGCAGGAACCAGATACGGAGATTTGTGCGAGTATGTTGGACTCATTAAATGAGTGCTTACAGGTTGGTTTTGTCATCCAATCACACAATGGTGTATCTTAAGCATTTCTTTTGTTTGTGTATCTTAATTTTATAGGACCATTGAATATATGGTGTAGAATTTTGTTATCATTATTAATTGATGAGGACAGTCAACAAAAAACGTTGCTGATGTTAGTTAATGGAGAATTGGTGCTGGCTGTGGAAGATTCCCTAGTGCATGGGCATATAAGAGAACTAGATATTTACTTCTATTCTGCAATTGGCTTGCAAGAGAATTTGATATATTGCTTGTGGACAAATTTGATTTTATTGAATGACGTCAATGTGGAGCCACCCTTCTAAAAGAAAGAGCTATGAGTGATGTTAGCTGTGGAAGGATTCTATAATCAATGGACTCATATGAACAAAGGAAAACAGCTTGATTTATGAGATATTATTAATGCTTACTACAGTTTCACATGCTTTGATTTCTAGAAAGTAGTATGTTGTAATCTGTATAGATAGGGTCATTTTCACCATTCTGGTGGCCAATTCGTCCTTGTATGTAGTACAAGAGAATAAATTGCCATGACATCTGTATTAATCGTCAATATATGTATAAAATCAATATATATAAACCTCTGGAAGCTGCACTATTCAGAGAGTGGTGGCGCTTCCAGCCTTGGGAATCATGCCATGGAAGGGGCCTAAGATCTTGTTAACTACAATCAAGGGAAGTATTAACAGCTTCTGTACCTGCAGATTTTTAAGGATTCAGAGATAATTACTGATCCCAAAGATATACACACTAAATGGAAAGGACTAATTCCAGCCATCTGCCATAAATCTTAATAGAGTTGCATATTTCAACATGGTTTAGCTGCTTTTAGATAGTGTTTTTTTTTTTTGGGGGGGGTTTTATTTTGGTATTTTTCTCTTACACATGATAGAATGTCCTGCAAAAATTGAGTATGCCTGTACCGTAGGTTGTCTTTTATTGTTTACTTCAATTTTCTTACCGTTATTGCTGTTACTTTATTTTGGCTGCGTTGTGGGGCTTGCCTTCTGGCTTTGGTGCTCTTTAACAGCTAAAGCCATAACTTTGCAACTGATTTTCTTTCTCATTTTTTAAAAAGCAGCCAACTTTAGCGATATTTTCTAAGGATCTAAATAAGCGCTGTCTAAGAAGATCCTCGTATATGTCTTTAATTGTAATTATGGTAATATCTGAAGTGGATGTTTTCCCAACAATACTATGAATGCATCACTGATTTCTGATGTATGACTAATTAGTTATTGTTCTTGGACATTTTAGTGATATTACTCTTTTTCTGTCATCCATCTTGCCTATTCTTACTGCATTCAGTAAAACTCCATTTGGGGTGTGTTCTAATCTTTTGTTTCCTTTGTAGATCTCTGGGATGCTTTTGAATGAAAGCCAGGTCAAATCCGTCGTTGATGAGATAAAACAGGTGATTACAGCAAGTTCAAGTAGAAAGAGAGAGAGAGCAGAGAGGGCTAAAGCTGAAGATTTTGATGCTGAAGAGGGGGAACTGATTAAAGAAGAAAATGAGCAAGAGGAAGAAGTTTTTGACCAAGTTAGTCTTTTGATGTCAATTAAAATATATAGGTTTATCATAATCACTGATCCACTATTAGTGTGCTCAAGACTAATCATCAGTTTTGCCGGCCATCCTTGTAATGTAATTTGTGTATTTTCTCAGGTGGGTGAGATATTGGGGACTTTGATCAAAACCTTCAAAGCTTCCTTCTTGCCGTTCTTTGATGAATTGTCGTCATATCTGACACCTATGTGGGTATGTTTTTTCTGGAAGTTACCAACCATATTTAGTGCATATCTGACACTTGGCCTTTCGTCCTTATCCAGTGTTCCTTGTCTGTCTTGTGCATTTTATGTTGGGAAGATACAATGTTTGCCCTTTAAACTTGTAGTCTGTTGGAGACTGGCTGTTGGGGATGTGCAGGCCTGTTGTTTATGTGATTAGATATTGAGTCCATCTAGTTATCAGTCTTTGGATATGAAAGAAACATTATCTTGGTTTGTCTTGGAGCTGACAATCTGGATGGTTTATTATCTTTTTCTCTGTTCTTTGGCTTGATTGCTTGAATTACGTACAAAATTTGTTAACAAATAATCAGAGAGATAAAAGGAAATAATTCTTTGTTCATCAAGGAGTTACAAAATAGGTTCCTTCTACATGTCCATGTAATAAGAAAAACAAAACCCAATTGCAAATTGCAGTCATGATTCTACTGGTTGTTACATCATGGGTCTCCATTCTCTCATATGTTGTTTTTAACTGTTTATTGCCTTCTCTCTGGCTAATTGGTTTATATGTTTGTGCATCTATGGTAGTTAACTTGTAGTTAAAGTTTCATTCGTGTTGGTTATTTTATTTTCATGTTACTGTTATTTTGGAAAATAAAATATGGGCATTACACTTTTGCAACCGGCAGCACAGTGCTGCTTGCCATAGCTTCAGGAGCCCTTTTGCTATGGTGCACTGCATTTCATCAACTATCTCATAATTTAAAGTGAAGAACATTTTTTTCCCTTAAAAACCTTGTCTGCGCATATATTATCTGTGACAGTACGGTACATATCCAAATTCATTATCTAGCATCTATTGCCCTGCAAATGTTTCTTTGTTGAATTAATTTTTCGTTTGTTCGTGAAAAACAATTGAATTTAGAATTTCTTGCATTCATTTGGCAACAGATTGGACTTCTCGTAGATTCCTTTGTCATGTGGATTTCTACCTATTTTGTTTTTTTTATTGCACTATTTGTAACTACTTTTTTTTCCCTGTACCCTCTGCTAATTTATTTTGATATGTTGAAATATTTTTGTTTTATGTTTGTGATAGGGAAGGGATAAAACACCAGAAGAGAGGAGGATTGCGATTTGCATCTTCGATGATGTGGCAGAACAGTGTCGTGAAGCAGCTCTAAAGCAAGTTCTTTTTTCCTTGACCGTTTTCCTTTCAATGGGCCGTGATAATTTGCAAGCAACATATTAATTTGATTGTTCGAAATGCCATCTGATCAGGTATTATGAGACATATCTTCCATTCTTGCTGGAGGCTTGTAATGATGACAATCCTGATGTCAGACAGGTCAGCATTAGATATGCTCCATTAGTCAAGGTCTCTGGTATTGCTATTTATTGCCTAAATTGTCTGATTTTGTGTCTTCTCTTTTCTTTTGTAGGCTGCTGTCTATGGCCTTGGTGTCTGTGCAGAGTTTGGAGGATCTGTGTTTAAACCTCTGGTTGGAGGTAGTGCTTCCTGAGATAGTGTTATTCAATTGGTAAAAGTTATTTTGAGTAACGTTTTGTTAGCGGCATATTGCAGAGGCTCTTTCAAGGTTAAATGCTGTGGTTCAGCATCCTAATGCTTTGCAACAGGACAATGTAATGGCATACGACAATGCTGTTTCTGCCTTGGGAAAAATTTGTCAATTTCATCGTGACAACATCGATGCTGCCCAGGTAGTTACGTCTTTGGGCTATAACCCCAGTTTATGCTTGCGCTTGTTAATTGTATTAATCTAATGAGAAAATCTGTCAATGGGATTTTTTTAGAGTTTTATTTTAGGCAACTTCTGAATATTTTTTTCTAAATGAGCTTGTTGGCAGGTGGTTCCTGCATGGTTGAACTGTTTGCCAATAAAAGGTGATTTAATTGAGGCCAAAGTTGTGCATGATCAACTTTGTTCAATGGTTGAGAGGTCAGAAACTCAACTTTCTTGTTTCTCTTATGCAGTACACCTTTTTATCTTCTCAATTTTCTTATTGTGCTCTATCATTTTATTTACAGATCTGATGGGGACCTTTTGGGTCCAAACAATCAATATCTCCCAAAAATTGTTGCAGTATTTGCTGAGGTTAGCTTTTATATGTTTGGTTATTTGATTGGCTGTTTTTGCTGAGGTTAGGTGGCCATCATGAATTTGGCACTAGAAATTTTATTGAAATGACTAGTGGAAAGGCTTTAATGATGAAATTAGTTAACCTCCTTAAAACAGAAAGCGGACAAAATTTTGATATGCAGTAGCTCTGCGATAGTTTTGTTTCTCAACCTAAGGCTAGCATGTATTGCACCTCCTGGTAATAGACACAAAAAATAGTTACTTGTTAACTACTTGCTTTCTCCTGAATTTACTGGTTATACTTAAAATTGAATTTCATAATTTAAGTTGATATTAATACCAGACATTTTGGATGTTTTAAAGGACATGGTGCTTTTTAAGAAATGAAAGAACTGTGAACCTGACTTTTATGTGGCGGACCAACGAAAACCTCATGGAAGTGTATTTTCAAACTTTTCTTATATCTTTTTTATCTTAAATTTTCATGTGGGTGATGGATGTTCATTTGTCTTTAAACTGGTAGATAGCAAGCAACAGATGCATAGTGACATGCAATTTAGGACTTGGTTTGAATTAATCTTTGAAGCATATATGAAATGTATCGTATACAATGAAGAAGATATGTATGTGATCTTTATAGTATTTTTGTTCTCTTTATTTTTCCCTTCTGGGTAACATATTAATTGTTCTTGCGCATGACAGGTGTTATGTGCCGGTAAAGATCTTGCGACTGAACAAACTGCTGGTCGTATGAAAAATCTTCTCAAACAGCTTCAGCAAACTTTACCCTCTGCTCTAGCCGCAACCTTTTCAGCTTTGCAGCCACAGCAACAGCTTGCATTACAATCCATCCTTTCTTCATAGTATGTGTCGGCAACTGGGAGTTTACCGAATCTCTATTGAATTGGTTTGGTGTTCTTAATATTTATTCCTCATTCTTTGCCATAAGATGGTTTCCATCATTCATTCTTGCATGTTTCTTTTCACACCCCTGGCTTCAGTTTTGAGAATGCAGAGTCATAATTGTGATTGGTAAGGAAACTTTTATGCAAAAATGTGTATATTGTAATTTGTCAATAGTGAGATTTGAGTTTGAAAGATAAGTGTTAGGCATTTGTGTGTGTTCTTTTTCCCCTTGTTTTTGATTTTACCAAATGGGTTTGAGAATACAGGATTGTCTTGAGGCAATTCTTTCCCCTTGTTTTTGCATTTTACCAAATGGGTGGTGAGAATACAGGATTGTCTTGAGGCAATTCTGGCAGTTTTGGCCTATTGTTTCTTCATGTCAGACATGGAATGGAATGTATTGTATTAAATATTCAATCTGTTGATCTATCAAGGTTTTACTATTTATTTTATTTTATTTAGCCAAGCATGTTTTGCTCCCTAGTTCACAATTTAACAAAAATTGACATTTGATGAGATCGGCAAAAATGCACGCTAAGCTTTAGACTTTGTTGCCAATGACGTAATCAAGAAAACATAACTTGTATTTTTACCCTTAATTATAATTTAATTTGAAGTGCTAGAAGAAACAACAATGAAAGTTAAGTTCATGCCATATTTGCAACTTCAGTCAAAAGGTCAAAAATTGAGAATTTCAAACTATAAACGCAGAGTAAAGGTCCAGTGAATAATTAAATTTAAGTCTGCAGGCTTGTCGGCTGAGATAATAGTGAACGGGAAACCATGATTGGTTTGAAAGGAAGTATCCTTATTTTTGAAATGAGTTTTAGGGCATCTTTGCATGTGAACTATTTTATAAATATTGGCTAATGAACATTAATACTAATCATTGACTTTAGATCAACTTTTAATGAAAAAGCATTCCAGTCATAAAGTATTCATGTAGTAATTAACATCCTAAAATTTAATAATTCCCCGTTTTTTTATGCCATAGTGGCGGAAGTTGGAAGAGTGGACTTGGTTCTTGCAAAACTTGAAAAATAGTGTGGGTTTTTATGGAAGTGTCGCTTGTGTTAACAGAACAATGATGCTGTGAGGGCAAATAAGTTGGAGAACTAGTATAATGGCTTTTCCCAGCTTCTCTTATACTATTTTTGGTTCTTAACATATGAGCTAGTTAACTAATTTGAGTGGTTTAAAAAAATTAGTTAAATTAGTCAATTATAATAAATAGGTATTGTTTTTTATAAAATACCTTTGTTAGTCATATGTATTAGTGATAACTACTATTTAATAAAACATTAAATATTTGTAATTTTTATAAGGATTGTCTTGTAAAAAAATAGATAAATACAAGAGACAAAGTATATTACAGTTTTATATTTAGAACTAAATTGAATGTTAAATAATTTTTTACATTAAAGATGGATGTAGCATAAAGATGTTAATGGGCTGACCGGAAAAGATTAGGGAAGTATAAAATTTCCCAATTAATAAAATAAATTCTTCTACCCAACACTTCCTCCATCTATAAGAAGTTTTCTAAATCTCTTTTTAGCTCAAAATATAGGGGGTTGCATCAATTTTTTTTTCATAATCAGACCATTTTATGTCTAACTTCTTGAGAGATGAAAATATGTATTTATTAATAGATTAGGGAAAAAATTAAAAAAAAAACTGGCCTACTTTTATACCTTAACAAATGAATAACAATCTATCTTTTATTAGTATGTGTAAAATGATTGAAACATATTATAAAAGGGACACAAGAGTAACCTGTATTGAGCATAATTTTAAAATTTTGTTAAAAGAAGTAACTGATTTTAATTATCTTTCTTAATTTACCTAAAATTGTTAATATAAATACCAATTAAAAGAAATATGCCTTTCATGAATGGGGAGACAAAATTTGTTATCTTTAGAAATCTTCCTTTACTTGTCTTGTGATGCCACAAATTAATACTAGCATCTTTTACACTTTTGAGGATCTTGTACATGAGAATGTATTAAATTTGTTAACCATTCTTGTTGTTATGTTATAGTGCCATATTTCTTTCTTTCTTTTTTTGCCAACCAACATGAAATAATTCCTATATTTCTAGGAGTCATGCCCTAAGGAACCTAGAGAATTCTAGATGCACAAAGAAAGGCTTATTTATGTTTCAATTAAATTGGAAAAGGAATAATGACTCCTGCTCTTCGTTCACATGGGAAAAATGGGCAAAAAGAATACTCGAAGAAAAAAATTCTTAGAATAATAAATTAATAATAAAAAATTTATTTTTTTTCTTTTGATATCTTCTCTCTCTCTCTCTTTCCAGATCTACTGTTCTTTGCCAATGATGACTCTATTTTCAATTTTGTTATTTAAAATGATAAACTTATTAATATTCCCTCTGATATTTCTTCTTTGAATAATTTACCCTTGTTTTAATTGATTGAGTCCTTTTCTTTAAATTAAATAAGTCAGCAGAATGATAGGCCTGAAAAAATAATTATACGATTGTTAATCTGCTAAAGGAAACCAATTCTCTTGAAGAAAGTTGGAAAAAAAAAAACTCGTAAAGATTAGACATAATATATGAGTGAATCATTTAATTGGACTCACCTATTTGAGTAGATATACTATTTAAGTTCCAAGACTTATTTTACTTATCCATTTTCTAAAAATAAAACATATAAGAAACTTATATGGATTCAAATTGTTAATTAGGTCTTGGGGAAAAATTATTTAAATTAAAATTAATTTGACGAAGAAATTTTGAAAAAATTAGGATTAATTGTTTAAAATAGAATACATGAAACATGAAAACTTGATTGTATCTCCTAATGGACTATGTTAAACTATGCTTGCTTAATTAGTTATAGTAAAATCAGTTTAATAAACAAATTAAGAAAAGAACAAAAATATAATACTACATCCGGTTCTTAATATACGATTCACTTTTTAGTAAAAAAAATTAAAGTGTAAAGTGAATCTTATGTTAAGAGACTGAACGTAGTATTAAGATAAATAATTTAAAATGATGTAATCATTTAAAACGAATATCTGGTAAAAAAATCATTTAAAACGAATATCCTAGTCTATCAAATATTTTAGACAAAAACCAAAATTTCTATGCGAAGTTGCAAACATGGCTATCAAATTGCTTATTTTTTGGGGGAAAAAAATCTATCAAATTGCGCAATTTGAGTCTCCTTCTCAATGAATTACAATTTATTTGGGGAAAACCCACTAGCCATAGCAAACTTACCTATCACATTAGGTAAACTGGTTTTAAATTTTATTGAAGAAAGACAACAAAAAATATAAGAAAAAAATTATTCATAAGTCTCAAATAAAAGAAAAAAGAATATAAATATGTTCACGAAATTTCATTTATTGCTAATATATATATTTTAAAGGGTCTTTATTCACTTGTTTTCTTTCTGAATTTATCCGATTATTGAATTATTTGATCAATATGTCAATTTTTTTTTTTTGAGAATTTATAACAACATCTCCTCAATGAGAATCATTCACGGTGTGTTGTTCATAGTACTCCTCCGGTCCTTATTATAAGACCCCATTTGACTTTTTATTTGGTCCTAATTATAAGACCCCAATCCATTTTGTCTCTTATATTTATGTATTTTTTTCCAAGATAATCCTTCTAATAATGATAGTTTTAGCCAATATACTTAATTAGCAAGGATATTTTAGGAATGACAACACTTATTTATTATAAATAACCAACTTAACTTACTTCCTTAATCTCCTCAAATAAGTCAATTGGGTCTTATAATTAGGACCGGAGGAGTATGATTTTTTTGTTGTTGGGTGCAACAATTTAGAGTAATGAAGTTTAAATTCTTAACATTATTTAAATAATATTAAATTTCTTCTGCTTAATCCGGACCGTTCATCTTTCACATAATTGATGGAAAACGAACATTTTGCTTAAAGACAGAAAATTGATAGACCACCAACCATAAGCAATCATACCTATCATGTTACGCATGAATATTTCTTTTCTCTCTAATCAATCGATCATTCTATTGAAGACAAAAAAAAATGGTATTAAAATAAGAGCCACAACTGGATTAGATTTAACAGAACGGGCTAGTCCCTTACAATATAGTAAACTAAAGCTTGAGGAGAATACCTATGCTTAGCATAAAGAAAAATCGGTATGAATTGTGCCTTTTGTTTCTTTCTTTCATTTTTCGGTTATTGAATTGAATTATTTAATTATATTTTTTAATGTCAATATTAATATAAAATTTTAAATTCCAATCAAGATATTTTATTGTCTATGATTAGCTACTTCTGGTGATCAAGTTGATGTGAGATGTTATATGCAATTCACGATCCAAATATTCTTAATGTAACAACACCAAAAAAAAAAATCACAAAGTTTCACTTAATATTACTAAATCACTTAAAAATGTTTTTTTCCACTCCTTGGGATATGAGCTAGTTGGAAAATTTATTATAATCCTAAATATAATATTTTAATTTATTTTGTCTTTTAAATTATATATATTTTTAGACTATCCTCATTGATTGAGCATATTAAAAAAAGTTTCATTAAGAGGTAGTTTGGAAACAAATAATTAAGTAGATATTTTTTTAAAAAAATAGAACTCATATTTCTTTTAATAAGTAGCTTAACTAATTCTTATAATCTTTATACTTTAATTATTTATTTCCCACGGACGAGTTGTAATTTATTTGTCAAAAAAGTCGTACAATGTACTTAGACAAAGTTAATGTTTTTGTATGCTTTAACAAAGTAGTAGTAATATTTAACTCATTCCAAATGCGAAAGAATCCAAAGGCAATGAGTTGTCATTCGTGAATTTTTTAACACTGAAAGTAACATGCGCGTGCACATGCACAGGAAACAGCCTCTGTCATTGATCTGTCCGCCGGTGTGGGGCTCTTTCCGTGTTCCTTCCTCCATTTCCCCTCTTTCATTAATTATCAATTAATTGAATTTATCTTTAACTTTAAAAATTTAATTCTTCATTATTATTATTATTACTTTTCCATTCCAATGGGCGATTCTTTTTCTATAAATCCCACCCTCCATTCCCATCAAAACCTCTTTCCTTTCTTTCTCATCTCTATCTCTCAGATTTCTGGTCAATCCATCTCTATCTTCTTCCTTCTCTTTACCCTATTTCTCAGCCCATAGTCTCTTCTAATTCTATCTTCTCTCTAAGAATCTCTTCCCTGTTTATATAACTCCTTCGGTTCTTCATCTTCTTCCATCTTCTTCTTCTTCTTCTTCTCCAGGCCTTATTACCTTCAATAATATAATCCTTCTTCTTGATCTTGATTATGCAGTTACGGTTATTGATGCTTGAGACAATCGATTCAAGCTTGTCAATATGTCTGCAGTAATCTGCGAAATCCTCATGATAAACTCCTCTCTCTCTCGCAGGATCCACTTGGTTCAATCTTTCTCCGTTGTTTTCCTCTACTGGTTCTACGTTTTCTCACGATAATCTTCTGCAAAATCCCCCATCTTCTTAATTTCTCCCTCCCTTTACTTTCATCATCTGAAGGCAATCCATCAACCCAGTAATTGATTTTTGTAGGACTTATATATATATATATTGTATCTCTTTCTGTCTCTCTCTGTTATAGATCTGCATCATTCAAGTTCATCGAAACCCTAGTTATTGCACGGACATAATCATAATCATCAATGGCTTCTTCTCCTGGTGGTGGTGCTTCTTCTGCAACTTCATCTGATCATCATCATCAAGAAGATGTGATGGACCAGAAGAAGAGGAAGAGAATGATATCGAACCGCGAGTCGGCGCGGCGATCGAGGATGAAGAAGAAACAGCAGCATCTGGACGATCTGGTGAGGCAGGTTGGTGAGCTGAGGAAGGAGAATGAAGAGATTATGAAGAACTTGAGCTTAACCAGCCAACTTCATATGAACATGGAAGCAGAGAATGCAATCTTGAGGACCCAAATGGCTGAGTTAACAAACAGATTGGAATCTCTTAATGAGATCATAAGTTATATAAACTCATCAAGCAGTTATGTGTTCAATAATGATGATGAGACTGAGATGATCTCTGATTGTGGCCTCTTCAACAATTGGAACCAACCTATCATGGCTGCCGGTGGAAATAATAATATGATGTATTATTGATTAATTAAGTAAGGTGTGTAAGGATGATTATTAGGGTTTTTAATTTATTGTAAGATTCTCTGAACTTGAAGAGAGAGATAATAAGATTTGATTTGCTTGTCCTTACAATTTTATTTGATTGTTAATCATCTTTTTCTGGCTCTTTTTCTCAATTATTGTGTCATTATATTGTAGTTTTGTCAAACTTTTCTCAATCGTGGACATAGAAATTAGCTTTAACACTCATAATCTATTAATCAGGGTAATAAAAAAAATAAAAAAATGTGAAATAAATTTATTTATTATCATCATAAAAAATAAAAATTATTATGCTCATAAACATTTTCGTACATATAAATGTAACTTATAAGCTGAGTGATTTTGATTTTATTTGTAACATGTGGCATAATTAATACGAGTGCCTATAATTGAAAAATTAAAAGGCCCAAATTAAATAAAATAAAATTGCAAAATCTTAATTAAAAAGAAGGTGAAATTATTTTAACTTACATGTTTAATTTTTCCCAAGTCAAAAAGGAGATAGACATGATGGTGGGTCCTACTTAATTAGTGGGGTCCAAACACTGATATACCATTGTACCTATCTCTCTCCAATTGCGGGGATTATACGGTTGTTTGAACCAAAAAACAATGTTTGATTAAAATATTAAACCTACTTTTTCTCTTTAACTCTTACGGTGATTTTATAATATTAAAGGATTCTAAATCCCTAATCAATAATGTCAATGTTAGGTCATTTCCGGGGTTGGTGTGCTTGCTTTGTCGGTTGTAAACCTTCTGTTTATCTCTTTGTTATTAATATACTTTCTTGCTCTTACTTATAACAGAGAGATAAAAAAAATATTTTATCTTATTTATAAATCATATTATTAATTTTTTTTTATATAACTGTATAATTTTATCTTTTATTTATTACTTTCTAGGCTTTATTTTCATAGAGTATAGTGTATTTTAAATAGATACAAAGTTAAAAGGTTATGTTGTTAAACTTTTAAAACAAAGTTAATGGGCACAATTGTTGGTTGAGAATGTAAATAGTTTAAGAAAAGAATACAACTTTAAATTTCATTCTCGTGAGGAAAAGAATGCAAGTTTAAATTTTAAAAAGTACACTTATTAGAAAAGTTTTAATCTTAACATTCCTGATCCGATAAAGATTAGTTTTAAACCCAAATTAACTTAAAAATACTCTAAGTTATATATATAAAAAATTTTAGTTTCGGTGAAATACATTAAAAGTAACGAGTATTACTAAAAATTAATCTGTAGCAGTCAAAACCGCATTAGTCCGCGCCTTTTTTTTTTTTCGTTTTTTGCAAGGATATAAATTCAAATCCTAAACTTGTAAGAGTTTACTTTTCTCAATAAATAACTATTACAAGCATATAATTAAATAATTGACATAAAAAAGAAAAATTTTATTTAAATATATTTTAAATTAAAATAACTGAAATTAAATCCATCAAACGTCATAGTTTATCATATTCAAATGAAATTCATATAGAAAGTTATTAATCATAATTAAATTCAAAAAATTAGTATGTTTAGAGAGCCAGTTAAAAAGACGTTGTAAATTAAAACTGCAAAATCTGCAAAATTGATGGGTGAAGTGATGATTTTGACTGAGTTTGTAACTTGCACAAGTTCAAAAACCGACATGATTTTCTAAGATAAAACCGCAAAATAATTATCAATAACAATGTTGTTGCTCTTGTTTGGTTTATTTTAATATTATGCTCTCAAATTGAGTTCAAACGTACAATTTTCTTTTGAACGGAGGACATTAAAAAACAAAAAAAAAACAGAGAGGGCATTTGACATCATTGGTTTATAGGTCCAGCAAACATTAAAAGGATTTATGATTGTTCTTTATTGCTCTCGTCATATATTTCATTTTCTACATAAATGATTTTTTTCTTTTCAGTCGAAAATGACTTTTTTTTGGCATATAATCGAAGATGACATTTATTAAATATAGATAAAAATTAAAATTGGCGTGTACTATTTGATCACATGCAACGTCGGGTTAAAAGTTAGTACTCACAGATTCAGATTTTTTTCATTTCTGAAAAAAGGTTTACTTACAGATAAGTTTGAGTATAGACAGGAGATCTTGCAACAGGATAAATATTAAGAGCATAATTAAAATTAATTGATTGCCGAATTTTAAAAAAGAAAAAGGACAATAAAAATTGAGACATATAGGTTTAATTTTCTTTCAAATAAAACGAGTAACCAAATTAAGGGGAAAAAATATTACTGTTCATTGAAATGTTATTAAAATGATATCTTATCACGATTTTAAATTTTTCAGGATAATAATATATATTATTTGAAAATGGAAGATATTGTGATAATTGTGGTTTAAAAAAGAATGGTGAAATTTACTAGACAATTATAATTATAACTCTTTTAAAATTAATGAGAAAAAATCTATATATATGACTGAATTAAGAAATAATAAAAATAAAAAAGTACAAAATTTATGGATTAGTTATGAATAATATACTTCACTTCAAATAAATTTCATGCTGATGTACGAAATTACATCTTAAGTAAATTACACCATTTATCTGAGGAGACAAAAGGGCGACTAAGTCAAATAAATATAAGTATTCAACTTGTACTCGTCCTAAGAAACTCACTCAATTATTTATTGATAGCCAACACTATTCATAAACGAGAAAATCTCATGTTAGTGATTTTTATTTCCTAAGAATAATAGTTAACTTATTAAATTCATCTCAAATTATTTTTTCCCCCTAATCTCATCTAGATTAAATGAGATTGTAAAGGAGAAAGAAAAATACAAAAAAATTATATTTAAATTTTAAGCATTAATTACGAGAACAAAATTAACAAATAAATATTAATTATTTGCTAAGTGATTTATATTACTGACTAAAAAATTTTCATAAAAATGACTTGTCCTCTAGAGCAGAGAGAATGCTGCTTTCTATTTATTCTATTTGTACACACTCAATATCTAATTATTAATATAAAAGCTTTGAAAATATTAAAAAAAATTAGTTAAATTGATTATTTATAACAAATGTGTTAATTTTTCTAAATTACTCTATTTATTTATTGTATTTGAACTATTTTCTAGTGGGAATCTCTTATAATCAATAAGGATATTTTAAAAAAATTACATATGAGTAGATTGATATCTTATCATTAGAATTAAATTCAACTTCCTAATTAGTTCTTACATTAAAATAGGTTTTTGGGTGGAAACTAAATTATAATTGTAAAAATACTTTTATGATATAAGGAATAAATATGTAAAGGAATTTATCTCAATTTATAAAAAAATTACTTTTTAAAAACACTTTTTCACTAAAAATAGTGCTAGTACTAGTGCTAGTGCATATCTTACGTGTATTTATAAATTTCTTATATTCATATATATATATTATATATATATTTATATAGACACGTTTCTTATTTTTGCTTAGCCCTAGCTTGAGAGAGACGTGTCAAATTTTTCAGACGCACTTCGTATCAAGGGGACAAGACAAATTGTTATTGGGAGATGTGTCATTGAAAATTTGCAAATTATATGAGAAATTTAGACTTTTAAAATTTGAAGTCAAAAATGGTTTTTTTTTTCCTTTTCTTTTGGCCCTGATGTTAAAAGGGATATTTAAGACTGAACAAGTATTAAAAAAAAAAAAGGTTAATTCCAAGGACTTGCATGCTTTTGATGATATTAATTAATAATAATTTTTATTATTACTATTACCATCATGCTAAGGAATATCCTTTCCTTGTTTGATAAGTATCCTACCTCCTAAGGAATATCCATTGATGCTGGTTATAAAGATATTATCAGTCAAAGCAAGCATGTGGGGAAAAAAAATGATAAAGTCATTAAAACAACATTTGTTGTTTAATAGTTTTAAAACAGAACTTGCATTGAAGGAAAATAAAAATAAAAATAAAAATAAAACCCAACTTGGATTTGTAGTGAGACTAACGAATCATTCGCCTTTTTGATTTGGGGAGTGGTTGGATCAGCACATTTTTTTAATTGATTTCGGTGTATCCAAACTCCCCTGTGTTAAAAATCTTAGATAAATTGCTCTTGTTGGATTTTATTTTATTTTTCCTCTCTTATTAAGTCGAATTGATGTCTTTAATCATTTTATTGAATATGTTTTATTTGTTTATAAAGCAATATCTTTTTATTTAAATATCAACTTTTTTAGAGCTATACAGAATATGTTATTTTTTTTTTAATCTCATTAAGTAGTATGGGTCTGTGAATTCTGAATTAGAAACTTCAATCAATTTAATGACTGCTTTAGTTTATTACAACTATTTAATGGAGACAAGAATTTATCTTTTATCATCAACATTTGAAAAGTTAGTTTCAATTGTCAGCGAAGTAAGCTTTTCTTTTTTCTTTTTATGTTTAACAAAAAAAGCCATTTCAAACATTTATGACTCGTAATGGATTACAAGCAAAAATAGTTGGCGTCGAATAACAAATTATTTATAATTATAGGATACATTTTTTGACCATGTTATTAGTGTTGTCTATTTGTTTAAGGCAATTATACACGCACGCTATCTCTTATTTTTAATATAAGAACTAGTAAAAAATAATTCCAAGGACTTGCATGCTTTTGATGATATTAATTAATAATAATTTTTATTAGTACTATTACCATCATGCTAAGGAATATCCTTTCCTTGTTTGATAAGTATCCTACCTCCTAAGGAATATCCATTGATGCTGGTTATAAAGATATTATCAGTCAAAGCAAGCATGTGGGAAAAAAATGATAAAGTCATTAAAACAACATTTGTTGTTTAATAGTTTAAAACACAACTTGCATTGAAGGGAAAAAAATAAAAATAAACCCAACTTGGATTTGTAGTGAGACTAACGAATCATTCTCTTTTTGATTTGAGGAGTGGTTGGATCAGCACATTTTTTTAATTGATTTCGGTGTATCCAAACTCCCCTTTGTAAAAATCTTAATAGATTGATCTTGTTGGATTTTATTTATTTTCCCTCTTTTATTAAGTCGAATTGATGTCTTTAATCATTTTATTGAATGTTTTATTTGTTTATAAAGCAATATCTTTTTATTTAAATATCAACTTTTTTAGAGTTATATCATAATATTTTTTTTTTTTTAATCTCATTAAGTAGTATGGGTCTGTGAATTCTGAATTAAAACTTCAATCAATTTAATGACTGCTTTAGTTTTTATTACAACTATTTAATGGAGACAAGAATTTATCTTTTATCATCAACATTTTGAAAAAGTTAGTTTCAATTGTCAGCGAAGTAAGCTTCTTTTTTTTTTTAATGTTTAACAAAAAAAGCCATTTCAAACATTTATGACTCGTAATGGATTACAAGCAAAAATAGTTGGCGTCGAATAACAAATTATTTATAATTATAGGATACATTTTTTGACCATGTTATTAGTGTTGTCTATTTGTTTAAGGCAATTATACACGCACGCTATCTCTTATTTTTAATATAAGAACTAGTTAAAAAATTTAATTTTGATATAAATATAAGATCTCAATTACTTTATCTCTTATACTTGTCACTTTATTATAATTAACTAATTTATTTAATCTATTTAAATTAATTAAGTAGCTTTTATATTAAGTATAACAAGTAATATTAACTTTTAGGCATAGATGACAAAACCTTGTTGTTGTCTATTATTTGAGGCAACTACCACACTACCTCACGTCTTTAATTAAGACCTACTGAGTAGTTAAAAATGTTTAATTTCATCATAAATATATGTCAATTCATTTTATCTTTTATATTTATTATTTTTTGATAAACTAATTTACCTAACTTATAAACTAATGTGTGATTTAATGTTATACAGAAGTGTTTTAAGAAAATTATGCTACAATTATTATAATTAACTAATTTATTTGATTTTTTTTAACTTCATCTAAATTAATTAAGTAACTTTCCCATAAAGCACGGGAGAGAATATTAACTTGTAGGCATAGAAGTCAAAACGAACTTGAGTTGAAAGAAATCTCTCATGTCGTCAGAGATATACAATAGTCAAAAGTTCAATCTGGGCATTAAAGACGTAAATAAATTGAAGACCCTTGATGTCCGTAGAAAAGTTGAATTAAAGGAGGTGTCTGGGAAATATCAAAAGTGCTTGTGAAAACACTTTTTCCATAATCGAGATAAACTCCTCAACGTATTTATTTCGTATACTGTAAAAACACTTTTAAAACCATAATTTTGATTCTATCCAAACACTTACTAAATTGGTCAAGAAATATTCTTAAACAAATGTTAAAGACGAAGAAAATGCAATAATTATTATTATGTTTTTTTTTTCCTTATTCCTAGAAGCCTAGAACCTCCTTCATCGGAAAAGAATGAGAAATTATATGAAAAGATTTATGATAATTATTGTGTTTTGTTTTAGCTTTGTCAACAAATTGCAAAATACAATTTGAGAGAAGCACACTGAAGGGGTGTCCTCTAACTTGAATGGTAAGTTATCCAAGACTATCACGTTTGGATAAGACTTAAAGCTTAAGACTGGTATTGACATGTTTGCACGCACAAATGTGATTAAATTATTTTAAGGGGTGTTTGAATTAGGTTTTCAAAAGTAATTTTATGGGATAAAAAAAGTATTTGGATGAAAACCAAACCATGGTTTCAAAAGTGATTTTACAGTCTACGAGGTAAATATGTGAAGGAATTTATCTCGATTTGTGAAAAAACTTCTGAAAGACATTTTTCAGGATATTCAAACACCCCCAAAAAGTAAGCACCTAAAAGGAATTTTGCCTTCTGATGAGACAAAGATAACCGGCCGAATGGTCTCCGGGCCCAGGCCGTGAGAGCCCAGAAAAAGGGGCCTTAAAAGGATGTTCTTATCATTCACGCAACACTCGGACTCATTTCATTCATCATCTGGGCCTATGTGATCAGAGCCATAGTTTATTATGTTACTTTCCAATTTAGACACGTCATTTGTCAATTAAAAACATTCCTAGAAAATAGCTTATCATTGTTACCAAAAGAACAAGAAAAAGAGTAGTTGATCATGTTGAAAACTTTTAACTTTAACATCCTTAAAGTCTCAGTTCCAACATTCTTCACAATCCCTTTTGATTTCAGCCATGAGCTTAAGCTGGCAAATAAGGCTCCAACTTACAGCATTATACCATAATCCAATCATCTTTCTGGTTTTTAATGACTCGGCCACATTTTCCGGTCGCTTTCATTGGTTCAATCTACCCGTATGCTACCTCGAGAGCGTAAATGTTGAGCATTGTGATGATATCCGGCTGGGCTTTGAACAAAGACTTCTTGTTCATCTGCAAAATAGATGCTTTACATATGTAAAGCAATCTTAAACAAAGTGGAAAACACTGCAAAAGTTATTACTCAGCATAACTAAATTAACCAGCAGATAGTTTACAAATATAATAAACATGTGTCACTTGTTTTCTTGTCAAAGATGAAACAGGGACCAATTAGAAAGAACTATACTTTATCATATGAAACAAAACTTAGTATGCTAGGTTCAACAAGAATACAACGGTAATTATGACATAAATAATTCAAAAGCAACAACACAAACCAGATTTGGGTGGTACTGGATAGTGCATCACATACAAATGGATTATACGTGTTGTGGCACAGGCATAAAATTCAAGTTCTTACATTCCACAAAAATATATCCATCAGAAGGGAAAAAAATTGTCTCTTTGGCAACCACTCATCAGGTTCACCATTTGAATGTTGGATGCGCCCACAAAATGTATTAACATCATTATGGTAAGCAACCACAAGATAAATCCAATGCACTAACCTACTGAAAAATAATAAAAGATGCAGTAAATGCTCACATGATAAGTAATACTCCCTCCAGTTCTTTTTATAAGATCCAATTTGAGGTTATATAAATATTAAATTTATTTTGACCAATTTTATCCGCAATTAATTGCATTATCTTTTTCTCATACATTTCCTTTTATCTTTTTTCTAACCATTTCTCTCTCACCTACCCTCTTGTAAATAAAGGCATATTTGGGGTAAAAAGTACATTTCTTACATATTTATTACTTTTAACTAATATTAACATATTTCTTAAACCACATAATTCAGTTAATTGGATCTTACAAAAAGACCGGAGGTAGTATTAAACAAATCATGAGAAAGAAACTTGCATCTATGTGATGTGTGATATGGCATCTGTGGCAGCACTCAATATTTCACCATTAGCATTGCGGCACAAAAACAGAAGCTCATCAAACAAATGCTCCTGTTAAAAAAAATAAGAAAGTTCATTGTCTGAAATTTAATGCACCAAGCCAGGAAAACATTTGTGTTCTCATATAGCATGGGCCCTAATTGATCAAGTTATTATGGAGGGAAATGATGTGATCTGGAAAGGAAATAGGTTCTCTGGTACCTTTACTTCGTTCTTCAAATGCCCCACAGAATTGACTACTAAGTTTCCTCAGAACAGTTAGACAGGGCTGTCCATAGGCAGGGTGATTGAAAGTACTAGAACCCAACTGACCAATGCAGCAGCCAGAGCACCAATGTACATGAAAGATGATAACTACCCAATGTAGAAATACTATATCACTTTCTCGCAAAGCAGTCCGTAAATGATCTTCAAAATCATTTCCACCAGAAGAAGAGGACATAAAACAGCTCTACCAGAATAGTAGGAATTAGTTCACATATAAATCCCAGATGAACGAGTGCTCTCAGCCAAAGACAACTGATATACTTACCTCAAGTAATAGGCATAGTGTTTCAATTTCTGCACACTCATCAAGTGTGAATTGTTCCTGCTTATAAACAGTTACCAGAATGCCAACAGCATTATACCAACAAAAGCGTAAGTGCAAAATGTCAATGGAACCTGAGAATCTATGAACTCAATTTAAAGCAATATATTACCCACGAAATTTCTGAGATGTTCAAAGATGAAAAGATGTTGAGCACTCAAGTACCAATTTCCACCTCCTTCCTGATTCTTGTAACTAAACATACGCTTCTTCTCAGACAAAAAAAAAGAGGATTGTTCATGGCAAATTTCTTATACAAATATATGACCTGCAATTCATCATAAAATTGTAAGTACTAAGTAACAATATCTATTGTAGACCATTTTATCAAAAGATTAAATCTTTAGGTCAGCTCAACATTCTTTTGTTAATATTTATAATATACTCTCTCTTGCTAAAGACCTTTGGTATATAACTTGAGGAATGAACTTTCAAATATACCTTCTACAGAAATCCACTTTAATCCCGAAAGGTTGAACTGTGAAGAGACTAGGATTGGTTTTATCATATTATTAACACCTCTACCTTGACCATCATCATCTTTACAAGTGAATATGTACAAAGCAGCAAACATCAAATCCTTAATCCTCAAACCCAAATACTGTTACTTTTAGAAAAGACTGCCCGAAGGCAAATGATAACCATTCTGTTTACCAGGAAAATAGAAGATCAAATGAGACTAAAAATAATGTTCTCCTTAGCAATTATTATACATCTACAGAGTCAGCAACATACTAAAAGCACAAGGCGCCAGAAGCAAGAGCCAATATATAAGAATTTTTATGAGTAGACTGTAGACTGTAGTACCTATCACGCATATCCATTGCCAATTCTTCATCCGGTTTACCACATTTTGGAACGACAACATCCTCAAGTCCTTGGCAGAAACATGATTCCCTCACATGCCTCGAAAGGATAAAGTGCAAGCCTTTATCCTTTGGAAAGAAGAGCTTACATATACATTAGCTCCAAAATGGTTGCAATGATTTGTGTCATCCTCATCCACTGTAGAAAAAGGTCAACCAACCCTATCAGATTTCCAGCTTGTGCCAAGTCAAGTTTTGCAAGCGCTTAAAACACATCAAGTGCAGGCTTCATTTGGCCCTTGTTTACAGACCCACCAATAATTATATTCAGGGTAAAGGTATCAGGAAGGAGACCTTTTAGCCTCATCTCTTTTTCCAACCTTACTGCTTCATACATTTTCCCACAGTCACAAAACCCATGAATTAAAGAATTGTATGCAAAATTATTAGGAACAAAACCTTCGGCTGACATTTCTAAGAACATTTTGTGTGCCTCCTCAACCAAGCCTGACTTTGAGAGCCCATCAATTAAGGCTGAAAAGGCAACAGCATCTGGATATACACCACTTTCTTTCATTTCAGTCCAGATAGACTTAGCCCCGTAGAGATCACCCATCTTAAAGTATCCATCCAAAAGAACTGTATAAGCCACTTTGTTGAGGGGAAGGCCTTTCTTTGAGATCCTACCAAAAAGCGTCCTGGCTTCTAGCATCCTCCCTTTCCAACACAAACCCATAAGCAAAGAATTAAATGTGGAGGGTGAAGGAGTCAAACCACATTTAATCATAGTTTTATAGGATTCAAATGCCTTGTCTTCTAACCCAGCCCTGCTATAGGCTGCAATTAAAGTGTTAAAGGCAACTACACTAAGAGGTATTCCCTTTTCAAGCAGGTCTTCTAATAGTTTTGCAGTCTCATTAAGTCTTCCCGCCCAACACAGGCACGAGATTGTTATGTCATACAATGAATAGTCTGGAAGGATTCCTTGAACAGATAAATCTGTTAACAAACTATTCCCATCCTCTTTTCTACCATACTTATAATGGCCTGCAACCAAAATATTAAAAGTTACACAGTCAGGACAGATGCCTTTACTCCTCATTTCTTCATAAAGCATGTTTGCTTGACCAACTTCCCTCGCCTTGACATATCCATCCATCAGCGTGTTGTACATCACAGTATTTGGAGTAACATTCATATCTTGAAATGTATCAAAAAATTTCCTTGCCTCAGTCACATTTCCCTCCCTACAAAACGCATGAACAATGGTATTAAATGTTGCAATGCTCGGTTTGCAACCACATTTGATCATGAATTGCAACCAATCCACCGCAACTGAAGTCTTCCCCCAAACGCAGTATGCATTAATAACAATATTATACGTAACAACATCAGGATTGCACCCAAACTTTTGCATCAAATGTAACAAACTTTCTCCACCTACAAGCCACCCTTGTCTACAAAACCCATAAATCATCACGTTAAACGTTATATTACAAGGATATGGCCCTCTACGGAGCATATCTTTAAGTATCTTCCACACACTACTATAATCACCAATTCTAAGTAACAACTTAATAAGAATGGTTATTGCAGATGCACTTGGCACAACTCCCACATCCCTCATTTTATGCAAAATTTCCAATGCCTCTGAACTCATTTCCGCATTCAAAAAGCCCCTCATAAGGGTATCCAGGACAGAAAAATCAGACTCATAGTGGGAGTGAATCTTCCACATAAACTGCACAAGTTGTTTGCTTTTGCTAGCTCCCATCCTTGCAATTACCCATGAAACCATGTCTTGCGCAAAATACCTAAGATTCTGTGCAGCTAAAATACCCGCCGCAATGCAACACAATCGAACAGTCTCCTCAGAATCATTATCCCCTAATGCTAGTTTGAAGAATGCAAATGCAGCTTCCCGGGTCTCCAACAATGTCATAACCCTCACAAGAAAGAGTGGACAAAAATCTCGTTTAAATCTCTTCAACACAAAACCATTCTCATCCTTAATGATCTTGGATAATCCCACTACTACTTTTCGCCGTTCCCTAGGACAAGTTACGCTTGAAAAAACAGAACTGGAGGTCCCAAAAGGTAGAAATTGTGTTAAATAATCATAAGATTCAGGCCCAGATGACGAGTAGAAGACGATGTGAGTGTAGCGAAAGTTGAAGGTATCAGAGAAGCCTATGAGACTGAGTGTTTTGCAAGTATAATGCTCTGAAGGAATGAAAAAATGATAGTTTAAATACAAAGTCGTCGAATTGCGAGGTCGAATAAACATAGCTGACATTCGGAGCCGTCGTAGAATCATCCCCGACAGCTGCAAAGGGAGTCGGAGCTCTGAGATGGCGAGTTCATACGAGTGAAGTAGTGTTCCCTTCCGCCTTCTGTCGGACTCGGATTCTAGCAGCCCAACAGTTCCCTCCCTTCCGGCCAAATACCTGATGCCACAGGCACACACTACGCAATTTTACTGAACTGATGATGATGGCAACATAAGCATGGTTAATCCTTTAATTTACAGGAAAAGTACATTCTTAATACTTTAGTTTTATAAAAAATCTTATGTTGATTCGGTTAATACAAACTTTGACCTCTCAATTTTGTCTCCAAATCATAAGTTTTAATATCTCAAATTTCTTGTTATTTTTACATTAGCTCTTATAATCTAATAAAAATTTTAATTATTTTAACACTTAAGGGATCAAAACTTATGATTTGAAACTTAATGGACTAAAACCAAAATGAAAGCAAATTTAAAAGACCAAAGATTATAATAACTCTTCTTTAATTTTTCAAAATATTTTTTTGTTAATTCTTTAATTCCAATGATATTAACAAAAATGTTGATCAAATATTTTCAGGTTAACATCATTTTTAACTCTAAAATTTAACTTTTTTTTATTTTAGTCCTTAAAATTTAATCTCATTTTAGTTTTCATCTCTAAAATTTGCTTTCATTTTAGTTCACTTTTAGTCTCTAGTGAGTTATTTGCTTGTCACATATCAATTCTTACATGACTTTCAAGTCCAAGAATTTCTTGATGGCCAGCATCCCCATCGCTCTAATAATTTCTTGATCAAATTTTATCAGTCGTTAGGTTGATCTTTCAAATCTATTGAGAAGACGCTAGAGCCATTTCAGCAGCGATGAGCTTCAGAGTCAGTTTTCCGTTAATTGAGGTTCCCAAAAACGCCGCATTTCAGATTTAGCAACCATTAAAGCCAATATGGAGTGTGGATGAGAAGAATGGAATAATGAAGACGAAGATCAGTATAGAGCTGATCTTCCTTTCTTAAGGATTCTTTGTCGTCATCATCTATGATAGCTCCATGTTTCTCCTTGTCTTCGGTTAATAAAGCTTCTCTCTTGATGAATCTAAAGATGGTGGCCTTGATGATTCCTTGCTGTGAATTTAACGAATATGATGTTTGCTTCTTTGGTCGTTCTCCCCTACTGAGTGCATTGACACCATACTAATTCTGAGCGTGATATTTCTTATTACCTCATCATTGATTGAATCTACACCATACAAAGCGGATATGGAAGTTTTGTCACCTTTAAATGTTGTCTTCTAAGTGTGGTGAGAGGCATGGGATATGTTGTCAACAACTTCACATTTTCATTCCAATAAGGGATAATCGGCACATCCATGCTTCAAAGCTTCAACCTTTCATCCATTCTTACTAGCATACTAGAGAACAAGCCCATGTTTTCTAACAGATTAAAGAGGTGTTTGGCACATGCAAAAAGCACTTTTAAAATGATTTTAAATTTTAAAATCTAGACCCAGCAATGAGTATCATGATACTTACCACTGCGATGAGCACTGAAATTAGTTTTACTGATTTTGTGTACCTATCAATACATCATAACTTATGTTAATAGATAACAGAAATAGCTATGTGCTGATACTTTTTTATTTTTAGCTATTAAAAAAATACAAGTGACTCGTGAAGTTTTATTTCCAATAAACTAACTTTAGGTTTCATATTTAGGAATGTGATTGCCTTGAGCCTCAAATTTCCCTCATAGTGATGACTCTCTCTTCCTTCCTCACACTTTCTTAGAATTTAAATCAAATAGAAACAAGAATACTGCAGTTCCAGAAATTTGAACATTCATGCTAAAAAACGAAACCTCCCTCATATGAAAACCACAAACACGATCCCCCTCTACCTAGATAACGGTGCTTTCATAGGTTAAGTAATGATGACCTAATTAACTTGATCTAAGTTTTGTTCATGTATTAATTCATCAATTGTGAAAGCCAAAGAGATTGACCTTGTTAAAGAAATTCATTATTTAGAATTTAGTAATTTTGAACTTCTTTTTATGGAATTCTTTATATATTAAATTTGAAACTATTGTTAAAACTTAAAAACGGCTTGATTAGTTCATTAGTATCAAAATACTTTTAAATCCATTGATAGCTTTTGTGAGAAAAAGTATTTTCTAAGCATTTATTAAAAATATTTGCTCAAAAAAAATAAACATTTATTCAAAATTTTATATAAGAAGCAGTTTTAGTTGAGAGATTAATTATTCGTTTTTATATAAAAAAAAACTCAATTGCAAAAGTCAGTATCAATAAAATGTAAAACTAATTTCGCATAAAGTCAAATAAATCATCATTTATTTATTTTTGGGGCCAGGGTTAAAACTAGGCCATATCACATATTACATTGGTGTAAGTTCCTTTCCCATGATTTGTTTAATACTACCTTCGGTCTTTTTTGTGAGCTCACTTCTGTTCATCTAACTTCTTGTTGGGGTTGTAGGTATATTTTGTATTGATGAATTTGCATTATAGTTTAATCAAAGAAGTATATTTTGCATGGTATATTTTGTGTTTAAGTCTGAGCCCGTGACGGGTCAGGACAAGCCTGCCCCGTTTTTCCAGTACTACTTTCATGGGTATTGAGAAGACGAACCAAGATGAATGCAAATGTTAAGAGGGAGACATTTTTTTTAAGAAAAAATGACATAAAAATAATTGCTGAAATTGAAAAAGACAAAAAGGTGATTCAAATAAATAAAATAACCAAATAGATATGAGGTATGAATTTGGAATTTGCAAATTTTGGTAGAATGACTAATACGCCCCTGGAGTAAGAAAAAGAAAAGGCAGTGGAAAGCTTTCACATGCTAACACGTTGATTAAAATAGGTTGCAAGCAAATAGTCACTTTTATTTTGTAAGTTGTTATGTTAGATATTTAGTAAAATTGTAGGCAAAAGCATTAAAAATAGTTATAAATAAACAAGCTGCAAATGCCTTAATGCAAATGGCAACTTTCACTATGTAAGTTGTGATTCATTTTACTTGTTTTATAAAACTGTCTGCAAATAGCTTATAACAAATTATAAAACTCTTTATGCAAATGGTCATTTTTATTTTAAAATTTGTTATTCTTATTATATGTCTAGTAAAATTGTGCGCAAATGGATTAGAAATGGTCACAAATAAAGAGATTGTAAAACACATTATGGAAATTGGTATATTTATTTTGAAAGTTGTCAATCACTTTGCAAATGCTGGTAAACATAATTTGCACTTGTTATCAATAAATGTGCAATAATAGTGATTATGCTAGGTTTAAGGTTTTGATGATAACAAATTAAGGAATCTATGTTTTAGTAAATTGATCGATCACCTCATCGATCAAGGATTTATCGATCACTTGTTAGATAAAGTTCATATGAAAACTGATAACTTTGTAGAAATATTAATCGATAACTTGATAGATAAATCAAGTTTGTATGTGTTGATCGATTAGTTGATTGATCATTGTTAACACTGTTTTGTATAGAAGTTTGCTGAAAATTATCGATCAATTGGTCGATAATCTAGTGATCGAACAATTGACAGATAATAGGACACAAGTTTTGGTAAGTGTTTATCGATCACTTGATTGATAAATGAGTTATCGATAAGAAGACAGATAAAAGGTAAAACTTTCCACTCTCGTTGTATTTGTTTGAATCACCATTTATTGATCACAGCTTTATCAATAACCTATTCTATCATTGCATAATATCTCACATGTTTATCAAAATTTTTTCTGCTAGTTAAGTGCTTTTGAAAATTACTTTATCCATCACCTGATCGATCAATCGTTTATTGATCAAATGATCGATCAATACCTTTTCTCTGATTTAAACTATTTAAAACTTTCTTCGATCACTTGCTCGATTATTAATTTATCAATAAAATGATCGATCATTCGCTCCACTGAATATTCTGTTTTCACATTATGCGATCGATCAAACTAGCTTTTGAGATTTTTGAACTGAACTTTTTCACTACATCATATCGATCACCTGATTGATAAGTCTCTGATCAATCACTTACTCGATCATTTTAGGATTTATGCTCTTTATGGAAATTTTTGTCAAACTGTGTTTTATCGATCAACTTTCCTGTCATCCATTTATCGATAAATTATTCGATTAATATACTTTGAAAATAAATTCTCTCTTACTTACTTTTATCGATAAATTGATCGATCAAATATTTTCTGATCACTTACTCGATTAATAATCCAGCTCTTTTTATAACAGAGGCAACAATGAGATTTAAGAATATGTTGAATATTTCTCTTCGAGCTTTTCTCAACCTTGATGATTATCTTAATATTCTATTTTAAGAGTTTCAAAATCATAGGTGACCTTGAGCTATTTTTTCTGCATATTCTTTTTGAAGTTAATCTGTCCCTTTATCGATCACTGGATAGATCGTTTGTTAATCCATAACATGATTGATAAATATAGTTATATGACTCAAAATCTTTCATCTTTATTAATCGATAACATAATCAATAAACTAGTTATCGATCATATCTTTGATCAAGGTTGTTCAATTTCGAGTTATTGAATCTGATGTCTGATTGATTAACTTCTCTCTTAACATAAGAATATTACTATCATTTTATCAGTTATATTCCTGAATGTTATTCTGGAGGAAAAACTTATTAGATTAAAGTATTTTTACAGATTACAAAGAAAGTTCAATGGCTATCCGACAGTTATTTAGTAGCCTGTAGCCTACCATGTCAGAAGCATTAAATGGCAGTAATGCTAATACCGTTGCAACTGGGAAGACACGCAACTGAACTCTCAATGGCTAGAAGCTCTTCCGTCTAACAGTTATTAAACTTCCTCAATTATAAAAGGCTCAAAGAAGCATTGAATGTGGGGAATTGATTATGCGAGCTACCTTCTGCAAATAACTTACTGTTGCATTCAATACTCTGTTCTTGTTTTTAATGGGCTTCAGTGTTTCTCATCCATTTACTCTGTACGAGAGTTTTACATATCGTCTTTAATCACCTTTTGAGTGAAACTCAAGAGTGTGAACTCTTGAGTAGGTTTATAACCTTACAGATAGTAAGGGGGAGTGATTGAGCGAATCAATTACTGTACTGCGATACTAAGAGCCCGATTAATCTTGAAATTTAGTGAAATACTCAGAAGTGTTCTAAAGATTGGACGTAGGTCAAGTGGTTGAGACCAAACCAGTATAAATTTTGTGTCTACTCTGTACGGATCGCACTAACCTTCGCTCTCTGTTTCTATTTATCTTACTGGTTTTAATTTGCAAAATTTTTATAACTCACCCAATTTACCCCATTTTGGGTGAGACTACCACTAACAGATTAAATATATTTTTGTAAACAAATTCTATTTATAATCATAAGTCAAATATCATAACAATAGTTGGATAATGCATTTGTGTGTTCAACACTCTTCTTAAACTTCTTCTTTAACCTAGGAAATTCTTTTCGGAACAATATGCATCTACTCTTCACTTCTTTGCTTGGCTCTCCTTCTAATACCATTTCCCTCCTGCAAAAACACCACTTTGTAGTCATCCACTATACTATATTTTCTTCACAATAATCTAATCATTATAAAAGGAACATAGTCAATTCCGTTGCGAAGTGTAGTAAATCCCACAATCCACTTAACTTAATTTGTTTCACCACAATGTAGTTATTACCATAACAAATCTGATCAGTTCCATTAACAAATCAGTTCAATTTCAATAACAAGTCAATCTCCTTGGCTTTACGGAAAAGTTGTTAGTACTAATACAAATATAGTCATTCACATCGTAAGCGTTGTCATTTCACCACAAACCAACCAGGGCTATTGACTACTCAAGTATCAAAATTTACTACTTAGGTAATGAAATTTATTACTCATCCCCGATTAAACAGAACATAGCAGAAAATGGAAACTAACAAAATAGCATACTTTAGGAACAAACTTTATTAGAAGATAATAGAAAGTTAATCAATATACTCTCAAACCTTGCATAAAAATTTCTTGGCTCTATAAGTGCTTCTTCTTCCTATCTCTCTTCTTCTCTCTCTTTCTTCCCCATTTTTTCTCTGCTTCTTCTCTAAACTTTATTTATTTCTCTCTTCCCCATAGTGCTGGCGATGAGATTGAGAAGGGGAGACGAAAGACAAGAGGTACCAAGTCTCAAACCCCAAGTATCATGAAATATTCATTAGAAACATACTAGAACGCTGTAGGAGAGACCACATCTTCTTCTTCATCGAAGTTTTTGACAATTCATGCCCAGCCTTCCAGTTCAGCTACCCTTCAAGGAAGAAGAGAACCTGAAGAGAGAGAGAAGAGCTATCTGAACATGAAGTGAGAGAGAAGACAAAAAAGATGAGAGAAAGGGCATTGAGGTAATTTGCTAAAATTTGTAAATCCCAATTTAATACTTGTAGATCTATTTATCTTTTGTGAAATTAGAATGACAAATCTGAAATTTTAGAATTTAAATGGTATTTATATGGGATTTTTTTTTCTAGTTAGGAGTATTTTGGTATTTTTATAACAATATTGCATGCCCCACAATCCAAAAACTAACTACTACTACATTGGTTTAACTGAAGTGTTATTTTTACACACGTTTTAAACTTACATGACCCAGCAAAAAATATGTAGTGTTGGGTGAATTTTTGATATAAATTTATGAGTATTTTTTTATCCTAAACCCTAGCAAAATTTAATAGTTTTTTTTTGCCAAAACTAAAAGAATTAATTTATTTACACATTTTGTAGTACTTTTGAACCTTGAACAAAAAAATCTAGTGTTTGGTACACCTTGACTAAAAGTTTATAAGTATTTTTGGAGGGCTATTTTGATACTTTCATAATATTAGTAGGTCATACTCTAAAAAGTGATGGTCGTTTGGCAAATTTAACAATCGTACCATTTTTACTCTTATTCTGTAGGCTTATGGGCACTTTTACATTTCTGAAGAGCTCGTAGTGGTGACTGGCGAGCACATTCTGGGTAAAAATTTATTGATATTCTTGCATCATTCTTAAAACTATTAAAAGTCCAAGTCAGTTTTTTAACGGTTAATATTGATTTTTTCTAACAGCTTTACTTCATTTTCAATAATTATTGATCTTAAAAAAAATTTCGGATACACATGAAACTGTGCAAATAAACATATAGGTATGACTCTTTGTCAATCAATTCAATTTAAATAATAATAAAAAAATCTTATGGAGAGCGATCATTTTTGTTGTCTTCCGCCACGGAATATAACCTCATTCAGTATAGAATCAGTGATTGAAAAACAAATAAGTAAAAAATAAATAAATAAATAAATAAAGGCAAGAGGAAGAAGACCAATCAGAGGGCTTTTGGCTTTACGTCAAATCGGCCAAGTGGGGAGGGAACAGTGCCGAAGCTGAAATGTTAAATGTCCATCTCTTGGCCTTTGTGAAAATAATGGAATCCTATTAGCAGATAGATTATTATTATTATTCATTATTATATGCTCTTTGACATCCTTAAATGTACAAGCTCGAGCGAAAAATAGATTAGGACGCTACGGCACTTGGTGCTGTACGCAATCTGCTTTCTGCTTTCTCCTTCTTCTTGGTTAGATGTAGATATGGCGTCTCCGTTCACGCGTATCGTCGAATGCTACCAAACCCATCTTATCCAAGGTGCTTTACCTTTTGTCTTCCTTTGTGACGAGTCACTTTATATTATCGTTGTGACGAATTTTGTTCTCTATTCTTAGATCTCGTGGGGACGATGATTATTATGTTTTGGGTGTTTTATTTTCAATTAGGTAGTTGTTGATTACTTGATCATCATGTACGGTCAATTGGGTGTCCTTGAAGTCTTCTTGAGAGTTCTCTTGCTATGATCTGGGTTCCCAGTTTATTTTGCATTGATGAATCTGCATTATAGTTAATCGAAGAAGTTTATCACTGGTGATCTTTGCATTTTCAGGACAATCCTTGATACCAGTGCTCTTTGCCGAGGTACATATTGACTAATCACACAGGAAGTTCTGTGAACGAGATCATCTATTCCCTACGTCCTGCATTTTTTTGAATTTTCTATTCGGTAAAGATACTCTGAGTTTCGTTGGCGCTGGACTGATTCTTTTTTTCTTGGGTGACCAAGAATGGATTTTCTTGAGGAGGGGGAGCCTAACTAGGAATTCGTTTTACTTGGGAAAAGATGGATTTGCAGAATAACTTGCAACCTGAATCGGGAAAATTGGAACAGATTGTTTCTCAATTTCTTTTGAAGAGCTTACATGTCATTTTAGACTCAAGGGTTCCTTCTCTTCACCCACACGATAGAAGTGGTGAGTTATCACTTGGATCTCGGGTGAAGAAGAGTGATAAATGGTTTAACTTGGCATTAGGTGACCGACCTGCTGCTCTAGATAATTTAAACTTCTGGCATAGGAATTTGATGGAACCAATGGTAATAGACATTATACTAGTTCAAGAAGGGGCAGGTCCGTCTCTGGCAATGGGTTCATCTGTTGAGACAGTTATAGAGAGGTGGGTTGTTCATTACGACTGTCCACGAGTAATGGCTCAAACTAGTGACATTTCAGGCATTTACAAGAAGACATACAAGAAGTCAATCATACTGTTCCGTTCTCTGTATTCTCAGATGAGGCTTCTTCCAGCTTATCGTATCTTCAGGCAGCTAAGTACATCAAGTCAGACTTGTAATTTTGATATTATTTACAAAGTTTCTTCATTTAGTGATCCTTTCTCTCGGGCAGAGGAGAAAATGATGAAAGAATACAAATTCACTCCGGTTGAGGCCCCTCCGGGCTGCCTTTCTATATCTGTCAGCTACCGTACCACACTATCTGATTTCAAGCTTGAGTTTTCAACACCATTGCCACCAAAAATAATCACTGATTATGTTGGAAGCCCCAATACTGACCCTTTGAGATATTTCCCTCCCTCAGAGAAGGGTGTTAGGTCCACGTCCTTTCCACTGAGAGGGTTACCACCACAATCTCCAGTACCACCACTTGAACGTCCTCATAGCTGGACCAGCGGCTTTCATAGGGGAGCACATTTTGTACCAAACCAACCCTATGTTGGATCCCCACCAGTGCATCGTCTTCCTTCCATGCCTAATGATTATCCATCTTCGCCTCTTGATAATTATGGTATCAGAGTTCATAACCAGCGAATGCTGGCCCGACAAAGATCTACTAGTCATGATGAGTATCAGCTTTCTCCTCCATTTTCACATTCTCCATCTCCATCTGCACCTAACCCAATGCGTACTCGTATGCGATCTGAAACTGCCCCTGTAACTATACCTCATTCAGTGATTGGCAGAAGTTCTAGAAACCTCTCTCCTAATCTTTCAGATCATAGTAGAAATTCTCTACCACCTTTATCGCCCAGAAGCATTAAAAATGACACTTCGTCTCAGGAGTCTCCATCTGGAATGAGGTCGTTCAGGAAAATAGAAGCTTCAAGGATTGGAGAGATGCAATCTGGGATAACAAATTATTCTGGTCTAAAGGTAATTATGGTCTTGCATTATTACTTCTGAACTTCAAATGTGCGTATTCTGTTTTAATAAGCTCAACATTTATTTTATAGTTTGTCAAGGATAACAAGGACGATTCTGGGAGATTCTCAGGATTGTTATCTTCAAGTGGCTCACCACGGATTGGATTTTCTAGAAGTTCCAGCAGATTATCTTTACAGGATGACTTGGATGATGGTGATTTCTCATGTCCTTTTGTTGTTGATGATGTCGATACACCAGATGTTAACCCTAGGTATGTTGATTGACCTCATCGTTGACAAATAAAGTCGTGGCATGAAGCATCTTCAAGCTGACTGTTAAACTAACTTGACGAGAATCTGTTTCTGTTTTATTGAAATTTCTTTCTCTATGATAATTCCAGCAGCTTATTTATTACAATATGTAGTTTTAGAACAATTGATGGATAATAATCAGCATTTGTTGCATAAAGATGTGCCAAATTATTGCTACTAGTTTGATCTGTTTACACGTTCTGAATGATAGTAATAGAAGACTATTTTTTTAATGTTGACAATGTTGTTGATGCATGTACACATTAAGGAGAATGCATACATTCTCTCATCCATCTCTGCTTATCCTCATGTGAATAATTTAGGTTGTTAAGCATGGCTTGAACAATGAAATCTGGCACACTTTAGCGCCGTTTCTCTTTTGGCACAAGATGCATTTGCACCTTGGGTGATCGACATGTGTATAGCTGGTGATGTCGAACACCCTAACAACCAGGGTCAAGATGCGCTTGCAATAACTGCACCTCTTGCACGTGGACGGCACAATTGTAACTTGTGTTCTTATATTATTATACTTTTTTATTTCATCTAGATGGAATAGACATCTTTTGTATTCTTCTAACTAGAGAAAGTAGAATGAAATGGAAAGCAGTAATAGAAACACTGATTTGATAATGGGAAGCAGATCTCATGCATGAAGATGTAGTTTTCTGCCTAACCACTTTTGATATGTCAATCCATATTCCAATGCCCTATTTCTTCCCCGGTTTCTTATTTCCTGTGTGACTTCCAAAATAGTTGCTATGATTCTTTTTTCAAATCACATAATTTGGATTTCCAGTGGGAAATCCTAATTCCTATTTGTATGTCCTAGTTACCCTCTTGTGTATATAATGAGGATCTGAGCCCTGGCTATATGCATGCCTATTCTTGGGGGACCTGTACACCTGAAATCTAGCACACTACCTTTAGACTTACAGCAACTCGTAGGGAAGCATGTCATTGTCACACATGTGCTTGTTACACTGCTCCTACTAGAGCTAGTCTATTTTGAAAGGGTGCCACTATCATTGATCCTTTGTTCACTAATGATAAGTTGTTTCTTATTGTTTGATGTTGTATGGACCTTTTAGGTTCAGGTTGCTACTTATGTCTAGTAGATATTAGATTTGTTGTTTTCCTTGTCATTTACCTTTAAGCTTCGATAAAAACTTAGTGCGTCATTATTTAGATCTGCCACGCTGGATCTGTAATGTGCATTATTTGTGATTTAGTGTCTTATTGACTGCCTTTTCCTTTTCTTTCCTTCTGGTTTTTTTGGGGTAAACAGTCAAAATGTGGATGGTACGAGTCCTTCAGAAATTACTTCAACATCAATGCCAATGGGAAGAAAGTCACAAGATGCTGCTGTGGGTGTTCTTGTACGCATGCTTAGGACAGCGCCTCCGTTGCGCCAAGATCCGAGTTGTTATTCGTCCCCTTCCTTGAAGACTGAATTTGAGGAAGGAATTGCTACTGCTTCTGGATTCTTCCTGCCTCGAAAGACATCGGAGGCGCTCGAAGAGCTCAAGAGTTACCGAGAAATGAGAGACCTTCTTCTTTCTAAGAGTGGGAATCGAGTCATGAGAAAAGATGAAACTTAAGCTTGCTTGCTGAAACGATAATCATTTCCTTCTCTTCATGTAAATAGTTGAGGGAGTTGATGCTGTGTGGGAAAGTGGTCCTCCTACCAAATGGGCCAAAACTAAATGTTTAACCTAATTTCCTGAGTTTTTATTACAGTGAATCTTTTGTAATCTTTTTCAAGGATTGGAGAGATGCAATCTGGGATAGAATCAGATCTGTATTAATTAGGTTGATTCCCTATTTCCCTTATGTAATCTGATCCTCAGTGAATAATACAGAGAATCACTATTCAAAACTTCCATGCTGAGTAAAGAATTACAATGGCTTCATGAAATGGTGCTTATTACATACAGATACAGGACAAACACCTTTTCAAGAAGGAATAGAGAGAGACTTGGGGGGGATCCTCTGGAATTGTGTACATATCTCGACTGAATGTGGTTGCGGACGCCAAAAGTTATTTTGTCCTGATCAAGAACTAATAAGCTCCTGCTGAACACTCACATTTTAAATACTACCTCCGGTCTTTAATATAATATCTTGTTTGACTTTTATTTTGATCCTAAATATAAGATTGCAATCCACTTTGTCTCTTATATTTAAAATTTTTTTTCAAGATAGTCTTTCTAACAATGATAGTTATAGCTAATACATTTAATTAGTAAGGATATTTTAGAAAAGACAATTCATTTATTATAAATAACAAACTTAACTTCTTTTTTTAATCTCTTCAAATTAGTCAAGTAACTCTTATAATCAGGACCGAAAGTAATACTGTAGTACAGGAATGAAGAACTTAGGGGATTAAAATCTTCTCATAATCCTGTTTTTTCTTTTCTTTTCTTTTCAAAATCCATTCTCCATCTTTACATAAAAAAGATAGATGGTTCAAATGTAATATTTTATAAAACTATTATTAAAATATTTTGCAAATTAAATTTGTTTATTACAGATGTGAACTATCTGAATTAAATTTTTACAATTTAAACCTATTCATTTATGTTATAATAATATTTTATGAGATATTTTATCTGAATCATTCTTTTTATTTATTTTAATCCGAGAGTGAAAAGAGAAGTATGAGATGAAAATGAGAAAGAGGATTCTAAGAGCATCTAAATCCGAGTAATTTACTTTCCTACTGTAAAAGTTCATCGCAAGGTGGATGCAAAAAACGACATAAGTAACTTATCCTTTAATATTATTCCTCTATAAGCCGAATTGTGGTATGAGTATGACTTCACATCGGCTTCAAACTCATTTCACTGTTCAAAAGCCCTAACCAGTTCCATTAAAAAATTATCAGATATTGATGGCTTCGTTTTTGCCATCCCCATTTCTTGGGTTTTGTTGGAGCCACAGAATGCATTAATTGATTACATGGCTATGTACCAGTTTTATCATGAAATCTCCCCCAAGTCTCTCAGGCTCAACTCTTTCAAGTTTCATCATTCGAGGCACTCTCTTCTAATATTTCAAATTCCAATTTTAAATTACTTACTCATATTTCCTAAGCAGGTGATTAATCATGGGATTTCCAACGCAGGATTAATCTTTCACCTGCTTTGGCGGCTTCAGTTCACGAGGGAGCTGGCTTTGATTATTGATTTGCCTTAAATGTAGCAAGGTAGGGGAACCATACCCAAAGATGGATAATGAGGTAAAAATTCTTTTTCCCTTTTGACTAGAACCATTTATTATGTTGATTATAGATTTGCCATTGTGTTGTTGCAACTATGTGATTGTATTCTAATACTCGTCACTGCGATGAATACCCATTATTATTTTCTGCAAAAATTCAGCAAACTTATTTATTTCTTAATGAATTTCACGTTCATTTGCCTCTTCACATTGTGGAGCTCACTTCTTGGTTTTTGGGTGCTAAAAAATAGAATGGGATTAAGGGAAATCTTGACACATAAAGCAAGCAAGCTCAGTAATCTTGAGAACAAGATAAACATAGCTTGTGACCCATTTCTTCACTCTATTTGGCTTTACCAAGCAGAAAATGAGGAGAATTTGAAAGGAAAAACATTTGGAAAGAATCACTTAAACCGAAAAACTGTCATTTACTCAACAGCAGAACCTTGATATCCTAAGCAGAAAAGTAACTCTCCCTAACTGAATATGACTTGTTCTTTTGCATAGGAGATCTGTACTAAACTGAAAAGCTTGAGATGTGATCAGAATCTGCAACCAACAAATGCAAGTAAACAATAAAATAGTACAGAAGCCTAAACAGGGCACGATCTCAGAATGAAACAAAATTTTGCAACTCTGCATTGTGAGAGACTTTCCAAAGGAAAAGCCCTCTTCAAAATAGGCGTATGCCGCTTTAAGCTGCGAGCACACGGTATTCTTTAGTAAAAGGCGAAAGAACAGTTCGCTCTGTGCTCACAGCACGGCTCCGTGGCTGGCATAAGTCTAACGCGCGGTATTATATATAGCATTGGTTGGTGCAGCTTTTGTGCATTTCTCGATATGGGACTTCTTGTTGATTCTTATTACAAAAAATTAATCTTTTAATTCTTCAATTTTTAACTTACTTATAATTTAGTTCTTTAATTACAACTTGGTACGTTCCTGAACTTTTAACTCGTATATAATTTAGTCTCTTAACTTTTTCAATTTTATATTACCATCCTTTCCCTTCACAACTCAGCTATATGGCAACATACTCTTCCAACTCAGCTCCACTTGGGATTTTTTTTTAAAAACAAAATTTAAACCAAAAAAATAAAGGGCTAGAAAGGACTGACAAGGGGAAAAAGAAAGTTGCAAGAGATTTATATCATCAAACCAAAGCTTACCAGCGTCTGTCTTTGTGGTCTCTGAAAAACAAGACAATCACATTTGATAATATCTTTATACGCATTAGATGGGAACTGGTGCTCTAAATTGATTCCTTATTATCAATTCTCGTGACATCAGTGTTTGGTAATTCAATCGATGAACTAATGGGAAGGCCTGAGTTCTACTATAACTTCAAAATAATTGAAAGAAGGTGCCGAGGGGAGAGAAGAATTGATGTATCACCGAAACCAATGCCAGAATAGAAGCAATGGTTGCATATTCGGCTGAAAAAATTGAGGAGCCACCATCGAAAATATGAGGTACACCTTGAATTGGATGAATCCGCCTTCTTCTTCCGCTGCTTGGGTGAGTCCCCCTTCAATGAGGACCAAGTTGAAGTCCAGGTAGACGACTTTGCAGACGGACGGCAGTAGGAGGTTGGCGAGGTGGTTGCGGCCGTAGTTGAGAGGGTTGTCCAATGCGGAGCTTATAGAGGAGTAGATGAGGCCGGAGATGGAGGCATCATCGAAGGGGTAGATTCCGAAATAGAGGTAAGGGAAGGGAATGGAGAGAGTGTGGTTGAGGATGGAGGAGAAGGAAGGCTTGGAGGTGGCAGAGATGAAATGGAAGATGATGTTGTGGGACAAGAGGAGTGTTGGAGTATGGAGAAGATGGTGGCCATAGAACCTCGAAGGGTTAACTTTGAGAATGAAGTGACGGAGGGTAAACTTTGAGGTGTGTCATGGGGTTAACAGTAAAAAAAAAAAAGGGAAAAATTCCAATTAAATCTATCTAAAATAATGAAATTCCAATTAAGGCTTATACTTTTAATGAATTCCTAATTAGGCTAAGAGGCCTTATTAGAGATTTTCAAATGTTGCTAAAAGACCGGAATGCCTCTTTGTAATCAAAAAGGAAAATTGAATGTAGGGGTAAATCTAATTTTAGTTTTAATTATTCTAGTAGATTTACTAATGAGGACATGGTCTTTCTTAGATTTTATGTCAAATGTGTGTTTTGTAATTGTGAACCTCATGTCAATTCTAGAATTTATAGCTTTTTATTTTTTTATATAATAAAAATTTGATATTGAATAAATGTTGAAGACCAGAAAATTGAAGATGAATTAATGAGTCTCACTATAAGTTGTGAAATAGTAAAATTAATTTTGATAGATATTCAAAAATTCCATGAATCTTTGATTTGGTCTTTTTCTCACACAAAAAAAAAAATCTTTGATCTTGTTAATCTTTTACATTTGAAATCGTAAAATTTTTATTAGTTCCCATATTTTTGCAATTCTATAGATATCTAGAAATTATGTATTTTTTTATCTTGAATTTTCAATTATTTTTTATGGGCTATAATCGTTATTTTTCTTTTTTTGTTTTTTATATGATAATGTTTTTGGCCAAATTTTCATGTGATAATGTTTAAAGAAAAAAAAACATGTTAGTTAAATTCAATTAAAAGAATTAAAACTAAAATTAGGCTTTTTAATTATGAAGGGCATTTTGGTCTTTTAGCAACATTTAGAAATCCCCAATTAGGCCTCTTGGCCTAATTAAGAATTTGTTAAAAGTGTAGGCTTAAATTAGAATTTTGCTATTTCAAATGGATTTAATTAGAATTTTCCCAAAAAAAAAAGTTCTGTTAGCCTGAGACATCGGTTTGGGTGTACTAAAACCTGAGAAAATAGTTCAAAGTGCTGAGAGCACCTTAATCTTATATTTAAAATCAAAATGAACATTTTATTCAACTCTTATATTTAGAATTAGATATAATATTAGACGACTGCTGCTGCTCACAAACTCATCATGCGTATGTAGAAATATAGTGAAAGTGAAGGAGAGGGTGTCATCACAATATCAGAAGATCTACTTTTGTGGTATGATTTATAATTCAAGGAGATTTTTCTTCTACTAAGCTAGCTTTTTGAGTCCCTATCCTATTCCCCATCTTAAAGTTTTTGCTGCCATCACTCCTGATATAGAGAATGGAAAGAAATCAAGAAAGATAGAAGCTCAAGTGGATATAGAGTTCCAAAATGAAGAGGAGAAAAAAAAAAAGGACACAAAACGCTAAGCTCAAACAACACAACCCTAGGTTTTGATTCTAGAAACCAAATATCTTCAGGGGTCAAATAAGATCAAATTTTTTGAAACAAAATCATTAATTTCAAATTTTAAAAATCAAAACCACAATAAAAATAAATTTCAAAAATATCAATGATTTCTTACATCAAAACTTTTCATTCTTTCTCCGAGGAATCCACATGCCCTGCTTATCACATCTATGCGCAGGACATGTTCATCCCCCAAATGGCACCGTCTGGTGATGAGACCGATCCCTTTTTTTAATAATTTTTTAATTTATTTTTATTTATTTGGATTAAGTTCGATTAAGTATTATAAAATATTTTTTAAAATTGCTTAGTATTTTATGATTATTTTTAATGTATCCAACATTTTAAAATATATTTTAGGAGCACTCAATATTTTAGATTCATCATTTTTAATGCATTCAATATTAAAAATTATTTTTTAGCATCACTCGGTATTTGAAATTAATTAATTTTTAGCGCATTCAATATCTTAAAATATTTTTATAACACCCAGTATATTAAATTAATTAATTAATTTTTAGCGCAATTGATGAGCAGGAATGCTCTTCACCCAAAAGGCAGCGTCTTAGGATGAGATACCAACTTTCTTTCTTTTTCTTTTTTAATTTTAATTTTTTTTTGGTGCATATGAATTTAATTATATTTAACACCTTAAAATATTTTTTTAGTGATAGTCGGCACCACAAAGTAATGAACTTTTATTGCATCTAGAAAATTTTTCAGTTAATATTTTCAGTAACATCCAATATTCTAAATTAATTTATTGTTAGTGCTTAGTAACACTCAATACCCATTAAAAATCTTTAATGCATCTGTATGTACTAAAAACTAATTAATTAATTTAGGATATTGGGTGTTACAAAAATATTTTAGAATTTTAGGATATTAGGTGCATTAAAAATTAATTAATTTAGGATATTAAGTACTATTAAAATACATTTTTAAATACTGAATGCACTAAAAATAATAAATTTAAGATACTAAGTGCTCCTGAAAATATATTTTAAAGTATTAGATACACTAAAAATTAATCAATTTAGAATTTTTTTTTTGACCAATCAATTTAGAATTTAGGAGTACTGGACATTCGTAAAAAAATATTTCACAGTATCCAACATAACCAAAATTATTATTTTTTTTTTTATAAAAAAAGGGTTGGGTTTCATTCCCAAAACAGTGTCCTCTCGGGGATGCTCATCGGCATGCGGACTTTTTCCCCGAGTGATTTTCCCCCCTTCATTTGTTGCAACGTGGCAGAGCCAAAGGACACATGGCAATTGCAGTCACCGCAGGTCACACATGTCAAGACTTTGGTGCCGCAGGGAAAGTGACGAGGCAATTAAATCGCTTTTCACAAGAAAAATTGTTTAAATATTAATCATTTATTTAAATTCATATCGAATTAGTATGCATAAGTGATAAAATATTTGAATAATGGTCAGACTTTTTGGCACCACCATGCCTTGCCTATATATAAATAATGAAACCCCTAATTCATGAACAAGCCAACAGAAAAATGGCACACTTCCAAAACCAATATGGTGCAGTTCCAGTAAGTCACAACCCAATTCAGAAGGAAATGGACACAGCCGGAGACACCACCGGAATAGGCAGCAACGCACATGTCGCGACGGATCATGACATCACCGGACCCGCGATGGTTAACACCGCCACCGGCATCAGCGGCACCGAACATGTTGCCACGAACGATGATATCACTGGACCGGCGATGGTTAACACCAACCCAACAACCGAACCCACCGATGAGACCCTAACTATAAGCAGCGACACTCTTGCCGGCGGTGAGAACGACCACCATGAAAAGAAAGGAATAATGGAGAAGATCAAGGAGAAGCTTCCCGGAAAACACCACCACCAAAACAAGTAGTCATATCGATATTCAGTTATTCACTTTAGTTAATGGCTTTTGTCTTCTTCTTTTTCTTTTTTTTTTTATCATCTAGAAATTGGGTGTGATTGTTTTGTTATTTTGTAGAAGAATGTTTTTTATTTAAAAATTAATGAATTTTCCTCTAAATAATTTTGGCATAAATACCTCCTCTGATAAAAAATTGAGAAGCGAGTGAAAAACTTGTTTCATTGTAGCGTGTGGGTTCTACATAAGAAATAATTGTCTCATTAGTTTTTTATTTTGTCATAAAAACGAGATCGTTATATGCACACACACGCACATTAAAATCGTATTAATACGACTTGAACGAACAACCATAAAAGCCGCTAATTAACTTAATAAATTCATTGATTCATAAATCATAAGTATGGTATGAAATATAAAATCTAAACCATTCAAATTGTAATCTTATGGTTGAGATGAAAAAGTGAAGGAACATAGAGAGGAAGGGAAGTGGAGAGAACCTGATTATGTCTATGTTCCTTTTTGTTTTTTTAGTGTAAGTATGTCTAATTTCTTTAAAGTATCAATGCCTTATTATGGCAATTCCTTGATCAATGAAATTTTCCGATTGTGCTAAGTAGTTACAAGGGAGAATGAGAATTAACAGAAGAGTATATCCGTTCAAAAAAATTTTAATTGTTTACTACCAACCTCTTATTAAAAAGCACTCCTGTTCGAGATACACATATTAGAAAGTAATCCTATTCAAGATATAATTAAGCACTAAATATATAAAAACTAAAAGGTGTCATGGTACTCATACAGAATATATTGGTGAAGTGAGTCATACGTGTTAGAAACAATCTCACCCCTCTAAACCGTGACAGTATTGAATAAAAACAGAGAACCAGAGTAAGGAGAAAATTTAACCGCAGAGAGAGAAGACGCAAGATTTATACTGGTTCGGTCTAAACCACGTGACCTACTTTCAGTCCCCAGAACACCTCTGAGTATTTCACTATCTTCCAAGATCGACAGGGCTCTTGGTGCCTCGGTACAGTAATTGAATCGCTCAATCACTCCCCCTTACTCCCGTAAGAATACAAGCCCTCTCAAGAGTCCACACTCTTGAGTAACACTCAAGTTTTTAATAAGAGTAGTAATTGACTCTCTTACAGAGTGAATTTAATGATAAAAACTGATGCTCGGTAGTAACGTGAAAAACAGAGTATTGAATGCTAGACTAGATAATCGCAGGTGGTAGTTCCAGTATTCAATCTCATCATTAATGCTTCTTCACGCTTTTTATAGTTGATATCGTTAAGTAGCCGTTAGACGGAAGAGCTTCTAGCCGTTGTGACTCCGTTTGCGTGTTTCGCTAGTTTCAACGGCTCCGCCATTAATGCGTCTGAGCTTCTGACACTGTAGGTTGCAGTCTACGTAATCCCGTTGAAGAGCCGTTGCACTCGTTTTCATTAATCTGCATATTTTAAGCTTTGAACAAATGAGAGTTTTGCGGTGAATACTTTAATCTTGAACAAGGAAGAAAAAACAAATTTATCATTCAAGGATTTTGTGACGAAATCATTTATCAATAAGAAGAACAGAAAGTCATTCTGGTTTAGTTTGATCGAAAAGGTGATCGATTACTCGATGATAGATCAGGTTATCGATAAACAGAATGAAGAATTTTCAAATTAGTTCACCAATATTATCGATCAAGTGTTGGATCATTGACTCTAAGAATTATCATAGAAAGAGGAATTCGTTCCATGATCGAACAAGTGATCGAACACTTGTTTGATTGAACAGATTATCGATAATTCAAATGTTATTGAAATGAAACTTCAGTCATTGATGATCGAACAATTTATCGATAAATGTATGATGAATAATGTTATCGATAAACCATGGGTATGTATATATTCAATGAAAGACAGACTATCTGAAGTGATCGAACAGTTGATCGATTAATGAATATTCGAACAAATGATCGAATAAAGTAAGAAGAGAAATTTAATCCTGTAAGACAAGGAAACTGATTATCGATCACGTTTTGTGAAAACATGAGTTTCAGGGAATTGAATGATCGATCATATAATCGAAAAACCAGTGATCGATTAGGTGATCGAAAAATAGTTCAACATAAATTAATGCGAATATAGCAATCCTTAGACTCTTTATTAATCATGTTATGTGAAAAGTTATTTATGCAAACAAGTTAAATTTATCGATAATGTTATCGATAATTTAGTTGCAGGAAAACTAAATAAGAGTAGATAAAGGCAATGATTATCGATCATGTGATCGATAATTTTATGATCAATAAGGTTATCGATCCATCAGTGAAGTTGATTACCTGCATTCAGAGAGTTAGAGCATAATGTTCGAACATGTGATCGATAAACAAATGATCGAGAATATGATCGATAAATTGGTAACAGAATTAATGTGCAGAACAAGTAGATTGTGTTACCTTTTATCGAAGTCGTTATTGATGACCGATTTATCGATCACTTGATCGATAAATACACTTCAGATTTGGTTCTCTTATCAGTAACTCGATTGTTTATCTGATATTATCGATCAGTTGATCGATAATTAACCATACTCTTGAGAGATTTTCACGTTAGCGATAATCGATCACTTTATCGATTAATTACTTATCGAATAGCTCTTCGATCCAAATACCTACTATAAACCTGATTTACATTTGAACAATTATCTGAAACCTTAGCGATAAACGATTGATCGATCAGTTGATCGATCAAAATACTTAACCCAAATTTTCTGACTTTGTTATCATCAAAACTATAATCCTAACATTCTCCCCCTTTTTGATGATGACAAAACATAAGTTATAAATCATTTATCAAAGAGAATATCAACCAGTTTCATATCCTCATAAAGTATGAAAAAGCAAATAAATATCAAGAACATATTATCGATAAAAACACTATCCAGATACACAAAAGGAGATAACATAAAGTCATGACATAGAACCAAAAAGCAACTCATAAAACCATATAAACTACGAAACATCATCAGTTTTCTTCTCCCCCTTTTTGTCAGCATCAGAAGGGGTATGAGCCGAAGGAATGGTCAGGGGAATAGGGAGAGGAGGAAGGGGAAAAAGTGGAGAAATAGATGGAAAATGAAAGGAGTGAACAGGTTGGGGTACAGTGATAAGAGCAAGAGTAGTAAGGACTGGAATAGAAGTAGATGGAACAGAAGGAGAAGTGGTGGAAATAGGAGAAGTGGGTAAGAGAGAGGAAGGAGGTGCAGGCTCAGGGTGAGGGGCAGGCTCAGGGTGAGGTGGAGAGGTAGAATGAAAGAGGAGATCCTCATAGCTGAAGCTTGTGCTAGGTGCAGTGAAATGCTGGCAGAGAGAGGTAATTAAGCCTTTAAGCTCTTGGAGTTCCTTGTCCACTGAATTAAACCTCTCGGTAACTTCTCTTTCCAAAACCACCATAGCTTGTTGGTGAAGATCCAGAATCTTAGAAATGCCATCAAACTTCCGGTCAGAAACTTCCCCATAGTCTCTGGTAGTGAGTAGTGTAGACTCTGGTCTCAAATGCACGAAGCTCAGCCTGAAACATTTCCCTGAGGATCTCTCCATAAAAGATGGACCAGGGGTATGAGATGGAGCAGCAGTGGATTCAGCTTCATCCTGGGTCCGAGATGTACTAGCAGCTGGTTGCTTTCCCTTATCCTTCTGAGATACTTTCTGTGATGGTGTAAAGGGAACAGAGATCCTCATTTTGTGGAGCTGAGTGAGGCCAAAACCAGGAACCTTGGTCTTGAGTTCCCCAGAATCAAATGGAGCAATGTTATATGCCTGAAGGAAATAGGTGGCCAGCTGAGGATAGGGAATTGGGGTTGATCTGGACTTATTAAGAACAAAGTCCTTCATCTCAGAGTAAATAAGATCCCCAATATTAATCTTTTCCCACTAATAATCGGGCTAGTAGAAGATAATCATCCTGAGTAAGATGTGAGAAACTACCGGATTTGTTTACCATGCACCTAGAATAGATGTAATGGATGATCCTATAGAAATCACACATCTGCTTAGGGGGAAAATTCAGCTCACCGGGATAATCACTATTCTGCATTAAAATTCTATAAGCCTTTACTTCATTCATGTCACCACCTCGCACAAAATCTTGAGTCCCTAGTAGCTCATTTATTTTGGCACTTGTGAGTTTAAAAGCTCTGCCTCTTAGTGTAACCTTCAGACAATTTCTATGAGATTGTCTTTATCATCATATTTTTCTACTGATTCCATATTACAGTAGAATCTTTTAACCACTGCGGTCGGGGCAGTATTCACCACCAATGATTAACCAATTCGAATAATGCTGCAGTGGGTCACTTAAATCAAGATTAATTTGTTTGTTTTTCCTCAGACCCTCTAAGTCCACCGATATCACAGGACAGAATTTTCTATTGGCAAAATCGGCCTTATACTTGCTATATTAACTTCATTATCGAGATTGCCAGATAATAACTCAGAAAATTCAGTGGGTATACCTTCAGGAGGAATTTCCCGAGCGACTCCTTCACTTGCCCTCTGTTTCTTCTTTCTCGGTTGCTTGGGGACAGATATTATTCAAAGCGGATTCCACGGCTTTCTGAACTGAGGCACCATCATCCGACTCGGTCTCCGATTCTTCAGTCACTATCGGTAATTTTGATTTGGACCGGGGAGATTTCTGAGAGAGGCCGGGGCTGTTCTTCTGCCCGACTCTCCCGAATTTTCAGAGTAGCCCTCTTCTTCGCTGATTCCTCCCTTACCTTCGGTCTATAACGTTTTCGAGTACCCGAAGTAGTGGTGTCGCTTGATTGAGGTTGTTTCTCCTGCGCTTCTCCCCTTTCGACATTTGGTTGCTTCACCCGAGCCATTTCGGAAGTACCGAGGGGTTTTTGTCAGATTAATCGGTTGAAAAAACGGTGATTTTGAGGTGGGTGAAGGTTGGAAATGTGGCAGAGATGGATTCGAGTGGAGGAAACGGTTGAAGGATTTAAGATAGTGGTGATTCCTGACCGTTGCGCAAAACAGGGGACCGGTAATTTTCGAGTTAGGGTTCGAAAACTGACGAAGGGATTTCAGAACAGTACCGTTAAAGTCTTCGAAATTATCGATCAAGTTATCGATCAACACTTGATCGATCACATGTTCGATAATTATGAAGAACACACTTGAACATAGAGCAGATTTATCGATTACGTTATCGATCAAGCATTTATCGGACATATTATCGATAAAGTCAGTAAAAAAGGAATGCGTACCTGATATAGTTTTATCGATCACGTTATCGATAATTGTAGTGTTGAAGCGACTCCCTTTCTTTACAAAGTGAATTTATCGATCAGCTGATCGATAAATTATATTCTTCTTGCTTTCAGGATTATCGATCAATTGATCGATAATCTCATACTCTATTTACCTCTGTTTTTCTTCATCGAAACAGAGCTTTCCTGCAAAACAAATTTCTACATGCTCCGATGCTTAAGTTAGTTATTTTATCATCAAAACAATAAATTAAACAATTAATCTTGAGAGATAGTATGAGATTTCTTACAGTTCATTGGGATTTACCATTCCCAATTCTCTTCTGAAGAAGTTGAACTTCTGTTGATCTAGTGGTTTTGTGAAGATATCGGCTATCTGATATTCAGTGGGGATGAACTCAACCTTTACATCTTTCTTTTGAACATGGTCCCGAATGAAGTGATGTCGGACATCGATGTGTTTGGTTCGAGCATGATGGACTGGATTCTTGGACAGACTTATCGTGCTCGTATTATCGCATAAGATTGGAATCTCGCGTAAGTTGATTCCTAGATCTTGTATTTGTTGTTTTAGCCATAAGATTTGAGCACAACAGCAGGCAGTGGCTACATATTCTGATTCTGTTGAGGAGATTGCCACGGCACGGTGTTTTGCTTTTTACTTGACCATGAGACAAGACATCCTCCGAAGAATTGACATTGTCCACTGGTGCTTTTTCTGTCTGTTTTATATCCACCGTGATCTGCGTCTGAGTATCCCATTAGATATTCGGTTCCTCTTTTTGGATACCAGATCCCTAAATTTTGAGTTCCTACAAGATATCTGAGTATCCTCTTGACGGCTTCTTCATGTGACTCTTTTGGAGCTGACTGATATCTTGCACACATTCCCACACTGAACTGAATATCTGGTCTACTTGCAGTGAGGTATAGTAAAGAACCGATCATCCCTCTATATCTTGTTAGATTTATGTCTTTCCCGTCTTCGTCTACATCAAGCGAACAGGTTGAGCTCATAGGAGTCTTTACACTTTGGCATTCTCCATTCCGAATTTCTTCAGCAACTCCTTTACATATTTCGTCTGGGATATAAATATACCGTTTTTCTTTTGTTTGATTTGTAATCCCAGAAAGAAGTTTAGTTCTCCCATCATGGACATCTCGAATTCTCCCTGCATAAGCTTAGCGAATTCTTGATAGAGATCTTCGTTAGTAGCGCCGAAAATAATATCATCTACATATATTTGAACAATCAAAAGATCTTTCCACTTCTTTTAATGAAAAGTGTGGCATCCACTTTACCTCTTTCAAAAACCTTTTTCTATCAGGAAGTTGCTAAGTCATTCATACCAGGCTCTAGGAGCTTGTTTCAAACCGTACAAAGCCTTTTAAGTTTGTAAACATGATTAGGAAAATTTGAATTTTCAAAACCGGGAGGTTGTTCATAAACACCTCTTCTGATATGTAACCGTTCAGAAATGCACTTTTAACATCCATTTGAAATAGTTTGAAATCTTTGATGCAAGCAAATGCCAAAAGAACTCGTATGGCTTCTAATCTAGCTACAGAGCAGGAGCATATGTTTCTTCATAATCGATTCCCTCTTCTTGATTATAGCCTTTTGCTACCAATCTGGCTTTGTTCCTGACGATCTGTGCCGATTCATCGAGTTTGTTTTTGAATACCCATTTGGTGCCAATGACCGGATGGTCTTCTGGTCTGGGTACCAATTCCCAAACTTGATTTCTCTCAAATGGATTAAGCTCTTCCTGCATTGCAACTATCCAGAATTCATCTGATATGCTTCGTCAATACTAGAGGGTTCAATGTGTGATATGAATGCAGAGAGAAAAAACTTCATTGACTTATTTGTCTCCGGTTTTGACCCCTTCATTGACTTTACCATGACTTGTTCCAGAGGATGATCTCGGTTATGTCTCCATGCCTTTGGCTGCTCTAGATTTTCTTGTAAAGAAGGATCGTTTAAATCATCCCTGTTTTCTAAACGGTTTCTGAAAATATTGTTCGAATTTTTGTTCAAATCCAATTTTGAAAATTTTGAACGATTTCAGCATCATCATCTACAGGTTTCGAAATTGCTTCAGTTTCAGCAAACACCACATGAATTGATTCTTCTATTGTGAAGGTTCGTTTATTGAAAATTCTATATGCTTTACTACGATTAGAGTAGCCAAGAAACAAACCCTCATCAGCTTTAGGATCGAATTTACCCAGGTTTTCTTTGTTGTTGTTGTGGATATAGCATCATCTGCTTCCGAAGATCCTTAGGTGTGACAGATTGGGTTTTCTCCCCCTGTACAATTCATATGGAGTCTTCCCGAGCAGTGTTCTGATGTAGGCTCTATTAGATATATATAGCAAGCTGTGCTCATTGCTTCTGCCCAGAATACTTGTGAGACCCCTTTCTCATTTAGCATTGCTCTAGCCATCTCCGTGAGTACTCTATTCTTTCGTTCAACTACTCCGTTCTGTTGAGGATCCTTGGTGCAGAAAAGTTGTGGTCAATCCATGTTCCTCACAATAGTCTGCAAATTCGTTGTTTTCAAATTCTCCTCCGTGATCTGACCTGATTGACACAATATGATATACCTTTCTCATTTTGGACCTTTTGGCAAAAACAATGAAAGCATTAAAAGTTTCATCTTTAGAGGAAAGAAACAAAGTCCAGGTAAACCTCGAATAGTCATCAACTATAAAGGGTATAAAGATTTCCTCCGAAGCTTTTTACTCTAGATGGACCGACCAAGTCCATGTGAATCATTTGGAGTGGTCTTTCAGTTGAAACTATCTTCTTTGATTTAAACGAAGACTTTGTTTGTTTACCTTTTTGACATGCATCACAGACATCATTGCGTTCATACTGGATTTTTGGTAACCAACAACTAGATCCTTTTTATTAATTTTGAAAGTTGATTCATGTTGACATGTGCAAGTCGTTTGTGCCAAATCCAACTTTCCTCCTTTTACTAATAAAACAGTTTTCAGAAGTTTTAGAATCAATTTGAAGTGTATAACAGTTACCGTCCCTCGGAGCTCTCAGCTTCGTATTCAATCTTCTTTCTTCAAAGGTAGGTCATCTTTGCTTATGATTAAGCATTCTTCAGAATCAAAGATCACCCAGTTGTTTTTGTCCGCACTCTGACTGACCTGAGGAGATTATGACATAGACCTTCCACGTAGTACACGTCTTCGACCTTCATGCCTATGCTACTTCCGATTTCTCCAATTCCAGCATTTTTCCCGATTGGTTTCCTCCGAAGCTTACTTTTCCTCCGTCTTTTGGTTTGAGTGATGTAAACTTCTCAGTGTCACCCGTCATGTGTCTGGAGCATCCGCTGTCTATATACCATTTATTTGTTCTGGATGCCTTGAGACATACCTGCAAAATTACAATCATGTTTTAGGTACCCATACCTTCTTGGGTCCTTTTTGGTTAGTATGAGTTATTTTTGGTGCATAAGTACCTTTGGGCACCCATTTTAATGTTCCGTAATCTCCTTTCTTCTTATAGTAACAAGAAGAAGTTGAATGGCCTTTACGGTTGCAATGAGAGCAAAGTGCAAAAGGATTTGAGGAGTGCACAGAATTTCTAAAATATGTAAGATATGATCTACCACTACTCTTTTTCTTTCCTTTCGATTTATCTTGGGTTGGATCGTATCCTATACCAGTCTTGTCCATAGAGCACTGTTGAGCTCCTAGAATCACCTTAAGCATTTCGCTACCTTTAGTGAATTTTTCTAAGGTTCTAGTAAGATCTTCAATCTTTCTTTCGTCTTTTCACAACTTTTGCAAGTCAAAGTCGAGTCTGTATTGACTTCAACTTTTGATTGTGATCTTCTAAAAACTTTATCCTTTTCTTAGAGCTAACTAACTCCTTTGCAATCTTACTAATTCTAAATGTAAAGCATTGTATTCGGACTGTAATTCATCATAAGAGGTTCAGAAATTATTACCTCGTCTGTTTCTGATTCCTCGTTTTTATGGGCCACTAGACAGATGTTAG